>NC_090246.1:13091368-13116368 GCF_037325665.1 Littorina saxatilis
TACCATACCATACCATACCATACCATACAATACAATACAATACAATACAATACAATACAATACAACACAACACAACACAATACAATACAATACAAGAGTGTCCACCTGACGAACAACAATACAATACAATAGTTACAATACAATACAATACAATACAATACAACACAACACAACACAACACAATACAATACAATACAATACAATACAATACAATACAATGCAATACAATACAATACAATACAATACAACACAACACAACACAACACAACACAACACAACACAACACAACACAACACAACACAACACAACACAACACAATACAATACAATACAATACAATACTACTTTATTATCTCAAACAAGAAGACTGCTTCCTTGGGAGAGAGGGAGTTTTTTGATGAATTACTTTAACATTCTGACACTAGTGGGTTTAACGAAATTAGTTTACACAAGAAATGCTCAATCTGCACACAGAAAGTATCCAGGCGGTTGATTTTTGATATGTGTCTAAGCAGCAGAGGGGTGCTCGTATCCCGTGTAAAAACCTCAACAGATCTGTGGTGTTTTACACGATCGTTTACACGGGAAGGAAGGAAGGAAGGAAGGAAGGAAGGAAGGAAGGAAGGAAGGAAGGAAGGAAGGAAGGAAGGAAGGAAGGAAGGAAGGAAGGAAGGAAGGAAGGAAGGAAGGAAGGTACGACAGACGAATTTCGAAAATAATTCTGTCGGGTTGGAAAGAGTGAATACCCTTGCTTTTACTAGGACCAACAATTCACGAGCCAATCACAAGCGAGCTAGGGGTGTGTCGGAGACACGTTGACAATGTGTCCAACTACAAGCAAGGATATTCACTCTTTCACAACCTTTGTCTTTATTTGGTGTTTAACGTCGTTTTCAACCGTTCAAGGTTATATCGCAGAGTACAACCCCTATGCACCGAAACAGAGCCGGGAAAAGGTGAAGATAGCACGGGATTTTCGGTCACTAAACCATCACAAAAGGGCGGTTACCCTATACGGGTGTCATGCGAGGTTGGGGACACGCGTTCTCCCCACCCACGCACATATGTCAACAAATACAGTGCAATAACCAGCTGGCTAGCAAGCGTTGGTGTCAGAGACAGTGACAGTGCTAGCGAAAACAAGGACTCTGCTGGTAACAAGTGCTCCAAGGATGATGTGTCGCAAAGTAACCAAGTAAGTAAAACCGGACTGTTCTGTGTTGACTTTATTGGTGTTATACCATATGATGGGAACGATAAACAAAACATCATGCCAGAAGAGCATGAAAGAATCATAAACTGTGGTAAAAACAGCGATAGTAAGCCGTGTTTACAATTGACAGATAAGATAGTGCTAAAACAGGATGAAATGACGGACACAATGTGTTTTTTGGAAGATGAGAATGCAAAGCCAAGTATTAATGCACACATGAAGAGTGAGACTGAAGTGAAAGTAGGTCAAGTGGAGGAAGAGTGTGAGAATGATGTTGATGCAGTGTGTTTGTCCCAAGACGAAAACGAAGTGCATGATGTTGATACGGATTGGGAGTCCGAGGTGGCTGTGTGTATGTCCCAAGATGATAACAATGCGCATGCTTATGATGAAAAGGGACGTGAGACTGATGTTGCTGTGTGTTTGCCCAAAGATGAAAACAATGTACATGTTTTTGAAGATAAGAGTTTGGAGACCGAGGTAGCTGCGTGTATGTCCCAGAATGCAAACAATGTTCACTATTTTGATGCCAAGGTTTGTGAGAACGATACTGATGTGTGTATGACCCAATATAAAAATAATGTGCATGATTCTGACAGTAAGGGTTGCGAGAATTATATTGCTGTGGCTATGACCCAACATGAAAACAGCGTGCATGCTATTGAAGATAAGGGCTGGGAGAATGATGATGCTGGGTTTATTCCCCAAAATGAAAATAATGTGCATGATTTAGAGAATGATTGTGAGAATGATGTTGTGTGTTCGCACCAAGAAGAAAACAATGTGCATGAGTTTGAAGATAAGGGTTGTAAAAGGGATGAGGCTGTTTGTATGTCCCTAGAGGAAAACAATGTGCATGACTTTGCAGATATGGGTTGTGCGAAGGATGATGCTGTAGGCATGTACCAAGATGTAAACAATGTGCATGACTTTACAGATAACGGTCGTGTGAATGATGGTGCTGCAGGAATACCCCAAATTGGAAATCATGTGCATGACTTAGCATTTAACGGTGACTGGGGTGATGATGGCGGTAAAGAGGGAGACGAAGAGAGAGTGGTGAAGGTCTGTGGTGATACTGATGATGTTGATGTTGTTGATGTGTATGCAAATGCTTCTGATGTTTATATTTTGCATGACTCTCTGGATGTTGGCAATGCGCATGAAATGGATAATGTTGTTGTAATGTCAGATGTTGATGTTCACTTTGACTCGTTAGATGTTGAGAGTGTATGTAACAAATCTACTGTTGAAATAGATGTACATAATGGTAATAGTGAGATTGGAGATTCCTTTAGTACCGAATATAGTATTGAGGATAACCCTGATATACTCTCATGCTTAGCGCTTAATGTCTGTGGAATCACTTCAAAGCTAAAATTTCCTGAATTTGTAAACTTTATTGCTAAATATGACATTATTTGTTTTAGCGAGAGAAAACTTGATGATGTTGATGAGATTAACATTCCAGGATACATAGCATTTTATGAGAATAGAGGAAAATTTCGCAGAAAATCAGGTGGTGTATTAGTTTTAATACGGGAAGTATTTGCTAATAATATAACTATTTTTGAAGAAAAAAAGCTGTCACATAAGATAAAAGAAGAGATGAAAATATGGTATAGATTTTTGGATGTAGAAATGTGTGAGAATGCGCTATTTTTTAAGTTAGATAAGAAAATACTTGGCCGTGACACCCTTTTCTGTGCTTTATATATTCCCCCAGAAGGATCACCTTACCATAATAAAGATGTTTATGCTGAATTAGAAGAGGTGTACATGCAGTTTGGGGTAGATAATGATTATGTTTGTCTCTTAGGAGACTTAAATTCCCGCACTGGTCATCTGAGTGAACTGTTGTATGAAGATGATCAGCATTCAGAAGGTTTTGTTGATAATGACTTGTTTGACTCTGATGAGGTTGGTACTCTAATAGGTGAG
Organism: Littorina saxatilis; assembly: GCF_037325665.1. Classification (NCBI taxonomy): domain Eukaryota; kingdom Metazoa; phylum Mollusca; class Gastropoda; order Littorinimorpha; family Littorinidae; genus Littorina; species Littorina saxatilis. Next base: position 13,094,522 of record NC_090246.1, read on the forward strand.
CGGGCCTCACAGGATAATAATACTAATAACCTTGGTTTTAAATTGATTGATTTTTGTAAAATGACTGGCTTAGTTATTGCTAATGGTAGAGTTGGCGATGATACAGGGGTTGGTAAATGCACATGTAAGGATAAGAGCGTTGTTGATTATTGCATCTTGTCAAAAGATCTGTTCTCGAAAGTTAAATATTTTTCTGTGATGGAATTTTGTGAAATTTATTCTGACGTACACTGTCCTGTTGTTTTGCATTTATTAAAACAGAATGAAGTACGCGCTAATGATTGCCTAGCAGACGATGTGAAAAAAAACAAAAATGAAGATTTGCTGTCTAAAAGTAGAGAAAAGGGTATCAAGTACACAAAACCAAAATGGGATAATAACAATGGGACCAAGTTAGCTTTTGTAGTTAATCTGAATGAGGATGATATTTATACTGTTGAAACTAAATTACAAGATATGCTAGCTACAAGTGAGAGTACGACAACAGATGACGTTGATAGTGTTACTAATAAGATTTGTGATATTCTAAATTGTTCTGCTGAGAAAATCGGTGTAATTAAAGAACAAAAAGTTACGAAAAAGCCACGTTCAAAGAAATTCAAACTCCAACTACCATGGTTTAGTGCAATATGCAAAGAGAAAAGAAAAATATTTTTACATGCGAAAAATAAAGCAAGACGCTTTAAAAATGCGTTCAATGAACATGAAAAAAAGAGTGCTTTTAATGAATACAAAAAGACAATAAAAAAGGAATGCAAGTTGTATCATAATGAGTTCGTTAAAACTTTGAGAAAGTTAAGAAGTAATGACCCGAAAGCATACTGGAATCTTCTAAATAAAAATAAAAATAAAAAAAATAATTCCAAAACTAACTATCCAACTTGTTCGGAGTTTTTCGAACATTTCAATAAACTACAAGAGTGTGATGAAAATGAAATGGATGATAGTAATGAACCTTTAAATGAAGGAAGTAATGAATTTCTTAATGCGCCTTTTACAAAGGAGGAAGTTATCAAATGTATAGACAAGCTGAAAAACAATAAGACATGCGGTCAAGATTCAATAATTAATGAGTATTTAAAAGCGTCACATGATCGAATGATTGATATTTATGTATTGTTGTTTAATGTTGTTTTGCAGTCAGGAAAGGTTCCAACACAATGGGCTGTAGGCGAAATTATTCCATTGTACAAAAATAAAGGCTCCCAAGCTGACCCCACAAATTATAGAGGAATTACTATACTCAGTTGCTTCGGAAAACTTTTCAGTGCAATTTTAAATGCTAGGTTATCAAACCTTTTGGAGAGTAATAATAAATTAGGTCAAGAACAAACAGGTTTCCGCACAGGTTTTTCAACACTAGACCATGTTTTTACTTTGCATTGTATATTAAATTTTTTTCTCAACAAAAAGAAGCGACTGTTTTGTGCATTTGTAGACTATGAAAAAGCGTTTGATAAAGTTCACCGTGCATTTTTATGGGAGAAATTAGTTAGTTCTGATGTTAATGGGAAGTTTTTAAAAACTGTAAGAAATATGTACGAAAATGCCAAGTCTTGCATTAAAGTTAATAGTGAGTGCTCTGGATATTTTCCCAGTTTGTGTGGAGTTAGACAAGGGGAAAACTTGTCACCGCTGTTTTTTGCTCTATTTCTAAATGATCTAAAGCCTTTTCTGTTGGAAAACAGTAATGGTTTACAAACTATGTCAAGGGAGGCTATTGTGGTTGGAATGGAAGATACTGATGTAAATGCTTTGTTTCAAATGTTTTTATTACTGTATGCGGATGATACTGTGATCTGCTCAGAGTCTGAAAAAAACCTGCAAGAATGTCTAAACAAAATGCACGAATACTGTTTAAAATGGCGTCTAAATATTAATGTAAACACGAAAGTTATAGTTTTTTCCAGAGGTAAAATTAGAAATAAACCATTGTTTACGTATAATGACAATTCAATCGAAGTAGTGTTTGATGTAATGTACTTGGGCCTTAAAATTAATTATAATAATAAATTTTCAGTCGCACAGAAGAATCTATATGATCGTGCCTCAAGGGCAATGTTTGTTCTTTTGCGTACGCGTAGACAATTGTCGCTTTTTTCGGATAGATAAGGAATTTTATAAGGAATTGAATTCCTTTTATTATACGTTATTTGTATTTTTGACTGTCGAGATCTGTGTAAAATGTCATAATTATTATGGTCAAAAATACAAATAACATTTATGTATCGATCGATTCTGGTTAGAATTCCTTTTAGTTTTTACGATTGAACGCGCACAAACATGCACAATTTTGTAGTCTCGGCTGGCAGCCTAAATATGAATTTTTGTCGGACTCTGACGTCACATGGCTCAAAGAAGGAAAATCCAATGTTCAATCGATACATTTTTTTATTTTTTATTATTGAACGTACACAAACATGCACTCTTATTACCAATTCGGTGCCCCATAATTATGGCTTTTTGACCAATCAGGACGGATTCTAGGTGACCCACTAAATGTCATAACGTTCAGGCAGAGACCCTTTTTGTTAATCAAGCTACAAATTAACAAGACACAGTAACAATTTAAATCAACAATATCAGCGTGATTTATTCTAAAGAATGACACTTCAAATGCTGTCAGATAATACTCTCTTTATGTAAAAAAAAAAAAAAAAATACCGAAAAGCGAGTTTTGTCGGTGGGTGCGTGACGGAACAGCAAGGCACCGCCCATCCTCTGAGTGTGCAATGGGACCCGCTCACTTGAAATCTAAATTATCTAAGTTCGGAAAAATCAAGTGAAATTGTGACACTCGCTTTACGTCAAATGTATCTTTACGTCATTTCCCATCCGTCTGGAGTCGGTTCTAAATCTGTCGCTCTCTGTTCAACAACAAAAAGCTAAGCAACCGAAACGCATGTTCAACATGGTTTATCTTGTGAGATTGTTGTGTGTCAAAGGCATTTGACCTGTGAATATTCATAACGTCAGGTGTGTTACTCTGATTGGCTGACCCAGGTCATGAGAATTCTTTGACTGACAGGCATAATCAGGTTGGAGCTCTCAAGTTCCCATTGCGGCTGTTCCGTCTAATTCGCGGGGTCGCTTCGAAATTTCTTTTGGTCGATTTAAACGGTAATAAAACCGTTATTTCTAATATGCTGACTGTTAGCAAATGATAACAGACATGTCTCACAAACGATATCAGCATTCGCCTAAAAGGCTCATGCTTGATATCTTTTTTCTCGACATGTCTGTTATCATTTGCTATCAGTCAGCATATTAGAAATAACTCATATTTGTACTCTCGGCGAGCCGCCTAAATATGTGTTTTTGTCGGACTGTTACGTCAAATGGCTCATGTTAGTGTGCGTTCAATCATAAAACCAGTCCATTCCCATGTTCAATCGATACATCAACATGTCTGCTCTACATCGTGTCTTCATAATTGTCAAACTATGTTTCGCGTTTCGTCCAATTACTCCGGTTTTAGTGATAGCATGGATGAGTACTGGTATTGAATCACACCTCGGTCCCCCATGAGAAGCAGACGACATTCAGCGGGCCAGGATGGGCTTGTACCGACTAGCTGCTATCCCTCATTTAGCAGACGCTCTCGTTAGTTGTATTTTGATGGTCGCGCTGACTGATGCAAAATGTTTTTATCGAATTAAGGGATCACTCATGTTCGCGTTCAGATCATGTAATTACTTCCATTGTTGTCTGGCTGGTCACGAGAGAGAGAGAGAGAGAGAGAGAGAGAGAGAGAGAGAGAGAGAGAGAGAGAGAGAGAGAGAGAGAGAGAGAGAGAGAGAGAGAGAGAGAGAGAGAGAGAGAGAAAGAGAGAGAGAGAGAGAGAGAGAGAGGGGGGGTGGGGAGGATAGACGTAGGAGAAACGTCGAGCTACTATAAATAGCTCGCGGCCTTCGCCGGCAGACAACTTCACAGAGCCTGCTGTGAAGGGAGACTACCGCGTCCCTCTGTCACACTCAAAAGTAAAAAAAAAAAAAAAGTGTTCTCCATCGAGTTTCATTACAGTCACACGTTCCTCTTTGCATTTACTGTTAAATTTTGTTTTTGATTCGTAATGTTATAGAATTAAATCGCGCTTCGGCCGACACAAACAGGATGATTCGTATTATTACGTAAAATCACCTGGTTTCCCATGACGTCAAATCAGTTGCGTGCTTTAATTTGTCATATTCCTGCGCTTCTTATGTCATACTTCTGCTGCGGATAATGTCTGACTACTGCTGCTTCGCTTCGCTTCTGTCGATTCCCGGATATTTCGCATTTCCTCCATTTCTAACAGAGAAGCCTTGAGCTCAGATGGTAGAGCACTGGACTTGTGATCGGAAGGTCGCAGGTTCGAATTCGGGCCGGGACGGACGCGGGTCAACTTTATGTGCAGACCCAGAGACGGAAGCCATGTCCCACCCCCGTGTCATCACAATGGCACGTAAAAGACCTTGGTCATTCTGCCATAAGTGCAGGTGGCTGAATACACCTAAACACGCAGACACCTGGGTAGCGTGACTCCGTTGCTGCTAGCTTTCCACTGGGAGGAAGCGACCCGAATTTCCCAGCGATGGGACAATAAAGTAATGAAAATGAAAAAAAACAAAAAAACAATTCCAATTGACCAGGGGATCATAAATAAAGCTTGAATAATGACTCGATGTCCGTATCGCAGTGTGCAGCCTCCGGCACAGAAGAAAGAACATTGTTTGAGTGTTTTTGTTTTTGCAGAGCATTTCTGTGCCACTATTTTCTACTGTTGCGGCTGATAAAAGGGATAACACCGTAGCAAGGGGGGAAAATGCAGGCTTCGTCCGATTCGTCAAATTCGCCAGAAATTCTGCCCAAACGGCCAGATCAATAGTATCCATTTAAAATCCAGTATTTTATTGATATAAGCTGTTTTATCAGTTTCATAATTGCATAATCATGTACGTGTGCATGAGCTCTTTTGACTGATGCATGTTTTCAAATTCCTCTAATGGAATCACGGTTTTTACATTCTTCGTGGTGGAGTGAGTTGATTTTTATATTTAGTCAAGTTTTGACTAAATATTTTAACATCGAGGGGGAATCGAAACGAGGGTCGTGGTGTATGTGCGTGTGTGCGTGTGTGTGTGTGTGTGTGTGTGTGTGTAGAGCGATTCAGACTAAACTACTGGACCGATCTTTATGAAATTTGACATGAGAGTTCCTGGGTATGAAATCCCCGAACGTTTTTTTCATTTTTTTGATAAATGTCTTTGATGACGTCATATCCAGCTTTTCGTGAAAGTTGAGGCGGCACTGTCACGCCCTCATTTTTCAACCAAATTGGTTCAAATTTTGGTCAAGTAAACTTCGACGAAGCCCGGACTTCGGTATTGCATTTCAACGTGGTGGCTTAAAAATTAATTAATGACTTTGGTCATTAAAAATCGGAAAATTGTAAAAAAAAAAAAAATTTATAAAACGATCCAAATTTACGTTTATCTTATTCTCCATCATTTGCTGATTCCAAAAACATATAAATATGTTATATTCGGATTAAAAACAAGCTCTGAAAATTAAATATATAAAAATTATGATCAAAATTAAATTGTCCAAATCAATTTAAAAACACTTTCATCTTATTCCTTGTCGGTTCCTGATTCCAAAAACATATAGATATGATATGTTTGGATTAAAAACACGCTCAGAAAGTTAAAACAAAGAGAGGTACAGAAAAGCGTGCTATCCTTCTTAGCGCAACTACTACCCCGCTCTTCTTGTCAATTTCACTGCCTTTGCCATGAGCGGTGGCCTGACGATGCTACGAGTAAAATGGCATTGCGTTCAGTTTCATTCTGTGAGTTCGACAGCTACTTGACTAAATATTGTATTTTCGCCTTACGCGACTTGTTTAAATTTGATATCGCATAAGCCGGAATTAGTTATTGTTGTAAAAATACACTTCATTAAAAAGACATTGACACCAATATTGATATAAACACTGGCGTACAGTCAGGCACTCAGGACTAGACATGGAAACACACACACACACACACACACACACACACACACACACACACACACACACACACACACACACACACACACACACACACACACACACATTTCGACAGTCCCCTATGTTTTCAAGGCCATAATTAGCTTTCGTCGAACAGGTAAACAACCTCTTTCAACAACATTACCCAAAAAATGAGTCAGAAAATATAAAAATTGTACGTTACTATTTAGGCAATGCACACCCACGGAACACCACAGTTTGTTCTTACGTATTATGGTTACATGTCAAATGCTGCGATGTTTCCTGCACGGGTAAACAACTACCATTCGCTTTTATGGAATGAAAAACAGCTGCTGTCAACAAAATAGCCCAAACCAAAGATCTGATAGTGAATTTGTCAACCTAACATTCGCCTAGTTGACATCCTTGTTATTGGACTTGTTTCTCTCTTTGTTTCTCTCTCTCTCGCTTTCTGTTTATTCGTCCGTCTCTGTCTCTCATTTCTTTTTACTGTTGCTCTCTTTGTCTCTTTGTATCTGTCGCTGTCTGTCTGTCTGTCTGTCTGTGTGTTTATGTGTGTGTGTGTGTGTGTGTGTGTCTCCCTCTCTCTCTCTCACACACACACACACACACACACACACACACACACACATACACACACACACACGCACACACACACACACGCACACACACACACAAACACACACACACACTCACACACACACTGACCCACGCACACACACACACAAAGAAACACGCTGACACACACACACTCATAGACACACTGCACAGGCTAACAGACACACACACACACACACACACACACACACACACACACACACACATACACACACACACACACAACTGTTGTACTCAGATACGAACCTGTTGCTGTCTCCCTCACAAATCTGATGATTCCACACTGTCACATGTTTCTGATTCTGAGTCCATTCGCGTTCGTGTGTTCTTGTGGTGGTTACAGATCAAATGCTGCAGGGTTTTCTCAACTCGGCCAACAACGACTGTTATTCGTTTTCATGAAACGGGTTTTTGTTTAAAACAAGATTGTAAAAACCGAAGATGAAAGAGAGAAATTGTCAACCTGACATCCGGCAATCTGGAACCAATGTCACTTAAAGCAGAACATCCGTCTCGAGGAAACCAAGCCTTGTTGTAGTAAAAAATATGTTACAGTCGTACTCTAATACAAACCTGCAGCTCTCTCACACCCACATCTGATAACATCACTCAGTTTTGTCTGTCATTTGAGCGTTGATGCGTTAAGCTGCCGTTATGCGCCATACATGGCCCAGCTCATCCGGCTTCAGCGTGTATTTATATCGGAGTGGTCCTTCTCCTAGACTGGTGGCTTTACAGGGCTTTCGAGTCCAGTCTACCCGGCTATTTGGCCATAGCTTGGCTGGTTTGTTTATCTGAGGTGACCTTCCCCAGTCACATTTGTCTGATTTTGAGTCCACCACTGAATGCTTGTTCTTGAAGCGGTTACAGACCAAATGCTTTCTCAATTGGGTCATCAACGACTATTATTTGTTTTCGCGGAATGGGTTCCTTTCAACAAGATTGTAAAAACCTAACATGTGAGAGAGAATCATCAACCTTACATCCGGCTATTTGGACCCATTGTAATCACTGAAGATGTCATGCAGAGTGAATTGTGAGAGTAGGTATTTGTGACCCTCCACCACAAAAAGAGTCGCATGTCACCTTTTCATGATTTTCATATTTTTACATTTTCTAAAAGAGGTTTTTATTCTCTATCCAGTGGTGAAAACCGTTTTAGAAAAGAGTGAACACTTTTCGAGTTATAAGCCTGTGACTATGGTGACCCGCACACTGTTACTAGACACCCCCCGGACTTAAATTATGCCTAACGCAGAACCGCGTGAGGTGACATGCGACTCATTTCGTGGTGGAGGGTCACATTTACTGTGTGCAACCCGCCGTGACATCACGGTGGTGTTGTAGTCCGGTCATATTTAGTTTTAACCTCAACATAATACCTTTTTAATGTTTAATGTAATAATTTAACAGATTGTTATATGTTGTTTACACATGTCAGGAATATAGAGTTATATAATGGGGGAAACAAGTACTAAAATTAAATCAAAGAAAATAAAAATTACATTTTGAAAAATTGTGACCAACTTCGCCGACCATAGCCGACACAAGGCGATCTGACACATCTAGGTCAAGGTTACTGTACCGCCGCACTACGCGCGCTGGCGCGAAAGCGTCGTCTGCTGCTGGTTTATTTTTGCAAAAACTGTCTGTTTAAACAACTAACTGAAGCAGAGTTACTGAATGTGTATACTTCTGAGATGGGTATTGATTGTTCATCTTAATGCTATACAAATGGATGACATTAAACTGTAATTTAAGGCTTTTTTCATTATTCCGAAAACAACATTTGTATGGAAGCCGACCTATGGCAAAACTGTATTTCTTCTCAGTTACTAGTTTTCAAAATAAGTAAAGTAATGTTGTATGAGATGGTTTAAACACTTCTTGAATATACTCCTTCACTTGATATAAGTGCTGTTTTGTCTAGATTGAGTACTTGGACAAAGCCGACATTGAGCAGGTCACAGTGCCTGATCTCTTGCAGCTCATTGAAAGCTGACTCGGTTTTGATAAAGACCAGGAATATGGTTCTAAATACACGAAGAATCAATTGGAAGACTACTATGGCGTTAACATTGTTTTTTTCAGAGAAGAAAGGAACGCCGAATGTTTCTTTAAAAAAAACAGGCAGCGAAATTCTTCGCCAATTTTACAAACAACCTAATTCCGCAGATCCCGAGACCCAGAAAGTACAATGTACGATTAATAAAGGCTGCGGCAAAGCTCATTCGCAATTATCGTAAACTACCTTGTATGCGCCCCCCCCTCCTATGCACCAATTTCGCCCAAAAGTTGAGGGTGGGCGTTTCCTAGGTACTATACCCTTTGCAGGAGCGGTTCCTTAGCTAGAATAACGATAATTTGGTCATTTGGCATTGAAGTGTTCAAAGGGTGCGTTATTGCACAAAACTTTCCTCTCTCACACTCTCTCTCTCACACACACAGACACACATACACAGACACAGACACAGACACACTCACACAGGGAATTCTGCCGGCAAACCACGAAGATAATCGTATTGCTTTAGTGTCTGTTTAACAAGTTCATAACTTCAAAATATCTTTGACGACGCGGCCCTCTACCCGTTCTTACTCAAGAAATCAAAGAACACGTAAATCAACCTCTTCAGACATCACTTCCCGCCCAAGATGAAGCTTTTGTTTCTTCTTTACCCTCCCAGTCAAAAATGTATAGCGATTCTGTAACCACTCTAGAACCCGTTTTCTGTCCACTCCCCGAAACATTTCCGAGGAAGGAAATTTATTTTTTCATTTTCCTTGTCTACTCCACTGATCGAAACTGGGAGGTGGGCGTTTACTAGGTACTGTACCCTGTGCACAAAATTTGACCAAGAGCAGGGGGTGGGCGTTTACTCGATACTGGGTATATACAAGGTAGTTTACGGTACATCAAATCATAGTGTTCCGTCTGAGGAGGAATTCGTGAATATTCTTTCAGACATCAAACATCAGCTACTTGCACACAAAGAGAAGTTGTCAATATGCAGAACCAGTCAACTGTCGCTACAGAACCTTGACATGATGGTAGACATTCTCCGTCAGTCCATCAAAGATGAGAGACTTTCGTCTGCATGTACGACGCCCTTTCAGTCCTTCAGGCCCTAGAGAACGACAAACACCCACAGCTGGCCAAAGCATTACAGATGGTCAGACAAACCAGAAGAGTTGTCCTCCAGTGGATACCAGCACACTGTGGGATACCAGGAAATGAAAGGGCAGATAAGCTGGCGAAAGAAGGAGCCGTGGAAGACCAACCTGAAAACAGTGTCAGCTTTAGTGAGCAGAAGACAATCATCAAGGCATTGATGAGGCCAAGGACAAACAGAGATGACTACCACACAATGTCCAGAGAGCAGCAAGTCAACCTCATCAGGCTGCGTACTGGCCACAACAGGCTCAATGCTCACATGAACCGAAAGTTCAAGCTGGCGCCATCACCAACCAGTGCCTGCGGTCAAGAAGACCAAACAGCGGAACACATCTTACAGCGATGTCCCTTACTAGATGAGGAACGACAAGAAGTGTGGCCGTCACCAACTGGCAACTCCCTTGCAGACCAAACTATACGGCAGTCGACAGGAGTTGGAGAAAACGACAACATTTATCACCAGTGTTGGACTGATCGTGTAACCTCTGCGAACGCCAAGAAGAAGAAGAAGTCTGCATGTACAGAGTGTCCTGGAAATGTTGCCACACTTTGCTGCGTCTGGACACACCAACTACTTGAAATGTGCTTGGCAGTATCTTCAGCACATGTCTGAGCTACAAAGAATACAACCTGCTGTATATCAGCAGCTCATGAAAGGCCACCACAACATCAGTCCGGCGCAGCGATCGATACTGGGCAGGACTGTCCTCAGACCTCGTTATTGAACAGCTTCTGATGCGCAGCTTAAAGACAGATTGAGGTTTGACGAGGGGAACAGGCATGGGTGAAAGTGAAAGACTGGTGTGAATACTTGGCATGCAGCGTGTGACAGGTGTGCCTTTCATAACAAGTGACCAGCATAAGGATTCAAGCAAGTCAAGACAGAAAAGGGAACACGCGGACACTAAGAAAATTCTGGAGTTTTTCCAGAGGAGGAATTCATTCAGCGGAGACGGAAAACTCTCTCCAGCGGAAAAGTCGCAAACGAATCTGTAAATGTGGACACAGTAAAACTACTGGGACAAATCGTCATTCAAGACATGGTTAGTAGGGTCTTCGCTTGCCGACCGTTCACACTCAAGAAGAGTGATCAGGCTGTCACCCTAGCCTTTGACTCTGTGGTGTCCTCTCAAGGCGAGGCCATCAATGTTGACCCAACAATTTTCCAGCGACTAGTCAGGATCTTAGAGGCCACTCCAGAGCTGCTGTCATCAGCCTTTGAACATGAGCTGTCTAACATTCCAACATCTTTGTTTGAGCCCTCAGATCTGCCATGAGAAGCCAGAAAGCACATTCTGGCTGCCCCCATTTGGTTTCTCGCCAAACATGAAGAGGAAAACGTCCACGACGTACACTACGTCATCAACGGCGGTTTTCTTTTGCACCGTTTGGCATGGGGAAGGTGGGTGACATACAACCAGCTGATCGCAAACTACGTGGACTACGTTGGACGAAGATACCACAAAGCCAGCGTTGTTTTGACGTCGAAACGGTCTTGTCTGCACAGCCCCGTGACGACGAGGAGGACGACGTCGATCAGCTGTGGTAACGTTTTCTACTGAATTGCAAAAAAAGGAATGGCTTAAACCCCTAACAATAACAGCGTAAAGACGAATCAACAAGTGACAGTATTTTGTTATCTTATGTATCGTCGTCATATGAAATAAACAAACTGTCGGGTGTCATACCCTCAGTTTAGTAATTGATCGCCTCTTTCACATTTAGGGGGGTATGAAGCGACTTTGCCTAAAATGATGTTTTCAAAACACTCATTTTCTTGAAGCTGCTCACTCTGCTTTGGGGAAACATATGTAAGTAAGAAAAAATGCCTTGTATTATTTTATATTTGCACACGGTGGCATAGCATGGGCGAATCGGATAATTTTCGTATAAAATGTGACTAGTCTTTTTGGTTTTGCACGGAAACAATCTGACTTTACAAGAGTTGCAGCTAACTATTTCCTACTTTGCCTTTTCTACTATCAAAAACGCCTTTAACGTGAAGCTTTATGAGACACCACGGCCTCAGTAACAGCCCACAATTCGTTTTCTGTAGTGCTTGACCTTTTTGGAAAAATCATGTACGCACATAATACTAAACAAGCAAAAAATACGATTATCCCCCACAATATTTTTCTATATTTTGCATATGTGATTCTTGTATGTATGTAGCACTCAAAAAACTTTAAATAGCTTGTAAAGGAATTATGTTGATGTTGAGGCATTATTTGTCAAAATATGACCGGAGTATTGGCGGTGTTGGCGGTGTCGGTAGCGGGTGAGAAATGGAAGAGGGGGGATGGGGGATGTGTGTGTGTGTGTGTGTGTGTGTGTGTGTGTGTGTGTGTGTGTGTGTGTGTGTGTGTGTATGTTTGTTTGTGTATGTGTGTGCATGTGTTTGTACGAGCGACTCTGTCTGTCTATCTGTCTGTTTCTGCTTCTCTCTCCCCCCCCCTCCTCTGTTTCTCGGTGGGTTATAGAAACACGTAAATACCCAGCATGCTTCCCCCGAAAGCGGCGTATGGCTGCCTAAATGGCGGGGTAAAAACGGCCATGCACATAAAAGCCGTGGGAGTTTCAGCCCATGTACGAAACAAACAAACAAACAAACCAGCTCTAACCGGACTCAGCAAACTTCCCAGTTCTCTCAAATGGGAACGAATTTCTCCTCTTGTGTTTTCCTCAATATCCTGACGGCCAAAAATCTTTTCTTCAAACTGCAGAATGCGCCTGTCCCCTACAATCAGATGCTTGACCTCATCAACCCACCCCAATAAACAATAAACAAAACTAAACAAAAACCACAAGAAAAAGAAAACAACTGGGTCCACATATAGCAATGTGAAACAAATTTCAATTAACGAAATTAATGAGGTAATAAAATAAAATAATAACGGAAAAGATTAAGTTTGAACACATTGCAAACGTACAACAAAGATTACAATTCAAATAAATATGAAATAAAGAAAAAAGACGCAAATTCAGTTTCAGGCTACCTACCTGTCAGTGGTACCTCAGAAACGGAGTCTGAACAAGCTACTTTGGAAAATTAGAATCAACTGTCCCGACTTTGGCGTCAGCGCTTTTTAAAATTTTTTTTATCCCGAGTAAAGTCTCGATAAGCTAGTGAGCCCGAAGAGCTTAGTTTAAAAAAAGTCGCGTAAGGCGAAAATACAACATTTAGTCAAGCTGTCGAACTCACAGAATGAAACTGAACGCAATGCAATTTTTCAGCAAGACCGTATACTCGTAGCATCGTCAGTCCACCGCTCGTGGCAAAGGCAGTGACATTGACAAGAAGAGCGGGGTAGTAGTTGCGCTGAGAAGGATAGCACGCTTTTCTGTACCTCTCTTCGTTTTAACTTTCTGAGCGTGTTTTTAATCCAAACATATCATATCTATATATTTTTGGAATCAGGAACCGACAAGGAATAAGATGAAAGTGTTTTTAAATTGATTTCGAAAAATTAATTTTGATAATAATTTTTATATTTTTAATTTTCAGAGCTTGTTTTTAATCCAAATATAACATATTTATATGTTTCTGGAATCAGAAAATGATGAAGAATAAGATGAACGTAATTTTGGATCGTTTTATAAAACTTTTTTTTTTAACAATTTTCAAATTTTTAATGAGCAAAGTCATTAATTAATTTTTAAGCCACCAAGCTGAAATGCAATACCGAAGTCCGGCCTTCGTCGAAGATTGCTTGGCCAAACTTTCAATCAATTTGATTGAAAAATGAGGGTGTGACAGTGCCGCCTCAACTTTTACAAAAAGCCGGATATGATGTCATCAAAGGTATTTATCGAAAAAAAGAAAAAAACATCCGGGGATATCATTCCCAGGAACTCTCATGTAAAATTTCATAAAAATTGGTCCAGTAGTTTGGTCTGAATCGCTCTACACACACACACGCACAGACAGACACACACACACACACACACACACACACACACACACACACACACACACACACACACACACACACACACACACACACACACACACACACACACACACACACACACACACACACACACACACACACACCACGACCCTCGTCTCGATTCCCCCTCTATGTTGAAACATTTAGTCAAAACTTGACTAAATGTAAACAAGTCGCGTGAGGCGAAAATACAATATTTAGTCAAGTAGCTGTGGAACTCACAGAATGAAACTGAACGCAACGCAACGCAGCAAGACCGTATACTCGTAGCATCGTCACTCCACCGCCCGTGGCAAAGGCAGTGCACGTGGAATTGACAAGAAGAGCGGGGTATTCGTTGCGCTGAGAAGGATAGCACGCTTTTCTGTACCTCTCTTCGTTTTAACTTTCTGAGCGTGTTTTTAATCCAAACATATCATATCTATATATTTTTGGAATCAGGAACCGACAAGAAATAAGATGAAAGTGTTTTTAAATTGATTTCGAAAAAAAAAATTTGATAATAATTTTTATATATTTAATTTTCAGAGCTTGTTTTTAATCCAAATATAACATATTTATATGTTTTTTGGAATCAGCAAATGATGGAGAATAAGATAAACGTAAATTTGGATCGTTTTATAAATTTTTATTTTTTTTTACAATTTTCAGATTTTTAATGACCAAAGTCATTAATTAATTTTTAAGCCACCAAGCTGAAATGCAATACCGAACCCCGGGCTTCGTCGAAGAGTACTTGACCAAAATTTCAACCAATTTGGTTGAAAAATGAGGGCGTGACAGTGCCGCCTCAACTTTCACGAAAAGCCGGATATGACGTCATCAAAGACATTTATCAAAAAAATGAAAAAAACGTTCGGGGATTTCATACCCAGGAACTCTCATGTCAAATTTCATAAAGATCGGTCCAGTAGTTTAGTCTGAATCGCTCTACACACACACACACACACACGCACACACACACACACACACACGCACGCACATACACCACGACCCTCGTTTCGATTCCCCCTCGATGTTAAAATATTTAGTCAAAACTTGACTAAATATAAAAAGAAAAAAAAATCTCGCACAAAAACAGCAAGCCATTCAATCATTCCGTGAGCACTGGAATAAGGACGGAAGAAGAAAACAAGTCGCGTGAAGCGATATAAAAACATTCAGTCAATCTGTAGGCATCAAACTTATATGTAGATCAACTCCAAAAACCAGTCATCGGCGAGACTACATTCAGATAGTATCGGCTAACCATGCCCGAAGACTGAGAAAGGTCACGATCGTCTCCGCGATGCATGCAAACAATGTACTGAACCTATTTTCTTTCCTTATAATAATAATAATATGGGAGATTTATAGAGCGCTTTACGTTGTCTAAGCGCTTTACAATGAAAAAAACCCATATATAGGGGAAAGTCGCTAAACCTGGCACAGTTAAGGAGAAACAGCCGTACCAGACAAAACAATGGATATTGCAAAGCGTTCTTTATATTGTCACATACTAGACTCTATCAGTAAATAAACGAACCACATAAAATAAAATAAAAGTCACGCAACTCATCAGTCTGATCATAATAAATAATGTCTGCATTTGTTCCAGGTTGGACGCATGGGTGTGTAAAGTGAAACACTGTGTTGTCAAACTCGGAACACATACACACACACACTGACTCTCTTTCTAGCTCTGTCTGTGTCTCACACACACACATATACACCCACACACTCTCATTCACACACAAACAAGCACACATTGCCACACACACAAGATAAATAAATACGTCATAACATTTTGATTAAGCCATTTTACGTAAATGTCTTTTTTTCAACATCATATTTTGATTTTTACCAAGGAAATAACAAATCGGATAACAATTTAAGCCTTAAATGTAAACCAAAAAGATACATAAGGGCTAGGTCTAAAAAGGACTGAAAAACAAAACCTTAAAATAAAAAAAAGGAAAAAATAGGCAAAGAACCGATTTCGCAGACAATGTCCTTTGTCTTCGACATTCAGCGCAGTCATCGTGTGATTACTGTGTGCACTTCTGGCACTATAACATATCCTCAGGGGAGTTGGTGCCACACATGAAGCAGTACCACGAAATTTCGCAGCTTCATTTGTACCCCTCTTCTGTTGACAAATAGATATAAAAGGGCTTCCTGCCCAATTGACTAAATGTAAAAATCATTACGCATAAAGTCTCAAAACAAATAACTAAGAACAGATTTAAGAACTGATTTTGCAGACACACAAAAATTGCTAAGTACACATTTCGAAGTCCTTTTGTCCGCTGCTGTCAGCGCATTCCTCGTGTGCAAACTGTGTGCACCTCTGGCACTGTATCATGTTCTCAGGGGAGTTGGTGCCACACATGAAGCAGTACCAAGTGCTTTCCCCGTTGCAGGACATCAGCAGCAGGTAAGCTTACATTTGCTGCTGACACCAAGCAATCATAATGACCAGAATCTCCATGTACAGTGTACAAAACAACGATGGGGGTGACGTTGGCAAATTTATTTCAGCTTCAAGAATGCTATTGATTAGTTCTTGTCTTTGTTTGTTTCCTTCTAAATGACTTTTAAGAGTTGTAACAGTAACACCATATGCTCTTGATGCGAAACGCAAACCCATATCTCCGTTTTTCACTGCCGACAAAGCGCAGCCCATTTCTTCTGGTAACCACCGCCGTTCGGGTCTCATAATACCGTCAAACAAATCAATCAATCATTCAATAAAACTTATAGAAAGGAAAAACACAACAAAACCGAAAAGAGAATTGAATACGTGAATAAAACAGTGTTCTGTTTATTGTTTGATGAGGGTAAGATGGAACAGAATGCGGCAAAGCTGGAACACTGTTCCATGTTTGCCTCTCTTATGTGTTCCATCATTGCCGCATGGCACCTGCATGGATTTCGCGTTTTTCTGTTGGATACACGTGACGTTTCAAATCTTTTTTTCCGTTCAAGTTATTGCAAATCTATGAAGGTTTATCACAGCAATCAACATTTTACGTGAACGTAGGCCTATATAGATAAAGAGTAATAATACGAATTGTAGACGGTAGAAATAAGAAGAAGAAGGAAGAAAAGTTTAAAAAACGTACCATGTTTTTTGTTTTGCCGCGGTAGTCATTTTATTTGCTGGAATAATATCAAGGAATGTCACAAGATATTTCTGCAAAACAATTGCTCATGAATTGTTCCCCGTTGATCGTATATTGAAGTGTTCCAAGTTAGCCGACTGTTCCGGGATTGGCGACTTTCCCTTACATACAAAGCAAAGCAAAAAAGCATGTGCAGCAGCATTCAGCACACAAGTGAACAACGAAACACAACATCAATACAAGCTGCAAGCATACTAACACAGGCAAAACATTCAAACATTCAAACACCTGATCAAAAATGCACCATATTGAAATAAAAATTAATCAAAATACTGTGTGAAGAAGTGTGTTTTAAGGTTTGATTTGAAGGAACAACATGTTTGTCAGTGTCGGATAGAGTAAGGGAGAGAGTTCCACGCGCGTTTTTAAAGTAAACATAACATGTCTGCACATTTTTGAATTCAGGAGATGATAAGGAATATAATGCAACAATTTGTAAATCTGTAAGTAAAAATTCGTTTTTAATTACAACTTTAATTAGCAAACTAATTAACTAATTTTTTAAGCTTCCGAGCTGAAATGCAATCCCAAAGTCCGTACTGAATCATAGATTGCTTGACCGAAATTTTAATCAATTTGGTTGAAACATGAGGGCGTGATAGTTCCGCCTCAACTATCACCAAAAGCCGGATATGACGTCATCAAAAACATGATCGAAAACATGCAAAAAAACTCCCGGGGATATCATACCCAGGAACTCTCATGTCAAGTTTCATGAAAATCGGTCCAGTAGTTTTCTCTGAATCGCTCTACACATAAGCCTACACACTGACACACAAACACCCACACACACACACACACACACACACACACACACACGCACACACACACACACACACACACACACACACACACACACACACACACACACACACACCACGACCCTCGTCTCAATTCTGCATCTATGTTAAAACATTAAGTCAAAACTTGACTAAATGTAAACAAGTCAAGCATAAAAAACGAGGCCGGAGAGTAACAAAACTTAAAAACGAAAAGTGAAAAGTAATTGCTTTCGAGAATGTTTTTTTTTTTCAGTGAATGGGGGAAAGCAAGTCCACATTAACAAAACGCTGTCGAAATGTCACTTTCTTAAACAAATATGACAATTTTTCGGGGTATTGTCCACATAATACACTTCAAGATTAATCATTCTCCAGGATTAAAAAAGGTGTGTCAATGCATGTGTGTTTGTGTGTGTGTGTGTGTGTGTTTGTTTGAGTGTGTTTGTTTGAGTGTGTGTGTGTGTGTGTGTGTGTGTGCGTGTGTGTGTGTGTGTGTGTGTTCGTGTGTGTGTGTGTGTGTGTGTGTGTGTGTGTGTGTGTGCGTGTGCGTGTGCGTGATGGTAAGATGGTAATCCTGATACTTTCATTTCAAGGAAAGTTTGCTCTTTGTTGTGACAAGAGCTACTTGTCATTCTGTTTTGTCAAAGCAATGATGAGGCAACGCAAATGACAATGGTTTTGAATTGATTTCACCTTCAAATACTTTTTCGCCAATTTGAATGTTTGTTCCAGGGCTGCGCATTTCGAGATTTGCGACTTCGGTGGGTGTGGGGCGCACAAGTACACAGCGAGAGAGAGAGAGAGAGAGAGAGAGAGAGAGAGAGAGAGAGAGAGAGAGAGAGAGAGAGAGAGAGAGAGAGAGAGAGAGAGAGAGAGAGAGAGAGAGAGACTGAAACTGAATCTGAACTTTATTACCAAAGGATAGAGGTTTTAGGCAAAGCCTAATCTTACAACCTGTCCCTTATACAAACACTTAATTCAGACGCACATAATATAGATAGTAAAATTGACAAGGTTATTGTTACTTACAGACGTACATAATGTAAATAGTAATAAGAAAAGGGTTATGGTTTTGTATACAGATTCAAAAATGGGAAAAACAATATAGTGTGGAAATTGCAGCATAGTTGCAATAATGCATTGCATATAAACATCCAAAACAACTAATAACAAAAGGGAGAAAACAAATGTGGGGAGGAATTGTCCCAATCATTCGCATGTATATCATTATCAATACATACACATAAGGAACAAATCAAAATACAAACATAACTTGACTAAATGTAAAAAGCACTAAAATATCAGACATGAAAAGTGTTCTATTTACCCATTAAGCGGGAATGAAACTGGCGCCTAAACGTTTTCACAGAAGAGGCATTGCGGAGGGGTAGGGGTATGGAATTCCATAGAGACGCTCCTGAGAAGGCTAAACTTGACTTATACAAGTCTAGACGAGGGATGGGGGGAATCAGGTTCTGGGACCCATATCTTTTTGTGGCATGTCTGAAATGTGATTTTAAATACACAGGAACATTATTGTTAATTACTTTGTTCATAAAGACAGCCTTGTTTAGCGTCAACTGATCTTTCAAGGGAAGGAAATTAAGGAGCTTTAATTTATCATCTGTTGGCTTATTTGACTCATGCAGAATTAGTTTTGCAGCACGGCGATGAAGAGAATTGAGTCGTTTGAGATGAACATCACTGCAGTTATCCCAAAGTGTTGAAGCAAAGTTGATATGGGCATTATGTGAGCGTAATAAAACAACTTGAGTGCTTCCACATCGGCATAATGTCTTAATTTAGACAATAAGTACACATTTGTAGATACTAATTTGCAAATTTTACTCAAGTGAGTTTGCCATTTCAATTCTTGATCAACGGTAACTCCTAATAATTTATGCTCTTTAACTTGTTGCACTTGAGTTGAATCAATTGACAGTTGAAGTTGTAAGGGTTTTAATTGGTGTTTTTGTCTAGTTGTAATCACCATACTTTTCGTCTTAACAGGGTGAATAACCATTGCATTAGTGGTGCACCATTCTGTCATCTCATCTATACTTTTTTGAAGAGATTGGTTGACGGCTACCAAAGACTTCTGACTGGTGTGGATTGATGAATCATCCGCAAAGAACTCACATCTTACTTTCTCATCTGACACATGAAGAGGTAAATCATTTATATAAATACAGAACAATATAGGTCCTAATACAGACCCTTGAGGCACACCACGTTCATTAATTAATTACACATTAACATGCTTCCATTTGAAACTTCGACGCCCGACCAAAGCTAATTGAAACCCGACGGAGCGAAGCGACGGAGGGCTTCAATTAGACTTTGGGAGGGCGTCAATCCACGATGAAGACCGAGAAGTTTGAAATGGAAGCATGTTATTGTTATTGTAATTCAATCTGACGACGATCTCTTTCCTGCTTTCATGCGATGGTAAACAGACAGAATTGGTTCTGTTCTGTTCACACACTACTTTCAGTCCACCTACCTGCAAGGGTCAAGTCCCAAGAAATATGTTTCTGTATTCCTATCTTATCACACTCCTCCTGTTTTGTTTTCTTTCACATACATTTTCACTTATTTTTTGACGGGTTTCTGGACAGCAAACTCTAAAACAAATTCTTTTCATCACAAAAGCGATCTTTGGAATTGACTGAGTAGTCCGGAAGAATTCATGCATCAACTTACGTCACGTATTCGACGTCATCACTTCGCATACCTTATGGTCTCGGTATTTCGTTGGCCTTCATATTTCCTACTTGTAAAATGACCCTCAAAGCTAACCGAGACTAGTTGAGGTTGTATCAATGCGCCTCGCCAGCAGGTGGTTAATGACTTTTTTTAGCGAGTGGTTATCGACAATTAATGACCGGTAATTTTTAATGAGTTGGGGCATTCTGACCAATCACAGGATCTGTTTCATTAAAACGCCAACTTGATTGAATTACAATTCATATTGTTTACATGTGCCAATAATGTTATAAAACTGTACCTGAGGGGATATACCGTAATAACAATTGGCTGTAGCTTTCGAACACAAAAAAAACCAAGAAATTCCTCCGATAGGAAAAACACCCCCGTCAAAGGGAAATAACCTTCTCAGTTGGTGGCAGTGAGAATGGTTATTTCCCTTTGACCAACGGGGGTGTGCCTCTATAAGTCCTTGTATAATTTTAATCCACCAATAACTCCCTAACCGTGTGTTTGACTGGTCCCAATTTTTGTAAGGACCGTCTCAGGAATGTATAGAACCTGTTCACCAAGTTTGGTGACGATCGGTCCGTTCATTCTTGAGATCTACTTGCGAACACAAACACCCAAACAAACACCCAAACAAATACCCAAACAAACACATCGAGCGAAACCTATACACACCCCTATACCGGGGGTGTAATTATTTCAGTATTGCAAAGTGGTGTTGATAGTGTCGAATGTAAACAGAACAGTCTCAAACGCCATCTTTGGTTTACGCAACGTCACGAAGTGACGTCAACGGTCTAAACATAGCCCAAGTCCTGGAGAACTGTTGCTAAACAATGCAATAAAGAATTAATTATTTCTCGTAATTGGTAAGAACTTCAAACATAAAACTTTGCAGGAAGCTTAATTTATACATCCCCGCAACGATGGGAAAAGCCCTGGAAGTAATCAAACTAATTAAATAGGACTATGTCAGCCTTTAACAGGAAGGTAAACCTTTTTGCAACAGGCCATGAACACTTAACCATTGCTTGCCACTATCAGTGAATAAATAAAAGGCTCTTTCAAACAACACACACACACACAAACACACACACACACATGCAAGCAAACACACACACACATGCACGCACACACGCACGCACGCACACACACATGCACGCACGCACACACACATGCACGCACGCACGCACACGCACGCACGCACGCACGCACACACACACACACCCGCACGCACGCACACACACGCACGCATACACACGCTTGCATGTACGCACACACCCACAATTCCTTTTTATATTTAAACATTTTTTTGTTTGGAAGGGAGATTACAAGGAGCAAAATGTAAGATGAAAGATTACCTCCCTTTGAACGAATCATCTTTTCAGACAGTATTGAACTAATAATTGATTTGTAGCTGGTAGCATAAGCGT
>NC_090246.1:13121368-13124086 GCF_037325665.1 Littorina saxatilis
CATTTACATTTTAATCTTTTAGGACGCTTGCTTTGGCAAAGTAAAGGCAGTTCTCCTGCGCGTTGGCATTAATTGCAACGCAGAATCTTATGATTTAACTATGAAAGCGATCAAATGGCCTTTTATCTAAGGTATTTTCCCTTTAACTAATTGACAGCAGACTTCTTTTTAGTTCATATCTTCTCCTCTTGTGTCTATGTTTATTGTCTTTTTTGGCGAATGTCACGGTTTCATATTTAAACGCGAAAAAGGTCTCAGACATTTTCAAGGGAATCGATAGCAAATTAAGTAAATGATCCCTTACAAAGAAACCGGACGGTAGAAAAAAGCTTTGTGCTGTAGTTCTCTGAATGTCACCTCTCTCAGTCGAAGTTTTCCTAGCTTTGAGGCTGGACTGTTGCTTATTTCTCTAAGTGTTTTCAGCCATTAGTGGTGCACCTCAGAAGCAATTCTTCAATCGAATAGTGTAATAATGGATCACCGAAACTGTCCCACAAACCACCCCATCGTTCCAGCTTTGCGTGCAAGAAAAATAGGATTCTGAAACTTTTTGAACTGACAGATATTCTGTTACAATGAAAAAGAAGAACAAAACTTGAACTAACGGAGACATTAGCATTAAATTAAGCATAAGCCTTATAAGCCATTTCACCGTCTGCTGACGTGCTTATGTAGCACAGATACTGTCCCACTAAGGTTCTCTGGCGTTTCTGTGTTGTGTGCAACAAAACAGTGATTCGAATCGATGTCAACTCAAGCCGGATGATGCACTTTCTGCAGCTGATTACTCGAGTATCAAAATATATAACTCAGCACGAGTATCTGTATCATTAGCAAGATTCGAAACTGATAGCGCATAGCACACCTTCAAGCTTCGTCAAATGACCAACCAAGGAAAGCACTTATCTAAAAAATGCCGCATCAGTCACTTTCCAATACACACCGTATCAGACATTTCTGGTTCTGACACAATTCATTTGAAAGCAACAGAAAATCTCCCGACATTTTGAGACCTTCGGTGAGAACTTGTCTTGGCTTACCTCCACGCTAAGCGCTGTCAATTTCTCTGTGACTGACCCGGAAGGAGTTTTCAATACAATGACCTCTACCTCAACCGTTTTTAACAGTGGCCTTGGCCTTCGTAGTCAGATGACCGATGAAAATGACGATGTTCCAAATAGTTATCTGTCGAGCGACGAAAGTTTGAACGAGTACACGGAGTTCATAACAGCTGGCTGGATTGACACCATCTATGTTCCAATCTGTGCAGGTAACACTTATTTTGCCATTTGTTTCTGTTCTCTTCTGTTTATTGTGTGCGTGTGCATGGGTGTGTGTGTGTGTGTGTGTGTGTGTGTATGTATGTGTATGTGTGTGTATGTGTATGTCTGTGTGTATGGGTATGTGTGTGTGTCAGTGTGGTTGTTTGTGTGTGTGTTTGTGGATATGCGCACGAGTGTTCGACCGTTTGTGCGTGTGTGGTTTTGTCCTTTTCTGTTTTCACACCTTTGTAATTGTCTCACCATTTCCTCATTTTTCACCATTTGTTCCGCGATTGATAATGATTAATTACGTTAGAGCAGAGAGAGGGTAATTAAAGACTCTTTCTGATAGCCACAGTTGTACTTTTATCACACAAAGTTCAAGCTGTTCTGAGTTATAAAGAGACCAAAAAGCAATGTACTCACGTTAAAATGACGAACACGGAACGAATAACGGCGACGTTTCGACCTAAGGGTCTTCTTCAGGCACAAAAACACAAAAGTACACACACAAAAAAAAGAAGAAGAAAGACGATAGAACAAATAAAGAGGAGAACAACTGACAAAACAACTGCACTGCACAAACCGACAAATGACAAAGACAGAGAAGCAAGGGAAGCTACTCGAGGAGAATGAAAAGCGGCAGTTTTGAGGTCTGTAGACCAAACAAAATGTGAGGGGGGGGGGGGGGGGGGGGGTTGCGTGAAAGGGAACGAAAGAGGAGACTCGCGTACCCGTGCGGACACACACACACACACACACACACACACACACACACACACACACGCACACACACACACACACACACATACACACAAGGTGGAACAGCGGGGGGAAGGTTGAGATGAATGAATTAACGGCGAATGTTAATTCCATCGGGGCAGGTAGTGCCAAGGGATGATATGATGTGGGACTCCCTGAGTTTGCGCTCGAAGGAGTCGCCACGTACTTGCCACAGAGCCATGACTCTGACATGATCAAGTGAGTGACCAGCGGCGGTGAAGTGAAGGGATACTGGCCTATTGCGGGAATGACGGATGTCAGCCAGATGCTCGGAGAAACGCACCTCAAGGGTGCGCGCGGTTTCTCCGATATAAATCTGGCGACAAGAGAGGCAGACGATCGCATAGACAACGTTGTGACTTTGACAGTCAAACGTTCTCTTGACCGTGAAGGAGCCACGAGGGCCTTGGAGGCAGGTGTCAGGGTGGAGGAAGGGACAAGATTTGCAATTTCGTTTGGAACAAGGAAATGTCCCAGGGGCTGTGGGGTTGGTGGGACTGCGAAGACGGGATCTCACCAAGAGGTCGCGAACGCTGCGGTCTTTTCTGAAAGCACAGAGTGGTTTTTGAGCAAAGATCGAACCAACAGAGTCACTTCCTTGAAGGATGTGCCAGTTTGATTTCAGGATTCTGCTTACTGGCATGTTGTGGGGATGAAACAGTAGGGAAACAAC
>NC_090246.1:13124286-13144286 GCF_037325665.1 Littorina saxatilis
CACATTTTGTTTGGTCTACAGACCTCAAAACTGCCGCTTTTCATTCTCCTCGAGTAGCTTCCCTTGCTTCTCTGTCTTTGTCATTTGTCGGTTTGTGCAGTGCAGTTGTTTTGTCAGTTGTTCTCCTCTTTATTTGTTCTATCGTCTTTCTTCTTCTTTTTTTTGTGTGTGTACTTTTGTGTTTTTGTGCCTGAAGAAGACCCTTAGGTCGAAACGTCGCCGTTATTCGTTCCGTGTTCGTCATTTTAACGTGAGTACATTGCTTTTTGGTCTCTTTATTGTTCCCTCTCACATGCAGTCGCCATTGTTTAATATGTTCTGAGTTATACAAACAAACAAACATTTCAAAATTGCTGCTTCGATTTAGATGGTACTTTGAGCCACAAAACGTTGTGAAACCCTTCTTCATTGCGTGTAATCCATTGAGCACACCAGCACAGAAATATTCAGATTTTTCAAGTGTGTACACTACGCGCTCCATCCCTCTTGCATACTTGCTAAGAGCGTATTAAATCTGTTTGGCCCCTATGGAGTGTTGAACATTTCTATTAGATTAAACATTCATGACAGTAGAAAACGTATAATTAGCTACGGGCCTAGGCCGGGATTTCTTCCCTGAATGGGATGAGTCTTCGATTTCTTTTATTGCACATGTATAAATTTAGAGCACTTGCGCCCCTTTGCTTCAGAGATCTTCGATTTCTTTCGACAGTTTCCCCCCAAGTCTTTTACAGGGAATATTAACCAAACTGGTCCTGATTGTATAGCACTGTCTCGAAACTAACGCGATAGTCGGACAGAGTTGCGCCCCTGGAACGGCAGGTAGTTCCGGTTTGTGTTTGCAAAATGGAACCGCACGACAATCCGCCCTTCAACTTCTTTACCCACGTAGTTTGAACAGCAGACACAGTAACGTTTTCCTCCACCACTTATGGCATCTCGTTCAGCCATTTTGGACGTAAACAAAACAACCAGAACTACCCGCCGACAGCGCCGCGGGCTATGACAGGGACGGACAACTCTTATCACTTTTGTTTTGAGACAATGCTATAGGCCCTTAAAGAGGTCTTAAACAGATGTGACATCTCGAAATAGCATATCATGCTATTACTGATCACAGCAAACATTAATTTTGTTGAGACATCTTCTTAGGAGTTTTCATATGATTACTTATTGTATGATCTGGTGAGACGATTAATGCAGCTGCCAAGCTAATCAAGTTTCGATGCAAGTGAAGATTTTGAGTGATTGTTATGAATTATTGAATCTATATTGCAATCCATTTCCTAACAGAGTGTTGTATTGGATGGTTCAGAAGATTCTATGATTTAAGTTTAGAGCACTCATTTTGAGTTATCTAAAATAGACTATATGGCAGTTTGAATATGCATTTAAACAAAATGTTCTGTTTCATAGTCTCTGCAAATGTACCTCCACTTTAAGACTCCCTGGCCTGATTTTTGAAGTTTGTAAAATGGGATACCGGATCCACTGCTTTTGCAGGCCATTGAATCGTTTACTACATTCGGTACATGTGCTTGCTGCTATCATTGCTTCTCTACCACTGTTTCACCACTCGCCACTTGGCGACTCGATCATAACAGGACAGTCTTGTACAAGTTAACAAGCACAGCGACGATGTTACCTGTTGTTCCAGGCCTTGGAATTATCGGCAACGTGCTGTCTCTGTGCGTGTTGATGTCATCACGAAAATCACGGTCCTCCACCTACACTAACATGGCGACCTTGGCATTGAATCGTTCGTAACAGTACAGTCTTGTCCAATTCAACAAGGATAAGGATGCAGATACAAATAAGGATAAGATTGTATTTAGTCCTGTGGGTTACCCTCATGGAAATCCGGGCTGCTTTCTCATTGGGGAAAGCGAGCTGCCATACAGTAAGACGCCACCCAAGCCCGATGACGATGTTATCTGTTGTTACAGATCAGACCTTGGAATCATCTCTGCTGTCACCACGAATGTCACGGTCCTTCACCTACATTTACATGGCGACCTTCGCAGTGAATCGATCATAACAGTACAGTACAAGTTATCAAGCAAAATTATTATTGTATTCTGTTGCTGTTGCAGGCCTTGGAATTATCGGCAACGTTCTGTCTCTGTGCGTGTTGCTGTCACCACGGATGTCACGGTCATCGACCTAAATTTACGACCTTGGCGCTAACTCGATCATAACAGTACAGTCTTGTTCAAGTTATCAAGCAACATTACGATTGTATCTGTTGCTGTTGCAGGCCTTGGAGTGTTCGGCAACGTTCTGTCTCTGTGCGTGTTGCTGTCACCACGGATGTCACGGTCATCGACCTAAATGTACGACCTTGGCGCTAACTCGATCATAACAGTACAGTCTTGTTCAAGTTATCAAGCAACATTACGATTGTATCTGTTGCTGTTGCAGGCCTTGGAATTATCGGCAACGTTCTGTCTCTGTGCGTGTTGCTGTCACCACGGATGTCACGGTCATCGACCTAAATTTACGACCTTGGCGCTAACTCGATCATAACAGTACAGTCTTGTTCAAGTTATCAAGCAACATTACGATTGTATCTGTTGCTGTTGCAGGCCTTGGAATTATCGGCAACGTTCTGTCTCTGTGCGTGTTGCTGTCACCACGGATGTCACGGTCATCGACCTAAATGTACGACCTTGGCGCTAACTCGATCATAACAGTACAGTCTTGTTCAAGTTATCAAGCAACATTACGATTGTATCTGTTGCTGTTGCAGGCCTTGGAATTATCGGCAACGTTCTGTCTCTGTGCGTGTTGCTGTCACCACGGATGTCACGGTCATCGACCTAAATTTACGACCTTGGCGCTAACTCGATCATAACAGTACAGTCTTGTTCAAGTTATCAAGCAACATTACGATTGTATCTGTTGCTGTTGCAGGCCTTGGAATTATCGGCAACGTTCTGTCTCTGTGCGTGTTGCTGTCACCACGGATGTCACGGTCATCGACCTAAATGTACGACCTTGGCGCTAACTCGATCATAACAGTACAGTCTTGTTCAAGTTATCAAGCAACATTACGATTGTATCTGTTGCTGTTGCAGGCCTTGGAGTGTTCGGCAACGTTCTGTCTCTGTGCGTGTTGCTGTCATCCAGACTTTCTTGCTTATCTACCACTGATATCACCAAACAAGCAAAATGACAATTTTATCTTTTGTTGCAGGCCTTGGAATTATCGGCAACGTGTTGTCACTATGCGTGTTGCTGTCACCACGGATGCCACGATCCTCGACCTACATTTACATGGCGACCTTGTCAGTGACGGACAGCCTGGTGCAGGTGACCAACATCCTGTTCCTGGTGAGCAAGTTCCCTGGCCACGAGGTGATGGTCAAGGGTACCTGTGGCCTCATCTTCTTCCTCCTCTACTTCTCCCTGCATTCCAACGTGGTTGTCATGATCACCATGACCGCAGAGCGCTACCTTGCCATCCGGTGAGTAACCATGGTTCCTCAATAAAAAATGCACTGAAAATGGAAGTGTTCCACTTATGAACACTCTTTTTTTTTAAAACCATTTATGAACACTGTGTGAGACTTTTTATAATTCTACTAGAAAAAGTAGCACACATGGTAAACGCTAAATTGCGTTCACAGTGTGTGTTACTTTTGCCAGTAGAATTATATAGTAGTTGATCACACAGTGTTCGCAACTGGTTACAAAAAGTGTATTCAAAAGTAGAACACTTCCATTTAGAGTGTGTGAGCTGTATTTTGTTATTCAAGTTTTGCTTCCTATCACATGGGGAAAGCCAACAACCGAAGATAAGTATCCTTCATTGCATTAATATTATCATCAGTGAGTTATGTATTTTGTTCGTCTAATTTAAAGATCGATAGATCTAGGTTCTTGTGGGTTGTTGAAGGATTCATGTACAAGGATACACAATACATAATTGTTTTGTACAAGGATACAACATTTTGGCTTGTTTGTTTGCTTTACGCCCAGCCGACCACGAAGGGTCATATCAGGGCGGTGCTGCTTTGACACAAGACAGAAGTCGCAGCACAGGCTTCACGTCTCACCCAGTCACAGTATTCTGACACCGGACCAACCAGTCCTAGCACTAACCCCATAATGCCAGACGCCAGGCGGAGCAGCCACTAGATTGCCAATTTTAAAGTCTTAGGTATGACCCGGCCGGGGTTCGAACCTACGGCCTCCCGATCACGGGGCGGACGCCTTACCACTAGGCCAACCGTGCCGGTAGGATACAAAATACAAAACTGTTTTGAACAAAGATACGAAAAACAAAGGATTTGTGAATGTTTCGTTCTAGTCAAGTTAGCGTTTCATAAACCTATCATTTTTGTCTTTTGCTTCTCGCATTACCCTACGAGTTTCTTTCGCGGTTACTTCTGACGAACCCTAGGTCACAAATAAAACTGACCACTTTTTGGGGGCCTTTGTTTTATAGGAATATCTTTTCCATACTCCGTACCATCCAGTGTCCTTTATCAAGAGTGTTAGACCTGATTGTAAATACTTATAAGCACGGAGCTTACCATGCGAAATGAGATAGGAAACAATATTGCATCGGTCTCGAAGAGCAATATCAGCTGTAGAGACGATGACAAATGATAACCCACAAACCTTGGTAACCTTTTTGAAGAACAATCTGTTAATATCTCGCCGCAAGATATTGTCATCCGTATGTTTATTTCTCCTTTTAGGATCACCACTATAAGCCTATAGCTTGTTGTTGATCCTGAACATGCTTAATATATATTTTATCCATACATTTTTGAATAAAACACTGTTTAAACCAACCTCTTTAATGTTGTTTACGTTGCAACTGTGCTAAGGGGCTGATTTTTTCAGCACTGAAAATGTAATTACTTTTTTAAAATGATTTTTCCCGTTTGCCGTGTAGGTTCCCCCTGAAAGCGATGAGATGGTTCACGGCGAGGCGAGCCAAGCAGGCGGTGGCGGGAGTCCTGCTGCTGACTCTGCTGCTGAACGCCCATCACCTCGTCATCCGCCGCATGACCTGGAACGACTACCTCAAGGAGGACACCTGCACGCTGACCGGATCTTCACAGCAAGTAGGTTTACTGGGACTTAAGACGGGCGCCGTGGCCGAGTGGATAAGACATCGGCCTCCTTATCGGAAGGTCGTGAGTTCAAATCCCGGCCGCGACCGCCTGGTGGGTTAAGGGTGGAGATTTTTCCGATCTCCCAGGCCAACATATGAAAATACCCAGCATGCTTCCCCCGAAAGCGGCGTATGGCTTCCTGAATGGCGGGGTAAAAACGTTCATGCACGTAAAAACCCACTCGTGCAAAACCATGAGTGAACGTGGGAGTTTCAGCCCATGAACGAAGAAGAAGAAGAACACTGGGACTTAACCACCCCTCCTAATAAGTAAATAAATACATTAATAAATAAAATAAAATAAAATATAAAATAAATAAAATATCGTAAAATAAATAAAATATCATAAAGTAAATAAAATATCCTAAAAAAATGTAATAGAATAAATTAAACTCAACTAAACTTAACTAACATAAATGCAATAAAATAAAATAAAACAAAATAAATTAAATTAAATTAAAATAAAATAAAACAAATAACATGAAATAACATAGAATAACATAGAATAACATAAATTTACAATTTAAAAACACAAATCTGTGGTTATTGTAACACGGCCCACCTACATAGACTAGGGATTTCGGCATAATCTTGTTTTCTTCAGATTACGCAAGTAATGTCCCGTTTTACGTTTTTTCGAAACGCTGTACATCACGTCCAAAGATTGTCTTCCCTCATACGTTCTTAAAAACAAAAAGAAAGATTTATTTTGCGATCGTTGGAAAGTAGTCAAAGAGTCAACAGCATTAAAAAGCGTCGGGAGCGTTCCCTTTCAGCCTGTCCTTAATTGGACGAAGTCGACTTCGCGAAGCTTCCTGAACGAGAATTCGTTCCTTATTTGTGACCCTCCACCACGAAATGAGTCGCATGTCGCCTCGCGCGGTTCTGCGCTAGGCATAATATAAGTCCGGTGGGTGTCTAGTAACAGTGTGAGGGTCACCTTAGTCACAGGCTTATAACTCAAACAGTTTTTGCTCTTTTCTAAAACGGTTTTCACCACTGGATAGAGCATAAAAAACTCTTTAGAAAAATGTAAAAATATGAAAATCATGCAAAGGTGACATGCGACTCATTTCGTGGTGGAGGGTCGCAATTGAACTACTTTCAGCATAGCTTTATGGAGTCCAAGGGAATGCACTCTGCTCTTTCGAGTGTGATTTTATAGTTGAATCAAAAAGCACTCTTCTTTCAGAAAGAACAACTATATAAAGATTTCGCGAAGCTTCGCGTAGTCGACTTCGTCCTCAATTAAGGACGGGCTTTACCAAAGGTTGTGTCTTCTTATTGGCAGGAGAGTCTCATGGTAATGAGTCGGGTCCGACGATGACGTCTGTGCTTTGCAGCATTCTCTGTGCGCTCTCGGGTTGCTGCGGCGTCCAAGTCTAGAGCGGCAGGAGAGTACACCGGAGCCCCGCTCACCTCGTTGTCAAGAGCTTGTAGTCCAATCCTCCTCGGCAAAGCCTGGAGCAAAATACAAACTTTTTACGTGGATACAGTGCAAACGAGCAATCAACAGAAGGGCTGGATCTAAAGGATATTGGTTCCGGAAGCCCCCTCCTTCCCTTACCCGGCAAATGTAACCGTTGTTCTCAAGGAGATGCCCACAATACTCCTTTCAAATGCTAAATTTTAACATCATCACCCCGCTTGGCTAGCCCTTGTAAATCTGTCTTATTTTTGAAGCCCCTCCCTCTATTATACTAGGACCGGCTCTGAGCAGGGATATACAGCCTATACCTACTCGTGTTTCAGATACACACATACGGGCTGGTGTGGCCGTGGATAGACGGGTCTATCTACTGTTTTATCCCCTTCATCAGCCTGGTGGTGTTCAACGTTCTGATCGTAAAACACATGAGGCAGTCACGCAAGTTCCGATGGTCCAACACACGGCAGAGTTCGGACCACTCTACTAGACAGGTATGTATGTCGAGAGAATGAGTTCTGGATGCATTATGATGGGGGCAAAAGGCTGGAGCGGAGGTGAACGTTTCAGAAAAGCCTGGATTTTCTGTCTGTTTTGATCCTGGTGTGTTAGGTCTACTCCGTACAGAGCCGTCCCAGATGGGCCTGATCGAGGCTAAACGCTGCCCTACTAGTACAATGATGAAAATTAATTCGTTTTATTTTTTATTTTGTCCCATTCTGTACGTACCGCGCCCCCCCCCCCCCCCCCTTCCTTCCCCAACCACTATTTTTGTATCTTGCTTTTCTGTTTGCAGTTATAAATATTCTAAAATTAGTATCTTGATAATGTTCGCCATCGTGTTCTCTTCTTTTATGTTTCCCCTTGGATTCGTTAATATAAGCTTTATGTCATATATATTGTATGTCACGATACTAAAATCAAATTAAAAAAAAATAGACCAAAATAATTCGTGAGAATACCGTATTTGAGTTTTCGACTCCTTGCAAGAAAGTCAATAAAACTTGGTATAATTTCAAATGGATAGATACCTGAGGCATGACTGAAAGCCCTAGGGCCTTCGTTCACCTGGAAGTGACAAGCACAGTAACTTTAACAATCAGCTTGGAGGTTGAACATGTAAAATCCACGCATTGGTATCAATCGTCATGACTGCAAAATTTGTTTAAAAACACACACGAACAACCAACAACTTTGATTTGTCATGCCGATCAGTATAAAACTGGCCGGTATGTTACTCATGTCTGAATTGTGTTTTTTTCGCAGGGGGATCCGAACCGTCAAATCACCATGATGTTGCTAATGGTGACCTGTGCCTTCCTGGTGCTTGTGGGCCCAGTGGCCACCATGCTGTTAGTGGAGCGGTATTTGTGGATTCGAACCTCGCCTCGCGAGAAGGCGGTGTACCATCTGGTGCGCACCATCCTCAACAATCTCTCCTACACCAACCACGCCATCAACTTTCTGCTCTACTGTCTCAGGTTTGTTTTCTCTCGTTGCTTGCATTTCTCGTGTGATATTCGGGTTTTGCCGTGCTGGTTCAATATTTCACCAATTTTTCACAAGTTTTTAATAAGGTGTTGGCCCCAGGAGGCTAAGAAAAAAAATCCATTATTAAACATGCATGCAGATAAACTGATCACAAATCATTACATTTATTTCATTTTGTTTGTTGCTTGTTATTTTCGTTAAGTGTTTGCACTGGTTCAGTCTAACAAAACAAAAATATATGAAGTGGAACAAACAATGATATACTAAAAGCGTCGCTTGTTCGTTCTGTACATGCTATCCTTTTTACATTTAGTCAAGTTTTGACTGAATGTTTTAACATCGAGGGGGAATCGAAACGAGGGTCGTGGTGTATGTGTGTGTGTGCGTGTGTGCGTGCGTGTGTGCGTGCGTGTGTGCGTGCGTGTGTGCGTGCGTTTAGAGCGATTCAGACCAAACTACTGGACCGATCTTTATGAAATTTGACATGAGAGTTCCTGGGTATGATATCCCCGAACGTTTTTTTCCTTTTTTTGATAAATGTCTTTGATGACGTCATATCCGGCTTTTCGTGAAAGTTGAGGCGGCACTGTCACGCTCTCATTTTTCAACCAAATTGGTTGAAATTTTGATCAAGTAGTCTTCGACGAAGCCCTTGACTTGACTTATTCCTGTAGACTCCCTGTGGAGCATAGGGCCGCAGTTGCGGTTTCTGTAGCAAGTTGGTTTTTTTGGCGGGGTGGAGTTGCTAACCCCACGCCCAACCCTCCTCCTTTATCCGGGCTTGGGACCGGCTGAAAGACCTTTAGGGTGCATCCAGGCGGACGAAGCCCGGACTTCGGTATTGCATTTCAGCTTGGTGGCTTAAAAATTAATTGATGACTTTGGTCATTAAAAATCTGAAGATTGTAAAAAAAAATTTTTTTTTTTAAAACGATCCAAATTTACGTTCATCTTATTCTCCATCATTTGCTGATTCCAAAAACATATAAATATGTTATATTCGGATTAAAAACAAGCTCTGAAAATTAAATATATAAAAATTATTATCAAAATTAAATTTTTGAAATCAATTTAAAAACACTTTCATCTTATTCCTTGTCGGTTCCTGATTCCAAAAACATATAGATATGATATGTTTGGATTAAAAACACGCTCAGAAAGTTAAAACAAAGAGAGGTACAGAAAAGCGTGCTATCCTTCTCAGCGCAAGTACTACCCCGCTCTTCCTGTCAATTTCACTGCCTTTGCCGTGCGCGGTGGACTGACGATGCTACGAGTATACGGTCTTGCTGCGTTGCATTGCGTTCAGTTTCATTCTGTGAGTTCGACAGCTACTTGACTAAATGTTGTATTTTCGCCTTACGCGACTTGTTTAATTTTAGCACACG
Organism: Littorina saxatilis; assembly: GCF_037325665.1. Lineage (NCBI taxonomy): Eukaryota > Metazoa > Mollusca > Gastropoda > Littorinimorpha > Littorinidae > Littorina > Littorina saxatilis. Next base: position 13,133,720 of record NC_090246.1, read on the forward strand.
TGTATTGCATACTTCGATCACCATAGTCTTTTCTTATAAAATCTTCGCTCTTTTATTGCGTGTACTTCAGTTTAGCTTGTTTTATGACAGTTTGCCAACTGAGTGTGTCATTGCCGTGACTATGCCAGACATTGGCAAGTAGGTCACACAACTGTCAGATTCACAGGCTTGTGTTTTCCTGTGCATGTTCCAGTGGCAACCTATTCATAGGCTTGTGTTTTCTTGTACATGTTCCAGTGGCAACCTATTCATAGGCTTGTGTTTTCCTGTGCATGTTCCAGTGGCAACCTATTCATAGGCTTGTGTTTTCTTGTACATGTTCCAGTGGCAACCTATTCATAGGCGTGTGTTTTCCTGTGCATGTTCCAGTGGCAACCTATTCATAGGCTTGTGTTTTTCTGTGTATGTCCCAGTGGTAACCTATTCATAGGCTTGTGTTTTTCTGTGCATGTTCCAGTGGCAACCTATTCATAGGCTTGTGTTTTTCTGTGCATGCTCCAGTGGCATCCTATTCCTAGGCTTGTGTTTTCCTGTGCATGTTCCAGTGGCAACCTATTCATAGGCTTGTGTTTTTCTGTGTATCTCCCAGTGGTAACCTATTCATAGGCTTGTGTTTTCTTGTGCATGTTCCAGTGGCAACCTATTCATAGGCTTGTGTTTTTCTGTGCATGCTCCAGTGGCATCCTATTCATAGGCTTGTGTTTTGCTGTGCATATTCCAGTGGCAACGTATTCATAAGCTTGTGTTTTCCTGTGCATGTTCCAGTGGCAACCTATTCATAGGCTTGTGGTTTTTATGCATGCTCCAGTGGCAACCTATTCATAGGCTTGTGTTTTTTATGCATGTTCCAGTGGCAACCTATTCATAGGCTTGTGGTTTTTATGCATGCTCCAGTGGCAACCTATTCATAAGTTTGTGTTTTCCTGTGCATGTTCCAGTGGCAACCGATTCCGACAAGAATTCATCCAACTGTTTTGCACGCGCAGTTCCTGTCGTTCCAGTCGGGAGGAGCAGCAACAGCGACGAGAGAACAGTCTGAACGCAGATAGAACTTCTCCTTTAGTTTCTCTAACTCACTCTTTAACATCCTACACATTCACGGATCAGTCTGTTCCATCTTTAAACGGGGGAACACCAGGGACATTCTCACACATCTGATGCTCCTGCGTGGTCTGGACCGTCTGGCGAGTTTATAACATCAGCAGGCCTCAGACTATAATAGACACAGCCGTTGAACGCTGAAAAAGAAGAAGAAATCCCACAAGAATCAAGTACGATTTATGTGTCTCTTTTATCATTTAACATGGATTTTGTTATCAGCTAAAGCAAACATGTGTCACACAGACACATAAACACACACACACACACACATACACACATACACACACACACACACACACACACACACACACACACACACACGCACACACACACACACACACACACACACACGCACGCGCGCACGCGCACAGGATAAGGAAAACTTATAGATTAACAAGAGGCGAAGCCTTCAAGGCTCACGTAAGAAATCGACAAACAGTAACACAAACTCAATCACTCCGTCACACATACACACACACACACACACACACACATACACACACACACACACACACACACACACACACACACACACACACACACACACACACACACACACACACACACACAGAGTAAGCATAGGTGAAACTGTGCAAGAAAGCGAGACCCTGGATCTGCCAAGTAGTCTCGGCCCGCTCACAATAACAATGACCGAGACGTTTGTCACGATCGGGTGACAGAGACCAAGAAAGCGTCACTCAGTGGAGTGCCTGTTCTGGGTCAATGTATGATAGAAAGCGCCTGTGCGTGATATTGGACACAGCAGAGTTTTTGCTGACAGTGCTCCCGAGCACGGATGTTTTGAAACGCACGAGCTTCACAGTGCAGGTTTCTGCTGTCATAGGGCTGACGGTTTTTTTCGCTGACAGCGCGCACGGGATTTTCAGGGATTTTCAGGGATTGAGTTTCTCGTGTCTTTTTCCTGCTTGGGGAGGCAAAACTGTGTATAGCTGGACTGGTTTGGTGACAAGGTCAGTCACGTGTATTTGGCTAGGTGGTCTGTCAGAGACTCAAGGACGACACACTTGACACCCAGCGGCAGAAGGGGAAGGACCTAACACACAGTTACTAGAGTATGATGGTTTTTCACCGAGTATCATATTCGGCACTCTAGGGGAACTTCCACAAGTTATTCCTTTCCTCTGCCACGTATTTTGCTGAGGACAAGTCGTCACATTTCCTTCGTCGGCGATGGCTTTCGCATAAGGATTCGACAAGGGGTTCTGGACGTTTTGGGTCACTGTTGACGAACAGAGACTGTTCCAGGGAGGAGGCGGACTTTGCTTCCATTGAGAGTTACAATCATAGGCTTTTGAGGTAATAAATCATTATTTAACGCTGTTGATGAGTCTGTGTTGTGGAATGAAATACTCTCTGTTGTTCTTTCCAGGTTAGCGCATAATTTACTCTCTGTGACGCTAAAATACTAATCTGTATATGGTTTTTGCAGATAGGGAGAGAAGGACGGAAAATGGCTGTTTTGTTGTTGTAAAAAGTCAGTTTTGTGCAGGCCCACGTGCTCGATGAGATATTTAAAGATGACATGTTTTAAGGTGGTGGGTGAGGGGTAGCTGACATGTTTAGTGCACCGATGCTTTCTGTTTGCAGCCTTCGTTTCGAGTTCCTGTAACATCTGCACGGCTGACTTTGGCGGGACCTGTTGAAGCTACGCTAACCAGGAGACCGGCTAACCAGCGGACCGGCTAACCAGCGAACCGGCTAACCAGCGGGCCGGCTAACCAGCGAACCGACTAACCAGCATACCGGCTAAGCAGCAGCAGCAGAGATAAAGCTAAGTGCACCATGTCGTACGCACCCCGTTGACCACCGTTGTCTTTCGTATCTATGATTTCATTGGAGTAGTGACAACGTGGGGTGTGGACACCTGCACGAACTAGAGCTTTTCGAACAGAACATTCTCATTTAACTATATTTACACGGGTTCAGCGTGTTCCTATAATTTTCTACATACTACTGGCATTTTGTCAGTGAACACTGGTTTTTACGTGTTGAGAACGTAAAAGGAACATATTTTGAGTGAAGGCTCGAGGGAGGTGGAGAGTTTATACATAAACAGGCGTCTGAAACTTATACTTTTGTTGACTCTATTTAATTGTATGCCTGCGAGAGTGGATCGTGGTGTGGTTAGTTAATTAGTAGTAATTAACCGGTTCATAATCACTTTGAGTGATATATTGAAACGTGACACATGGGGGCCAAGCCGGGATTTACTCAGTTAATTTCCAACTGATAAAGACCCACCAATTAAGGATAACTAAGAGCAGATAATCTCGTCAGTGCTCGACTTATTTTCTGCTTGGTGCTACCCTTTTTTGTATAGTTTTGATCATATACCACACCTTAAGCGATTCACATCTTGCAGGAAATGTAAATTGTAATTTGTGAGTTATTGTATGCGCTAACTGTGATTACTTCCCTTTCCTTTGTTTGTGAATCTTTGTTGTTGTACGTTCAGAGGTTTTCCGTTGCAGAGAGCTGAGCGGGGTTAGCGGATTTGTTATTCGTTTTACTCAGTTTTCTCTACATTGTTGTTTCGCATTCTGTAACAGGTTACTTTTCTACCGTCTTGTTTTACTTGGATTTTTCTCCATATTTTGACTTTGTTGGAATTTTGGGGGGGGAGGGTCCGAGGACTTCTGTCCTAACCAAGGCTGTGGGAGACACTCTGTTTCACCGCAAAAAGCAGCCGATAAAGTAGGCCACGGCTGTGGGAAACACTTTGTTTCACCGCAAAAAGCAGCCATAAAATAGGCTACGCGTTTTGTTCTACACCGTTTGGATTTTTCTTCTGCATTTTCTGGGTATTGGATTTTGTATCCATTTTATCGCCGCGTGTTCTAGCTATAGCTGCGTTAGACTTATTTTTGGTAATAAAGCTTTGCTAAAACTAACCATGGCTACAGGGGGATCTCCTACGAGGAGAATAACTTTCGAGACTCCTGGGAGCGAGCAACCGACTGAGCGAGACGCACGCGTTAGAGCCCGAAGCGTTCTAAAACGCTTAGAAGTAGAACGGAAGGAAGAATTTGAGCGACTGACAAGAAAAGAAGAACGTGACAGACAGGACAAGAAGGACGAACTTGACAGACAAGAAAGGGAACGACAGGCAGAACGGGACAGACAGGACAAGAAAGAGAAAGACGAACGTGACAGACAGGAAAAGAAAGACGAACGTGACAGACAAGAACGGAAAGAGAAAGATGAACGAGACAGACAAGAAAGAGAACGACAGGCCGAACGTGACCGACAGAATAAGGAAGACGAGCTTGCAAGACAAGAAAGAGAACGACAGGCCGAACGTGACAGACTAGACCGGAAGGAACAGGCGGATCGCGATCTCCAGCTAGAACTAGCTAGGCTACAGGCCGAGAAGGGTACGCTTACTCAGGCTAGCGCGCCGACGTTTGTTGCCGACCGTACGAGACTGCCGACGTTCGACGATGACAAGGACGAGCTCGACGACTTTTTACGCCGGTTTGAGCGCATTGCATCGGACCAGAAGTGGGAAGAGGCCACGTGGGCTAGCCGTCTTAGCACCTGCTTAAAAGGACGCGCATTGCAGCTCTACAACGCTCTGGATGACGACGAGGCGAGAGACTATCAGGCACTTAAGAAGGCGTTACTCCAGCGCTTCAACCTGACTGCTGAAGCCTACAGACGACGTCTGCGTAACAGCAAGAGACTGAGCGGCGAGCTGAGTCATCAGTTTGTGGCACGCCTTAACCTCTACCTGCGGCGCTGGGTGGAGATGGCCGAAAAGGACTGGACCGTCAACGACCTTGCCGACCTCATAGTCATGGAACAACTGATGTCCAGCCTGCGACCTGAGGTGGTGACCTTCGTGCAGGAGCACCAGCCCAAGACTACTCAGGAGGCAGCCGACTGGATCAGAGTGCACGAGGACGCCCAGGCGATCTCCGGCAAATCTTCAGGCTCACGGCCAGGAAAAACGGGAAATTCGGGTTCTTCAGGACCCAAGGACGGGAAGGACGATCAGGGACACAAGGGATCGAGTTCCAGAACTGACATCCAGTGTTACTACTGCAACAAGCGGGGCCACGTGAAGAAGGACTGCCACAAGAGACAGGCTGACCAGAAGGGCGTTCACTTCGTTGGCAGTGAGGAGTTCAGGGACGTCACGAGCTCATGCACCATCCCACAACTCTGCGTTCCGTGCTCCAGGAAACATTTCCAGCCCCACTGCAACGTCTACGTTAACGGAGTGAAGGGCGAAGGTCTGCGGGACACAGGGGCAGACATGATAGTGGTTCGGGCGAGTCTAGTTCCAGCTATGGCCTACACAGGAGACAGCATCAGGGTGAGAATGGCCGAGGCATCTCACGCTTACGACTTGAACACGGCAGTGATCAAGGTCGTAACCCCGTTGTTCACGGGGACCATTGTGGCCGTCGTCATGGACGATCCTCCATGCGACCTGCTCATTGGAAACCGGGTTCAGTTTGTGGACGGCGTCACCAGGGAGGTTCCCGTTTATCGGTCTCCCGACGTCATTTCAGTGCTCACGCGGGCACAGGCGGAGCGAGAGGACAAACCTCTCAAACCCCTACCTGCTGCACGAGCTGCCCTGGGGAACGTGACCCCCGCGCTTCTCGCGAAGGCTCAGGATTCTGACCCGACCTTAGCTACTCCTCGGGAGCACGCGAAGTCGGGGAAGGTGAAGCTGAGCGGGAAGCATGGGAGGTCAAAGTTCCTCAGGGACAAGAAGTTGCTCTACCGTGAGTTCAGCAACCAAGAAGGTACATTCAAACAGGTTGTCGTGCCTCGCGAGTTTCGCGAGGGTGTCATGGCAACGGCACACGACTCGATTCTGGGAGGTCATCTTGGTACCAAGAAGACCACGGATCGTGTCTGGCGCCACTTTTACTGGCCAGGCATTTGCACGGATGTCCGACGTTTCTGTGCGTCCTGCGATAAGTGCCAGAAGGTGGTTGCCAAAGGAAGGGTGAGGAAGGTCCCCTTAGAGAAGATGCCGCTCATCGACGAACCCTTTCGTCGGGTGGCAGTGGACATCATCGGGCCCATCTTGCCTGCGTCTGAGGACGGAAACAGATACATTTTGACCATGGTGGACTACGCTACTCGATACCCAGAGGCGATCCCTCTGAAATCGATTGAAGCCACGCGAGTAGCTGAGGCTCTGGTTACTATGTGGTCCCGGCTGGGAATTCCATCAGAGGTACTCACCGACAGAGGCACGCAGTTCACGGGAGGAGTGATGGCGGAGGCAGCACGACTGCTATCACTGGAGCAGCACTTCACCACTCCTTACCATGCTCAGTGCAACGGACTGGTGGAAAGGTTCAATGGCACCTTGAAGACCATGCTGAGGAAACTAGCTCAGGAGAAACCACGCACGTGGGACAGGTACATCCCAGCATTGCTTTTTGCATACCGCGAGGTTCCTCAGGAGAGCTTGGGCTTTTCCCCATTTGAGTTGTTGTACGGCAGACAGGTACGCGGTCCCATGGCTATCCTGCGTCAGGCTTGGACGGACGAAGAAGCTGACGAGGAGGTGCAGACGACAGCGACCTACATCGTAGAACTCAGGAACAGGATTGAAGAGACCTGCAAACTGGCTCAAGAGAACCTGGGAAGAGCAGCACAGCGTTACGCGCGAGGATTCGACCGCAAGGCACGGCCGCGCAGCTTCAAGATTGGAGAACGGGTGTTGCTACTTCTACCTGTCAAACACAACAAGTTACAACTGCAGTGGCAAGGACCTTTTGAGGTGACAGCGAAAGTGGGCCAGAACGACTACAGGATCGTCATGAACGGGAAAGCACGCCTGTACCACGCCAACCTGCTGCGCGCCTACATAGAGAGGACAGCCTACGGGGAGAAGAACAAAGACCAGAAGAACAAAGTCAAGAAGACAGAGAAGGTTGCAGTTATCAGGGGTGAAACGAGGGGTTGCTCGTTCTTGAGGACGACCTTTCTGTCTGGAAACAGACCATCAACCTCTGCAATATCTTCAGGTTGCAAGGTTGGCAAACGCCAGACTTATGCGCTGGGCGTTGATTCTCCAACCGTACCAATTCACGGTACGCGTCATTCCGGGCGCCAACAATGTTGGAGCTGACTTTCTCTCTCGGGCTGTAGAGGAGAACATGACTGTGAGCGAAACCGAGGTTTCGTCTTGAAGAGGGGAGGTGTGTCACGATCGGGTGACAGAGACCAAGAAAGCGTCACTCAGTGGAGTGCCTGTTCTGGGTCAATGTATGATAGAAAGCGCCTGTGCGTGATATTGGACACAGCAGAGTTTTTGCTGACAGTGCTCCCGAGCACGGATGTTTTGAAACGCACGAGCTTCACAGTGCAGGTTTCTGCTGTCATAGGGCTGACGGTTTTTTTCGCTGACAGCGCGCACGGGATTTTCAGGGATTTTCAGGGATTGAGTTTCTCGTGTCTTTTTCCTGCTTGGGGAGGCAAAACTGTGTATAGCTGGACTGGTTTGGTGACAAGGTCAGTCACGTGTATTTGGCTAGGTGGTCTGTCAGAGACTCAAGGACGACACACTTGACACCCAGCGGCAGAAGGGGAAGGACCTAACACACAGTTACTAGAGTATGATGGTTTTTCACCGAGTATCATATTCGGCACTCTAGGGGAACTTCCACAAGTTATTCCTTTCCTCTGCCACGTATTTTGCTGAGGACAAGTCGTCACATTTCCTTCGTCGGCGATGGCTTTCGCATAAGGATTCGACAAGGGGTTCTGGACGTTTTGGGTCACTGTTGACGAACAGAGACTGTTCCAGGGAGGAGGCGGACTTTGCTTCCATTGAGAGTTACAATCATAGGCTTTTGAGGTAATAAATCATTATTTAACGCTGTTGATGAGTCTGTGTTGTGGAATGAAATACTCTCTGTTGTTCTTTCCAGGTTAGCGCATAATTTACTCTCTGTGACGCTAAAATACTAATCTGTATATGGTTTTTGCAGATAGGGAGAGAAGGACGGAAAATGGCTGTTTTGTTGTTGTAAAAAGTCAGTTTTGTGCAGGCCCACGTGCTCGATGAGATATTTAAAGATGACATGTTTTAAGGTGGTGGGTGAGGGGTAGCTGACATGTTTAGTGCACCGATGCTTTCTGTTTGCAGCCTTCGTTTCGAGTTCCTGTAACATCTGCACGGCTGACTTTGGCGGGACCTGTTGAAGCTACGCTAACCAGGAGACCGGCTAACCAGCGGACCAGCTAACCAGCGAACCGGCTAACCAGCGGGCCGGCTAACCAGCGAACCGACTAACCAGCATACCGGCTAAGCAGCAGCAGCAGAGATAAAGCTAAGTGCACCATGTCGTACGCACCCCGTTGACCACCGTTGTCTTTCGTATCTATGATTTCATTGGAGTAGTGACAACGTGGGGTGTGGACACCTGCACGAACTAGAGCTTTTCGAACAGAACATTCTCATTTAACTATATTTACACGGGTTCAGCGTGTTCCTATAATTTTCTACATACTACTGGCATTTTGTCAGTGAACACTGGTTTTTACGTGTTGAGAACGTAAAAGGAACATATTTTGAGTGAAGGCTCGAGGGAGGTGGAGAGTTTATACATAAACAGGCGTCTGAAACTTATACTTTTGTTGACTCTATTTAATTGTATGCCTGCGAGAGTGGATCGTGGTGTGGTTAGTTAATTAGTAGTAATTAACCGGTTCATAATCACTTTGAGTGATATATTGAAACGTGACAACGTTCAGTAATTCCTTTGCGTGACGTCTAACCCTCTTACGTCATAATGTGACGTCTTCAAATAGTTCTATCACACACGTCAAACACTTTTGACCGAGACTGACGTAATCCATAGACTCGGAAATGTTAAAGTTTCTATCACACACACACACACACACGCACGCACGCACGCACGCACGCACAGACAGACAAAGTTTATCATCGCATAGGCTACACTTACGTGAGCCAAAAAAATGACAGATGATATTAGTACGCAGTGTCAGGATTAGACGCGAGGATAACAACTGTACTTCACATTTGAACCTCATCAATTTGTACTCCGTCAATTATTTGAAATGTCCGAAAATGTTTTTCAGGTGTGTCTGTTGTCTATTCTTTGATGTTGTCTGCTACCATTCAACAACAACAACAACAACATCAACAACATCAACATCATCAACATCAACGACAACAACAACAACAACAACAACGACAACAACAACAACAACAACGACAACAACAACAACAACAACAACAACAACAACAACGACGACAACAACGACGACAACAACGACGACAACAACAACGACGACAACAACGACGACAACAACAACGACGACAACAACAACGACGACAACAACAACGACGACGACAACGACGACAACAATAACAATAACAACGACAACAACAACGACGACGACAACAACAACAACGACGACAACAATAACAACGACGACGACAACAATAACAACGACGACGACGACAACCACAACAGAACATCCAACATCCAACAGCACCAACACGTAACGAGCAGCAAAGGCAAACCTACAGTTATCTCCCAAGCAAAAGTAAACGTGTATTTCTTATGTTTTACGTCAACGACATCATGTACATAACAAAGGGGCAATTAAGGCCGACTGTTAAAGGCACAGTAAGCCTCCCGTAAACCATTACAGAAACGGTCAGGCTTTTACACACAGTACAAACACCCTTTCATTTAAACACTCAGCGATTGAGAACATCCTAGGTGCCCTCCGTAAAGAGCGAACAATTTTCAAAGAATTTATTTTTGCGTGGTTTATCTTACCCCTGAGCCATCGTGAACCCGTGTGATCCAGTTTTCCTTTTTCACAATGTAGTCGTCAGTTAGTCATTTGAATGCGACTCGATGTGAGCTTATCTATAATAGCACGTTTTTATGCACGAAACAAACGGCTGTGGTTCACAAGAACTCTAGCGATGGCTTTTGACTGTTGAGAGGAACGGCGATATGCATAAACCGTCGTCTGCTACGACCCTTGCGTGACCCTGCTTCCGGGCTTTTCTTTTTTCAAACTTTTACAACTTCGAATTGTACTGATCTTGTCTTGATGAAAAAAGAATTCTTTTGTAAGAATGTTTGTGCAACAAGCTGTCAATTTATTATTTAGATTTTAAAAGTTAGGTCTAGCGCAAAAACGCACCACGGTCCAAAAACATTCTGATAATCATCGATCCACGGCTATTGCCAGTTTACATCGATAGAATGAGACCCGAAGGGAAGTAACTCATTTTTGACCTGAGTTCAGGATGGGCCCAAAATGTGTTCGAGACAATCTGCAAAATTAATTCTTTAAAAATTGCTCGCTCTTTACGTAGGGCACCTAGGATGTTCCCGTTTGGTGAGCGTTCAAATGGAAGGGTGTTCTTACTGTGTGTAAAAGCCTGACAGTATCTGTGATGGTTTACGGGAGGCTTACTGTCCGG
>NC_090246.1:13146786-13161253 GCF_037325665.1 Littorina saxatilis
TGTTTTGTGTGTAAGCATTTTGGACTAAGTCCATTTAACTTGACATTAACACCTTTGTGTTGGTGGGGGCTAAACACTACAGCAAAGGCTTTCATGCCGTAAAACCCCTCCACTTAGATAAATATTGGAAAGATTCCTATGTTCTTATATTTTGCTTTATCATCTTTTTGTTTGTTTCAACCTGCATCAGACACAACCTCTTTAACCGCTTACATAAGCCAATCCAAAGGGCATAAAAATAACAATCAGCCCGAAGTTCACCCCAGAAACCCAAACGTTTGCAACTGTCATCCCGCCACGGAGATATCACGAGTGCACGTTACTATTAATTGCTGGACTATTGTTCAGTATACTGCCGACTTCTGTTTGACGCTTACAAGTACTTATTGTGTACGGAAGATTGAATAAGAGCAATGGAGTATAAGATAAATTATGGCATCCTCCTCCTAGCTTCACTCGCTTTCATCTCGGCTTCTGTGGTTCAGCGACAGTTGGACGAAGAATCCCTTCACAGAGACAGCAGAGCTGGTAAGTTGCTTGTTTGTTTGTTTGATTGTTTCTTTGTTTGTTTCTTAGATTCTTTTTGTTGGTGATTGTGTTCGTCTCCTTTTGAATGATTCAATTCAGTGCCCCATATGGCTTTTTGACCAATCAGGACGGATTCTAGGTGACCCTCTAAATGTTATAACGTTCAGGCAGGGACCCTTTTTGTATATCACGCTAAAAATTAACAAGACAAACTAAAAATGTAATTCAACAATATCAGCGTGATTTATTTTAAAGAATGACACTTCAAATGCTGTCAGGTAATACTCTCTTTATCTAAAAAATACCGAAAAGCGAGTTTTGTCGGTGGGTGCGTAACGGAACAGCTAGCAAGGCACCGCCCATCGTCTGAGTGTGCAATGCCGACCGCTCACTTGAAATCTAAATGATCAAAGTTCGGAAAAATCAAGTGAAATTGCGCCACTCGCTTTACATCAAATGTATCTTTACGTCATTTCCCATCCGTCTGGAGTCGGTTCTAAATCTGTCGCTCTCTGTTCAACGAGAAAAAGCGAAGCAACCGAAACGCATGTTCAACATGGTTTATCTTGTGAGATTGTTGTGTGTCAAAGGCATTTGACCTGTGAATATTCATCACGTCAGGTGTGTTACTCTGATTGGCTGACTCAGGTCACGAGAATTCTTTGACTGACAGGCATAATCAGGTACAAGCGCTCAAGTTCCCATTGCGGCCGTTCTGTCAAATTCGCGGGGTTGCTTCGAAATTTCTTTTGGTCGAATTAAACGGTAATAAAACCGTTATTTCTAATATGCTGACTGTTAGCAAATGATAACAGACATGTCTCACAAACGATATCATCATTCGCCTAAAAGGCTCATGCTTGATATCTTTTTTCTCGACATGTCTTGTTATCATTTGCTAACAGTCAGCATATTAGAAATAACTCATAATAACAAGACATGTCGAGAAAAAAGATATCAAGCTCAGTCAGGGCGGGGATGTAGCTCAGTCAGGGCGGGGATGTAGCTCAGTCAGGGCCAGGATGTAGCTCAGTCAGAGCGGGGATGTAGCTCAGTCAGGGCCAGGATGTAGCTCAGTCAGAGCGGGGATGTAGCTCAGTCAGGGCGGGGATGTAGCTCAGTCAGGGCGGGGATGTAGCTCAGTCAGGGCGGGGATGTAGCTCAGTCAGGGCGGGGATGTAGCTCAGTCAGGGCGGGGATGTAGCTCAGTCAGAGCGGGGATGTAGCTCAGTCAGGGCGGGGATGTAGCTCAGTCAGGGCGGGGATGTAGCTCAATCAGGGCGGGGATGTAGCTCAGTCAGAGCGGGGATGTAGCTCAGTCAGGGCGGGGATGTAGCTCAGTCAGGGCGGGGATGTAGCTCAGTCAGGGCGGGGATGTAGCTCAGTCAGGGCGGGGATTTAGCTCAGTCAGGGCGGGGATGTAGCTCAGTCAGGGCGGGGATGTAGCTCAGTCAGGGCGGGGATGTAGCTCAGTCAGGGCGGGGATGTAGCTCAGTCAGGGCGGAGATGAAGCTCAGTCAGGGCGGGGATGTAGCTCAGTCAGGGCGGGGATGTAGCTTAGTCAGGGCGGGGATGTAGCTCAGTCAGGGCGGGGATGTAGCTCAGTCAGGGCGGGGATGTAGCTCAGTCAGGGCGGGGATGTAGCTCAGTCAGGGCGGGGATGTAGCTCAGTCAGGGCGGGGATGTAGCTCAGTCAGGGCGGGGATGTAGCTCAGTCAGGGCGGGGATGTAGCTCAGTCGGTAGCGCGCTGGATTTGTATCCAGTTGGCCGCTGTCAGCGTGAGTTCGTCCCCACGTTCGGCGAGAGATTTATTTCTCAGAGTCAACTTTGTGTGCAGACTCTCCTCGGTGTCCGAACACACCCGTGTGTACACGCAAGCACAAGACCAAGTGCGCACGAAAAAGATCCTGTAATCCATGTCAGAGTTCGGTGGGTTATAGAAACACGAAAATACCCAGCATGCTTCCTCCGAAAACGGCGTATGGCTGCCTAAATGGCGGGGTAAAAAACGGTCATACACGTAAAATTCCACTCGTGCAAAAAAACACACGAGTGTACGTGGGAGTTTCAGCCCACGAACGCAGGAGAAGAAGAAGAAGAAACAAGTCGCGAAAGGCGAAATTACTACATTTAGTCAAGCTGTGGAACTCACAAAATGAAACTGAACGCACTGCATTTTTTCACAATGACCGTAGTCCGCCGTTTGTGCATAACGGAGTGAAACTGACGAGCCTGTTCGGCGCGGTAGTGGTTTCGCTGTGCTGCATAGTACGCTTTTCTGTACCTCTCTTCGTTTTAACTTTCTGAGTGTGTTTTTAATCCAAACATATCATATCTATATGTTTTTGGAATCAAAAACCGACAAGGAATAAAATGAAATTGTTTTTAAATCGATTTCGGAAATTTAATGTTGATCATAATGTTTATATTTTTAATTTTCAGAGCTTGTTTTTAATCCAAATATAACATATTTATATGTTTTTGGAATCAAGAAATGATGTAGAATAAGATGAACGTAAATTGGAGTCGTTTTATATAAAAACAAATTTTATTACAATTTTCAGATTTTTAATGACCAAAGTCATTAATTAATTTATAAGCCACCAAGCTGAAATGCAATACCGAAGTCTGGCCTTTGTCGAAGATTGCTTTACAAAAATTTCAATCAATTTGATTGAAAAATGAGGGTGTGACAGTGCCGCCTCAACTTTTACAAAAAAACGGATATGACGTCATCAAAAGTATTTATCGAAAAAACGAAAAAAACGTCCGGGGATATCATTCCCAGGAACTCTCATGTCAAATATCATAAAGATCGGTTCAGTAGTTTGGTCTGAATCGCTTTACACACACACACACGCACAGACAGACACACACAGGGGCGGATCTGGGTTTTGAAAGGGGGAGGTGCAAAGTTCTTTTTTTTATATTTAGTCAAGTTTTGACTAAATATTTTAACATCGAGGGGGAATCGAAACGAGGGTCGTGGTGTATGTGCGTGTGTGCGTGCGTGTGTGCGTGTGTGTGTGTGTGCGTGTGTGTGTGTAGAGCGATTCAGACTAAACTACTGGACCGATCTTTATGAAATTTGACATGAGAGTTCCTGGGTATGAAATCCCCGAACGTTTTTTTCATTTTTTTGATAAATGTTTTTGATGACGTCATATCCGGCTTTTCGTGAAAGTTGAGGCGGCACTGTCACGCCCTCATTTTTCAACCAAATTGGTTCAAATTTTGGTCAAGTAATCTTCGACGAAGCCCGGGGTTCGGTATTGCATTTCAGCTTGGTGGCTTAAAAATTAATTAATGACTTTGGTCATTAAAAATCGGAAAATTGTAAAAAAAAAATAAAAATTTATAAAACGATCCAAATTTACGTTTATCTTATTCTCCATCATTTGCTGATTCCAAAAACATATAAATATGTTATATTCGGATTTAAAAAAAACAAGCTCTGAAAATTAAATATATAAAAATTATTATCAAAATAAAATTTTCCAAATCAATTTAAAAACACTTTCATCTTATTCCTTGTCGGTTCCTGATTCCAAAAACATATAGATATGATATGTTTGGATTAAAAACACGCTCAGAAAGTTAAAACAAAGAGAAGTACAGAAAAGCGTGCTATCCTTCTTAGCGCAACTACTACCCCGCTCTTCTTGTCAATTTCACTGCCTTTGCCATGAGCGGTGGACTGACGATGCTACGAGTATACGGTCTTGCTGAAAAATGGCAGCTACTTGACTAAATATTGTATTTTCGCCTTACGCGACTTGTTTATATTTAGTCAAGTTTTGACTAAATATTTTAACATCGAGGGGGAATCGAAACGAGGGTCGTGGTGTATGTGTGTGTGTGTGTGTGTGTATGTGTGTGTGTATGTGTGTGTGTGTGTGTGTATGTGCGTGCGTGTAGAGCGATTCAGACCAAACTACTGGACCGATCTTTATGAAATTTGACATGAGAGTTCCTGGGATTGATATCCCCATACGTTTTTTTCATTTTTTTGATAAATGTCTTTGATGACGTCATATCCGGCTTTTCGTGAAAGTTGAGGCGGCACTGTCACGCCCTCATTTTTCAACCAAATTGGTTGAAATTTTAGTCAAGTAATCTTCGACAAAGCCCGGGGTTCGGTATTGCATTTCAGCTTGGTGGCTTAAAAATTAATTAATGACTTTGGTCATTAAAAATCTGAAAATTGTAAAAAAAAATAAACATTTATAAAACGATCCAAATTTACGTTTATCTTATTCTCCATCATTTGCTGATTCCAAAAACATATAAATATGTTATATTCGGATTAAAAACAAGCTCTGAAAATTAAATATATAAAAATTATTATCAAATTTTTTTTTCGAAATCAATTTAAAAACACTTTCATCTTATTCCTTGTCGGTTCCTGATTCCCAAAATATATAGATATGATATGTTTGGATTAAAAACACGCTCAGAAAGTTAAAACGAAGAGAGGTACAGAAAAGCGTGCTATGCAGCATAGCGTAACCACTACCCCGCTCGCGCGCTCTTCTTGTCAATTCCACTGCCTATGCCGTGAGCGGTGGACCACGAGTATACGGTCTTGCTGCGTTGCATTGCGTTCAGTTTCATTCTGTGAGTTCGACAGCTACTTGACTAAATATTGTATTTTCGCCTTACGCGACTTGTTTTTTTTTTGTGTATCTTATCAGCGAAGGCGCAAAGCGCCGAACCGATGGCGCGAAGCGCCGAGCATGCTAGAGGGGTCCGGGGGCATGCCGCCCCCGGAATTTTTTTTTAAAAAGGAAGCAAAATTGTGCAATCTGGTGCAATCTGAGCGTGTAAAGTGCTATTTTCAGGTGATACATTTTTCTTCTTTTTTTTTTCTTCTTTTTTTTTTTTTTTTTGTCCCGCTGGGGGGGGGGGGGGTGCAATTGCACCCATTGCACCCCCCCCCCCCCCCCAGATCCGCCCCTGACACACACACACACACATACACCACGACCCTCGTCTCGATTCCCCCTCTATGTTAAAACATTTAGTCAAAACTTGAATAAATGTAAAAAGGGTGGTTCCACTGTAGTATGGTATAAATCTTTAAAATCTTTGTAATGTTTCCCCTCAATCTAGCCGGATGCCGAATCGCGGATGGGAGAACCATAGCAGAGGGAGACAACTTTACACGACTCGACACAGGGCCTTGTGTTAACTACGCATGCAAGAGTGGACAAGTTCTCCCCCTCGACTATGGTCTGTATGCAGAATGAATGATGTGGTTTATTGATTTATTGAACTATTAATTCGTGGGGTTTTATTTTTTTAATTTTTTTTTACCTCAGTTAGCCTTTGTGTATTTAAAAAAAAAATGTTAATCTTATTTCTACTTAATCATTTTAACTACATATTTACACATATTTACACTTCATCTTTTCTTGGTGGTGGTAGGGGTTGGGGTTGATATAGGTCTATGTGTCATTTACGCCCGCAGGAGTTTAAATGTTCTCTATCCCTGGACTAGGTCTGTATGCAGTGTTGTCGTTGCAGTTGTTGAGAGTGTTGGTGGGCCCTGTGTCATTATTGCCTGCAAGATTGAAAAAAGTTCTTCCGCTTGACAATAGTCTGTATGTATTGTCGTTGTTGTTGTAGTTGTTTTTGTTGTTGTTGTTGTTGTTGTCTTGGTCGTTGTTATTGTTGCCTTGATCGTTGTTGTTGTCTTGGTCGTTATTGTTGTTGTTGTTGTTGTTGTTGTCTTGGTCGTTGTTGTTGTTGTTGTGCTATTATTGTCACATATTTAAACACACGTGTATTCGTATCTGTCCTGGGAAAGTTTCTTAGTGATCTGTTGTCGTTGCAGTTGTTGATAGTGTTGGTGGGCCTTGTGTCATTATTGCCTGCAAGATTGAAAAAAGTTCTTCCGCTTGACAATAGACAGTATGTATTGTTGTTGTTGTTGTTGTAGTTGTTGTTGTTGTTGTTGTTGTCTTGCTCGTTGTTGTTGTCTTGGTCGTTGTTATTGTTGTTGTTGTTGTCTTGGTCGTTGTTGTTGTGTTATTATTGTCACATATATTTAAACACACGTGTATTCGTATATGTCCTGGGAAAGTTTCTTTGTAATAATTATGTTTGTTCCCACGTACCTGCTTTTGTTTCCATTGGTGCAAGCGGTTTTTAAGGACAAAATATCGAGTGTTGTTACGATGTACTGTTCAGTTTGTTTGTTTGTTTGTTTGTTTGCTTAACGCCCAGCCGACCACGAAGAGCCATATCAGGGCGGTGCTGCTTTGACATATAACGTGCGCCACACACAAGGCAGAAGTCGCAGCACAGGCTTCATGTCTCACCCAGTCACAGTATTCTGACACCGGACCAACCAGTCCTAGCACTAACCCCATAATGCCAGACGCCAGGCGGAGCAGCCACTAGATTGCCAATTTTAAAGTCTTAGGTATGACCCGGCCGGGGTTCGAACCCACGACCTCCCGATCACGGGGCGGACGCCTTACCACTAGGCCAACTGTGCCGGTTTGTACTGTTCAGTGACATGTCCTATTACAAAACATCATCTCAGGTCTGACAATAAGCTCTGTCTTCTGCTGCATCCAGGCTGCTACAGAGACGGGCGATGTTACCCTCTGCAGGATGTCTACAAACTTGGCTGCATCGAGAGAACCTGTAAACTTTTCAACGGACGATTTGACTACGCCATTACACGAGAAGGTGGGTGATAACAATTAACTTGTGTAAGAGTGAGAAGAGCAGCCACACAGAGCTGGGGACAGGACCTGAACACGTGCATTGACTCGTGGGAACCATGCACACACACACACACACACACACGCGCGCGCGCACACAGGCACGCACGCACGCGCACACACACACACACACACACACACACACTGACAGACACACACACACACAAACACACACACGCACACACACACACTCACACACTGACAGACAGACACACAAACACACACACGCACACACACACACACACGCACACACACACACACACACTGACAGACACACACACACACAAACACACACACACGCACACACACGCACACACACACACACGCACTCTGCTTTTGTCTTTCCTTCTGCCGAACCTTTATCTGCAAAACTTGCTTCATCCGAACAAATTTAAGTCGATTTGTATGGTCAAGTGGTGAACCATCAATAAAACAGCAAAAACAACCCACCTCTTGAGTATTTCACGTGCAGCGTGCACGGGTCAGGACCAGAACACGTGCATTGACGTGGGCACTACTGTGAAGGACGGCTGCATCACGTATAGCTGTGACAAGGAGCAGCTGGCTGCCAACTCTGTGTCTTACCATCTCAGGCTGGCGGGCGTCGGTAAGTAAATTAATATTTTTTTCGTCTAAAAAAAAAAAAAAAAAAAATCATTTACTATTTTAATGTCAGTGCTGGAAAATTTGGGTCGCTTCCTCCCAGTGGGATAAGCTAGCAGCAACAAGAGTCGCGCTACCCAGGTGTGTGCGTGTTCAGGTGTAATCATCCACCTGCACTTCTGGCAGAGTGACCGAGGTCTTTTACTTACCACTGTGGTGACACGGGGGCGGGACATGGATATCGTCTCTGAGTCAGCACATAAAGTTGCCCTGTGTACGGCCCTGCCTGGATTCGAACCCAGTGTCCAGTGCTCTACCAACTGAGCTACCCGGCCCCCTAAATGCAGCTCACATGCAAGTCTGGCATCTTTCTCCCGAACGATGTTCATCTGTATATGGAGACATTCAGTATTTTTCGAGACTGCTCAGTTTGACGATTGTGAAACGTCTTACAGGCTTCTCTTAACCAACTATAAGACGAAGTCCAATCTTAGTAGCATTTGTTGGGCGTACACGATTAAAAAACAGTTTTAAAGTAATACCTTACCAATGCACACCTAACGAAGTGAAGGATAGCCTCGTGGAAACCTGATCCTCATTCCGTTGAAATGACGAAAGCTAAACTAGAAAAGTCGATCTATTCGTTCACATGGCAAGAACCCCAGAAAAGAAGAAAAAAAGAAAAAAAAAAGTGTTCCAGAAGTTGATAAAATAAAGTCAGGAACAAGAATAGAGCAAATGGCTTCAATTTTGTTGTTCAGTTGTACACGTACAGGAGATGTAACGCGAAATCTGGGTAATAGTAATATTAAATAATAATATTATTATAAATAAAAGACCACTAGGTCGACGTACTGTAAATGTAATTTTTACTATCACAAATATCTGCTCGTGTTATTTCTCATTGAGTATACCAAATACCTTACGATATGTACTACAGTTGAATAAGTCTATATATATTGGTACTCCGACAGGCTGTGAGTACAAGGGGGCGTGTGTGGCGGAGAACAAGACCGTGGTACAAGGGTGTCGTACCATGACCTGTCGCAAACAATACAATGCTGTCGGCTTCTTCACTACTTCTAACGGTAAGGTATAATACGATATAATACAATACAATACGATACGATACGATACGATACGATACGATACGATACGATACGATACGATACGATACGATACAATACAATGCAATGCAATGCAATGCACTACTACTATACACTACAATGCAATGCAATGCAATGCAATCAGTGCAGTTCAATGCAATGCAATGCAATTCAATGCAATGCAATGCAATACACTACAGTGCAATACAATACAATACACTACACTACACTACACTACACTACACTACACTACACTACACTACACTACTCTACACTACACTACAATGGAACGCAAAGAAACACAGTAACGTACAGTACAATATAGTACAGTGCAGTAACGTAGGTATGTGTGTGTGTGTGTGTCGGCTCGAATTTGTCTCTTCTGAGTTGATTTACTATATATATATGAAATTAACTGACAAAGCTTATATCATCGTGAAACCAGTGTCTATTATTGCCTTTTGTTCCTTGGGGACAAAAATCTGTAAGCTCGATACACTGTTGCGCGTAGCATTTCAACCCGCAGCGATAAGATGCAAGGGACGCAACTCCTGAAACTTTAGGTGCTGAACCGACTGCCCCTTGACTGCAGTTCACTCCCTTAGTCCAAAGAGCTAACAGTACTTAACACTCTTGCAAGTTGATCGCTGTCCAGCATACTCCAAGCGATAGTGTGTCAGCCTTTTTCGTTGAAAAATATAATAACTAGTTTAAGTTCCATTGTACTGAATGTTTGTTAATCTGGTTGTGCTTAATAGAGCAAAGAGAGAAAGCCACCCGAATTTCCATGAGAGAAACCCCACACGGCGAATGAAATTGCGGCTTTATCATTATTACCTTACTACAGTACCAATTATGTGTGTGTGTGCAGGGTGTGATATCAACGGCAAGTGTGTGGGTGTGGGGGAGACGGTTCAGGAAAACTGCCGCACTTTCGCCTGCACTGAAGAAAACCTGAACGGTCTGAAAGTGCTCAACATCAAGCCCGTCAAAATACGTACGATTTTGTCTTTCAACGGTTTATGTGTGTGTGTGTGTGTGTGTGTGTGCGTGCGTGTGTGTGTGTGTTTGTACCACTGTGTGTGTTTATCACTGTGTGTGTGTGTGTGTGTGTGTGTGTGTGTGTGTATGTGTGTGTGTGTATGTGTGTGTGTGTGTGTGTGTTATGTGTGTGAGTAAGCGTGTGTGTAGGCGTGCGTGCACCGACTGTGTGAGCGCGTGTGTTCGTTCATGTTTCATGTTTTTAGCTTTACAACTTGAATGCTGTCTGAACGCAACCTGGACTCTTCGTGTTATTCAGGTTCATTAGCAACCTTGGAACATTTGGTAAATGTAAATTTTACAACTCTATTTGTTTAATTCAAAGCTGCGTTGATTTTGACGCTGCGGACAGGGCGACAACTTCACGTTTTGCAAATTTGATCAAGACATAAGTTCACACGCGCTTCTTAAACTTTATGAGCGTATTTCAGTTTTAGCCGTGTTGGTTTTCAGAGTGCAAAGACTCTGAAGACGCGTGTCATGAGTCGGGGACCTACTTTCCTATGGAGGTCAATCAGCAGCGAGCGAACTGCACGTGCCAAGTCCAGGGTCTCAGCATTGAGTACAGCTGTTCCAGCGTTTAGGTAGAGCTTCTCAGCTGATGCAACTCCTTGTGAAATCCCGTCTGATTCTCAGACACGAGCTTCTGCGATTTGAGACTTTTAATCGTTGTCTCGCCTTCAATAGACGATTTTCGGAAATAACTCTGTCAGGTCTGATGGGTCGTGAACGAGTGAACTTCACACATGTGCATCCTTTGTCCATGTGATTTAGACACAGGCAAACTTTACACATGTGCTTGTTCGCGTGTTTCAGACCCCCGCCCCCCCCCCCCCCCCCCCTGCTAGTGACTGGCCCATACTGTCCCGAGGGAAAATTTGCCTTTACAACCCTTCACGACCCATACAAACCCGACAGAGTTATTTCCAAAAATCCTAGACGAGAGCTACTGCAATGTACGCCTTTTGGTCTTTTCGTCCACCTTTAACCCTTTCGATGAGCAAAGATACTGTCGATATGTGGACCCCCCGCGGGTTAGGGTGAAGAATTTACCCGATGCTCCCCAGCATGTCGTAAGAGGCGACTAACGGATTCTGTTTCTCTGTTTACCCTTGTTAAGTGGTTCTTGTATAGAATATAGTCAATTTTTGTGAAGATTTTAGTCAAGCAGTATGTAAGAAATGTTAAGTCCTTTGTACTGGAAACTTGCATTCTCCCAGTAAGGTAATACATTGTACTACGTTGCAAGCCCCTGGAGCAAATTTTTGATTAGTGCTTTTGTGAACAAGAAACAATTGACAAGTGGCTCTATCCCATCTCCCCCCTTTCCCCGTCGCGATATAACCTTCACCAAATAAAGAAAGTCGATATGTGGGGTTTGGTCTTACCTCTGCATTTTCTCCTTTGCTGTAGGAAGCCCGTCTTTACACCCCCGGTATAGGGGTGTGTATAGGTTTCGGTCGATGTGTTTGTTTGTTTGTTTGTTTGTTTGTTTGTTTGTGTGTTTGTGTGTTTGTGTTCGCATATAGATCTCAAGAATGAACGGACCGATCGTCACCAAACTTGGTGAACAGGTTCTATACATTCCTGAGACGGTCCTTACAAAAATTGGGACCAGTCAAACACACGGTTAGGGAGTTATCGGTGGATTAAGATTCTACAACGACTTATACAGAAACATATTCATGGTCAAAGGGAAAGAACCTTCTCAGTTGGTGGCAGTGAGAATGGGTGCAGTGAGAATGGTTATTTCCCTTTGACCAACGGGGGTGTTTTTCCTGCCTCGAAGGAATTTCTTGTTGTCCTTTTTTTCACAAAGGAAATGCAGTCTCAGTTGTAGTTTCTTCCTTTCCTTGCTTTGCCTCTTCTGTGTCCAATGCTTACGGTAAACACATTTCTTCTTGAGTATTTGTTATTTGACCTATTCCTTTGTCTTTATGTTGATGCTATTACCAAACCCTGCCTTAAAGGTACCATCTTTGCCCATCGTGTAATAGATTGGGTTTGCCGTCACAGACCTGTCCAAACTTGTACGTGGAATAAGAGTATCCTTCCACTTGGACAGTTACCAGAACTCAACAGTCTGGCTGCTTTCTGTACAGTGTGCTCATTTTTTCCCCATTGAATTTTGTTGGCATGTTGACAGAGGTGTCAGTCAGATACTGAGATGATTCAGCAAAACATTTGCACTCAGCGAAGAAAGCAGCCAGCTGGGGCTGTAGATTTGTGTTAAGTGTCTAACGCGGAAGGTTATGCTCGTATCCCCAGTAAAACCCTTGGACAAATTTAATGTGATTTTAAGTTTTCCGGAAAGTGTTCTTACTTTTCTTACACCTCCTTGTAGGGCCAAAAAAAAAAAATAGGTGTGGTTACGGTAACATAGCCACAAAAAAAATAGGGTAGGAAGGTAGGCAATAACTTTTTTTTTTTTTTAACTTTTTTTTCTAATGTGTACAAATTAAACCTACTTGACAGGGAAATAAGTGTGCGACTCGAGCGCTTTCGCTTTCATTGCGTTTTCTGCACTCGTTTTCTTGTTTTTTTGGTGTTTTTTTGGACAAATGTAATAAAAAGTTACAGGGTCGGCCCCTAAAAATAGGGTAGGTCGGGTTACCGTAACCACACCTATTTTTTTTTTAGGCCTAGTCTTTGCGTTTCGCAGAACGTATTACTCTTGGCTAATCCGCTTTTCTGACAGTCTTTGCTCCGTTGTCTCTTTCGTTGCCCGGCCCTGCCTTTGAAAACTAGGATCTGCTTTTCGCTGCTTTTTTTGTGTTTTAAAGAGTAAAATATCTTAAATAGCCTAATTTGAAACCATATCTACAAGACGATCTTCTGCAACTCTTCGGGAGTCAGCTGCTTTCATCGTGCGACAAAATCTCCAGAAATGCTTGCAATCTAAGCGTGTTACTGAAGGGCTGCAACTCTTGTGTGCAGAGTGCAAAGACGCTGATAACGTGTGTCACGAGGGTGGGGAGTGGTTTCCCTTGTTGGCTGACGACAAGATCCGGGTCAACTGCACGTGTCACGTGTTCGGCCTTGACATTCAGCTGAGCTGTCCCGACATAGGTTTCAATTCACACTTTGGCGGCGGCTCACCTTGAAATGTCCATGGAGAAACTATTTGCTGCTACAGGTCTGACTTCTTTTTAAAAGCCCAATCCGCCCCGTGAATACAGTTCGCCTCACCGTCTCAGATCATCTAGTCAAACATTTACATTGGATAAGAACATCCCTCCTCTTGGTCACATACCAAAAATCAACCCCATGACTACTTACTGTGTTGAGTTTGAAATGTTGATGAATTCATTTTTGAAAAAGGCCTTTCACGATTTTTAAAAAAAACACCCACTGTGCACAGGTAATATTCAGGCAGTTTATTTTTGGCATGTGACCAAGTGGATGGATGGTCTTATCCTTTGTTCAAGCCTGACCAGATCTGAGACGGTGAGGCAAGCTGTGTTCGTGAGGCAGAGTGGGTCTTTATTGTTCATTGGGAAATAAAATACACTCATTTGAAGTCTCGGCACTTACATTTCGCAAAGACTGTCGTAGTTTGTTTCAATTGACACATGTGACAAGATTGCATTGGCGTATTTACATATATTTAGCTAGCTGCTTGCTATGCAGTTCTTCGCACACTTTCGCTAAACATTTTCTTCTTAATTACTCTCAGGCTTTTTTCTCCCTAAGTGGCGACTTTTCTGCTGTCTTAACCACTGGCTTACAATGACTTCAAATTGTCTTTTCTGATTTTAGGCATTCCATTCAATCAAAAACAGGAGAGTGCATAAACAGTATCTTACGGACACGTCATTACCAACTCATATTGCAAAATAAGTTGAACTTTAAGTGTCGAAATGCTGTAGTCAAAATCGTTAATTGGTGTTGATACATCACGTCAAAGTATGTCTAATATCATAGCCTGTGACTACTTTTTGTTAATGATTAGTTTGAAGGGATCGAACGATTCACGAAATTAGGATGGTAAAGTTCTATGAAGAAAACGATTGTGTTTTGATGACACAGTTATAGCACTTACATTGATAAGAATTGTTGAAGCTCGTCACTATGCGAGTTTTTGTGTGATGTCGTAACCAGTGATAATAATAAATTATACGAGCTGAATTTTTTTTTTATGTATGTTCCACATGAAGATAATAAAGTTGAATTGAATTGAATTGAATAGTTAATCATAAGATTATTAGAGATCAATCAGACGGTATCAAACATGGACAATTTCGTTGCTTTTCCATCCTCACAGAATGCAAGAGCTGGACCAAACATTACTGCGGACAAGCTATCGTCCTGTGTCCACTTAAAGAAGACAGCATGTGGAGTTGTGTTAGCCTTGTGGGCTACATGCAAATGATTCTTGGATGGATGAATATATACATGCTTTTTAAGATTTGGCGTCATTTGGATTTCAATTGACTGTGTGTGTGTGTGTGTGC
>NC_090246.1:13161453-13279620 GCF_037325665.1 Littorina saxatilis
AACAAACAAAGAAACCCACAAAGTTTCAAATGTCAGAAACGTGCTATGTGTGATAAGTTTAAACACACTGTTTCTCTGATTCCTTCTTCGTAAGCAGGAAACGATTACCAATCGTATGAAATCTAAATCATGTTCCCCCGGTTTAAATATACACGTTTGACAAAGAAACCGTATGTTCGTCATGCCTCAACTCATTGTCTCCCAGGTACGGATATATATATCCGTAGCCTCTGCCTGAAAATCAACATGCATCGTCATTTCCACAGCTACAAAAAATAAATGCCTAAGAAAATCTGCATTGTCGCTCGAGCTTCAGCTCTCTTAAATCTGCCATGTCCACGGGTCAGCGAGTTTGGGGGACCTGGCACGGGGGTAGGGTCTTACCCCCACGCGACACTCAAACTGGGTGGCGGGGTGTGGCAATGGGCAGTGGGCAGGGGTGGGGAAAAAATCTGGGTGAGGGGGGGCGAGATTGAGGACTCGAGAATGGGGGTGGGTGGGGGAGAAGAAAAAGGACGACCGGGGGGGGGGGGGGGGGGGGGGGGGGTGGGGGGAGGAGGGGGAGGCAAGGGAGGAGGGAGAAAAAGGAGGTGGGCAGTTAGAGGGTCAGTGCGCTCCTGAAGCGGCGGTCAAGGTGTGCTGCTGAGGTCAGATTGACACTGCGCGGCTGCAGGTAAAGTTCTGTCGTAGACGATCAAAGAGCGTTTTTTCTTCTTCTTCTTTTGGTTTAAACTGTTTTATTCAACGTTTGTGCATTATTTACAAAAAAAACGCATATAGAGTAAACAACAACAAGCATAATGCTTATAGTGGTGTTTACAGTTTTCTAGAAAAATACATATAAATGGCGGCTATTGTACAGTTTTCTTCTTTTCAAGGTTTAAAATTAAAATGCAGAAGCTTTGCAGTTCTTATTTAAAAAAAACCGTGTTCATTTCATGAGAAGATGCAGGACAGGACAGTAAAAGGAGAAGATAAAGGCTCATATAAAATTATGCGTTTTATTTCCAAACATGCAAAAAGACCACAGTAAACTAAACCTCACCATCTAATTGGCCACAGAATGCTGTACGAAGTGGTCAAGCAGTGGTTAAGGCATTGCAGGACACCTAGAGTGACCGGACACGGCCTCGAATGACCAATGTCCAGTTCTGCCTTGTTCAAACACTCCGTTTCTACAATTGTGCGCTGCCCACACAACTGTGCCCTTAAATGTGAACCTTCACCCCGTCTCTAACCCTGTTCACTTTAAATCACAATAGACCCCCTTCCTTCTTCTTTTTCCAGTTCAGTGTTTGTCAAAACATCAGAGTCTCTCTGTCTCTGTCTCTGTTCTTTCTTTATCTTTTTTTCTTTCTTTCTGTCTTCCCACCTGTCCTCTCACTGTTTCTCTCATTCTCTTTCTGTCTCTGTCTGTCTTTCTGTCCGTCCGTCCGTCCGTCCGTCCGTCCGTCCGTCCGTCCGTCCGTCCGTCCGTCCGTCCGTCTGTCTGTATGTCTGTCTGTCTGTCCCTCCTTCTCTCTCTCTCTCTCTCTCTCTCTCTTGTATCTCTCTTTTTAGCTCAATTCTCTCTCTCCCTCTCTCTCTCTCTCTCTCCCTCTCTCTCTCTCTCTCTCTCTCTCTCTCTCTCTCTCTCTCTCTCTCTCTCTCTCTCTCTCTCTCTCTCAGTCTCTTTTTCTCTGTCTATCGACATAGCTGTCAAGTTATGTCCATGTTTTGGACTCACTGTCTCTCTGTCTGTCTTTGTCTATTTCTGTCTGTCTGTCTATCTGTGTCTTTCCCTTTATCAAACCATACTCCAATCCTTTTTTAAAGTTCGATCCTGCTCCTCCCGATCATCATCATCATCACCATCATCATCATAATCATCGTCATCATGATAATCTTCGTCACCACTCATTTCTTCTTTGTCTGTCTGTCTGTCTGTCTGTCTGTCTGTCTGTCTGTCTGTCTGTCTGCCCGTCCTTCTGTCCGTCGTGAAGTTCCCTCCCCTTATCCCTGCAACCCCTTCATTGCCACCCCCCCCCCCCCCTTTCGTCTTTTTTTTCTCCATTCTCCCCCTCCCCAGTCTTTCTTCAAACGTCTTCCCGGCCATAAAGATGTTCTCTTCCTGTTCTTTGCAGGTGTCCTTCTCTGTGGTATTTAGATTTGTGCCTAACACTCAGGCCTTTTGAAATTCGACGCTCAAGAATGGGTCGTGAACTTTTTGGTAAAGAAAGGATGAGTGCAATAGCACATCCGTTCTTTCCATTTGTTGGAGAAACTAAAATGCTGGACCTTGAGTATATTGCAGAAATCTGTAGTTTTGCTTTTGAAATAATTATGCACAAACAAAAAGTGGGGTGAAGTTAAAATCATTGAATAGATGATGCCTGAATTGTGTAGACATGTGGGAAGCTAAAACCATGCAGTTTCTGTGTGTAACGACAAAGCAAGGTAATGCACAGATGAGGCGTCGACTCAGGGAGTAGTGTGTTTCCGTCACGAAGCAGCTGAGGTGACAGTGAATGTGGTATTTCAAAGCCTGAAATAAAATGACTGCTAAAAAAAATACACATATATATTTGTTTAAAGTAATAAAAAAAAATCATTAATAAAAACACACACTAGGCACCACATGGAAACCCAAAAAGGATCTTTAACGTCAATAGTAAAATGCTTATGTTCCAGGTAAGAAACGACACTGAATAAACTGTTAATAAAACGTGGATTACTCTTTGAAACTAAACTTAATACAAAGTAGGCTCCAGGCCTACGTTTTAAAAATTGGTAGAACGGTTAAACTCACGAAATATTTATGTCTGTTGTTTGTAATTGCCGTACAAAGTAAACGAACAAAAATTAAAATGCTGCTACATGTAGCAAAAAATGGTCAGTACAAATGTCCATCCTCTTCTCTCTCACCCAACGCTACTTGTGTTCCCCCCACCCACCCCACCCAGGTTCCTCAAGTTAGTTTTAAAGATCTGACCCAAGGACCCCTCACCTCCGCGGGGACAGCGCAACCACTGCACCTGTGTGCTCCAGCGAATGAACGCCTGGCGTCGTGGCATCACTGTCTGGACAATGGTCAATCAAACTTTCTTGCTTTCTTAGCCTCCTCGAACATGTCTCCCCCCCCCTCCCCCTCCCCCTCTCCCCACCCCCCCCCCCCCCCCCTGATTTCTGTGTTTCTCCCTCTGTCTTTCTCTGTATCTCTGTATCTGTATTTCTGTCTATCTCTATTTCTGTCTGCCCCTCTCTCTCTCCCCCCCCCTCTCTCTCTCTTTCTCACTCTCTCTTTGTTTCTTCTCTCTCTCTCTCTCTCTCTCTCTCGCTCTCCTCTCTCTCCCTCTCCCACCCTCTCTCTCTCTCTCTCTCTCTCTCTCTCTCTCTCTAGAGCGCGCGCCATCCCTCTCTATTGGTTGTCTCTAGTCATCTCTGTCTCTGGTCCTCTCCGTCTATTCCTCTATCTCCCCCTTTCTTTCTCACTCACTCCCATCTCTCTCCCCCCCCCCCCCCCCCCCCCGTCCATTCCCCCTTCTCCGTCTCCTGAGATCTGTCCCCATTTCTTAAGACGCACAGATGGCTTGAGAGTAGAACTCCAAGACAGAGGTAGTTAGTTCTGCGTGCACCCCTTTTCTTTCTTTTTCCACCCCGGGTAGCCATTTCTTTCTTTTTACGGGTGGCCATTTAGGGTTGTGTGTATGATAAACGAGAGGAAAGGGAAAATGTGTGGTTTGCTTCGTTAAACCTGCACGCCTCGTTGTCACAGAATACGGATGAAGATGGATCGAATCAGGAAGTGCGTGCCGGAAACGATAGCGATAAAAATTATACGTATGTCCGAATGCTGAGGAAAGGTCGTGTACGACAATAAAGGGGTACACAAAATAAGGGTGTGGGTTGAGGGGGTTTGGGGGTAAAGGGCAGAGGGTAAAGGTGGTGAGAGAGAGAAAGAAAGAGAGAGAAAGAGAGAGAGAGAGAGAGAGAGAGAGATCAATTCAAATCAAATCAAATTTTATTTGGAGAGAGAGAGAGAGAGAGGGAGAGAGAGAGAGAGAGAGAGAGAGAGAGAGAGAGTGCGAAAGAAAGAGAAGGAAAGAGAGAGAGAGAGAGAGAAAGAGAGAGAGAAAGAGAGGGAAAGAGAGGGAACGAGAGAGAGAGAGAGAGAGAGAGAGAGACAGAGAGAGATAGAGAGACAGAGACAGGGAAAGAGAAATCACGAGACAGAGAGAGAGACACACACAGAGAGGCAGACAGACAGACAGACAGAGACAGAGACAGAGATAGCGAGACAGAGACAAACCCAGAGACAGAGAGACAGACCGTGAAACAGACCAAGAGACAGAGAGACAGAATGAACGACAAAAACGCTTTACTCGTCGAGAGGATTTAATGTCATCGGTTTCAAAGAGAGAGAAAAAGAGACAGAGATAGTGACAGAGAGAGAGAGAGACAGACAGACAGACAGACCGACAGATCGACAGACAGAGACAGAGACAAAGAAAGAGAGACGGGGAAAAACAGAGATGTTTTATAATGGATTTAATGCCGTCAGCTTCAGAGAGAGAGAGAGAGAGATAGAGAGAGAGAGAGAGAGAGAGAGAGAGAGAGAGAGAGAGAGAGAGAGAGAGAGAGAGAGAGAGAATTGAATTGAATTGAACTTTATTTAACAAGGATTAAGATGTGCAAGTTATCCAGAGAGGGTGAATACAGCGAATAAAACTTTTTTGAGCGCTCTAGCGCCGTTAGTTTGTCAGAAGAGGAGGTGGTCCATATTAGGAGCCGGTCCATATTAGGAGCCCTTCCCCAAGGTAGGCCTAATGCAGTGTGACATGATGGAACCCTTGAAATAAGCTTGACCTGTAAATGTAAACATCACACACAATTGTATATGCTAAGTAAAGTGTTAATGACTGTGAAACTAGCTATGCAAGATCACATCACTCACCATGTTTCGAGAGCCAAGTGTTGGTGTTGTAACGCAACAGAATGTAACATCACGCAAGAAACCAGTTAAGCCCGGGTCCCACTGTGACGAATTTTGACGGCGAACTATGACGATTTGGGATTCGTGGAGAAAATCGCCGAGATCGTTGTGGTTCGTATTACTTCGTTCTTGTTCGGCCGATTTTTCGCAATCATTCGTGGCAAACATCGTTGTGGCAAAATCGCAGTAACTCGTTATGGTTCGCCAAAATATTCGTGATAGTGTGACCTTAGCTTTACGTTTGCACATCTTTTGCTGTACGACTGTCTGGTACAAAGCAACAACATTTTTATTGTTAAATTGCTGAACTTTATCACAATCAATCTTGAGATTTTCCATTTTGATATCTATACTCAGGTGTGATGCAGACAGTTAAAAAAAACAAAAAAAACAACAACCAAGGATTAAGATTTAAGGCTACGCCTTTTCTTACAGCCTGTCCTTGGGACGCACAGATACACAATGATAAATAAAAAAATAAAATATAAAAAGTTAACCATGATGATGATGATGATGATGATGATGATGATGATGATGATGATGATGAAGATGAGGCATGAAGAGCATACATATGTGGTTATTCATAAAGAGAGAGAGAGAGAGAGAGAGAGAGAGAGAGAGAGAGAGAGAGAGAGAGAGAGAGAGAGAGATATATATGTATACATGGAGGGAGAAAGCTTCTTTAACAATTCATTCATGGGTGGTCATAATGTGGAGTCGGGTGGGTTTGTTTGCAATAGGTTCCTGTCTTTGTGGACGAATGCGTATTCATTTGTAAGTCAGTCATCGATTTATGCGTCGATTGCTTGCCAGCGGAATTTACAAACACATACATGTATGAATTTACGGTTCGTCCTTCGAGCTTTCGACAAAAGCATGCCACATTTTATTCCAGATGTGTCAATATGGGTATCGTCATCTTTTAAAGTATACGTGCCGATTGATTCAGCTCAGTGCACAATTTTATTTCATGGTTGAGAACAGAAGAAGCTTCGGTGATGATGACAAAGTCTTCCAGCTGCAAGACCAGATTGATATAAAAATTCCTGCACACAGAAGATGCTGTCCTGATACAGAGTGCGCAGCAAGCGTGCCTTCATTCCAGTCTCCACAACAACGTCACAGCGGTCAGCCGGTCACGCTCCGCCTCCATTCTTCTCTCCCCTTTGTCCAGGTTCTCTCCCTTCATCCCTGGTTACCTCCCTTTTGTCCCCGCTTCTTTTCCTTGGCTTTGTAGAAAGGGACGTAACTGGCGCGTGCGACAGCGTCCCTGTTGAGCATAACAAAGACTGTGCAACAAAGCGCGCGCGCGGCTCGCGCGGATACCTGCGGTCAGTCCATGATGGACACGCGAGACGTCTTCGATGACAAAGATGTGGCCTCCAAGGACCTGTAGTGACCACGGACCATAGGCACTTCGCAGCAAAAATCTGCAGAAAAACAGCGTTGTTATGTTAGCATTTTTCTTCAATTACACAGTGTATTCGTTACCTGAGCCAACGCCTGTGTATGGGTTTTTTCCGTTCTGCTTCTTTGAATCAAGCTACAGGAAAATCTCAATATCGTTTCCTCTCGTCTTGCAATCTCCAGCGTATTTTCCTTTTTCTACCGCCAACCCTTTCTGCATCGAAGGGCAGATTTGTTTGAGTTAGTGAAATCCACCTTCTTTGTAGCCTTGCTTTGTTTGATGCCAACGATCTGAAGCACACTGTCTGAAGAATCATAAGTTGAACAACAGTACTGCATTAAGCAATATGAATTAAATGCAGGTCGGAGAAACAAAGGGAAATAAGCGCTCTAAATGCATTCATGTGCAACAGAGTGAGAGTCACGCGGAACCAATCTCCTGGCGACTCAGAGAATAACAAGTGTTGAAATAAACAAGCGACTTTTATCCTTAAAATTCATTTTCTTAAATGTGGGCCGAATTTTCATGTTCATAGTAATGTCTGTAAGTTATCCAAAATACCTGGAAAATACACACCAGGTGCCGGTAGAAGTGACCCAAGGTCCTTGTCCCCCCAAGCTCCGTACCTGTGGTCAAGGGGACTGTGAAACCAATCCCTGACCTGACCCCACGATGACCACAGGAATATGATGAAAGCAACTGTAGAGTCGATAACAATGCAGGGACTTCCCGGGCATCATAATTCTGCCGCCGCGTCAGAGGCAGCTGCAACTTGAAGAGTCTAGACAGCAAAGCGTGCTCCATGCATTTCAACTACTGTTAAGAAAGGGTGTGCGCACTACAGTAGAACACCCTATTTAAACCCTCCAACTAAATGTCTTAGAAAATAAGGTCTTCAAAAGGAAGGAATATGTGTGCTCAATAAATAAAAGAAATAAATGAGAAAACCAGGTCTTAAAAAGGAGGGAGTCTTAATGGAAATGGGGGTACATTTACAGAAGTTATGAACAAAACGTCTGAGAAAACAGGGTCTTAAAGAGGAGTCCGTGAGTCTTAAATGAGGGTTTCTAAAAAGTGGGGTTCCACTTTATCAAGTTTTGCCGTCTCGAGAAAAATATACTATAAACACGATTCAGATCTCATTGTTAATGGAGGATGATAAATGACGTTCTTTGGCAGTCTGGTCATTTTAGCTCAGTATCTATAGCACTGGAATCTTGTTCCACAAGGTTGGCTGGGTGTTGATGTCCCTTGTCTCCAGAGTGTTATCCAGTGTTATCCAGGGTTATCCAGGGTCATCCGAGACCAATTTAGCATTGATCCTATTACCATTAGTTGTTGTTATGTTTTTCCTCTCGACCAGCTCTTTAAAACATTCACTTTCTGAAGCCTGAAGTTCACCTTATAGAGCAGATAGTTCCTCACATGATTCCTCACAAGAACGTCAGTTGAAGAAGTAGAGCTTGAAAGAATGCCAGAACTTTCCAACAGACAATCGCCTGAATGGTGGTTGACTTATGTGTTGACCACCCCCTCCCCCACCCCCCCACCCTCCCGTCTCTAAATGACAGACTAAATTATGAATGAAAGTGGTATTTGTGTGGGACCCGCTGTGGGTTGTAAGGACGTCGAATTTCAAAACCCAGACATACGTGCTCTTCTTCCACATCACTTGGAAGTGACGGACAGGATAATGGTGGTATTTGTGTGGGACCCACACCACTTCTTCAAACTCTTCTTCAAGCACTGGGACATTGTGAGCAACGTTGACTTTATACTTCACAAACCAGATCAAACGATTCCTTCTTCTTTGTCACCTCAGACTGACAGATTGTGTCTTGGATGATAGCGGAACTGTGTTCGACCAACAGCACTCATTCAAACCTTAGCTGTTGCGTTGACATTGGGAGCTGGGATGACGCCGAATTTCAAAAGAATCTCAAAAGCCAAGCAAACGATTCCTTCTTCCCCTTCATCACCTATCAACTGACAAATTGGAACTTGGATGATGGCGGAACTGTGTGTGGCCCACAGCACTTCTTGTACCTGCAGGGTTTGAAGTAGCGCCTGGAGCAACGGTTTGCACGTGCGGTTTCATAAAGCAACACTGTCGGTGACATGTTTTCTCAAGGTCGTATATCTTTCTTTGCCAACGGAAGCCAAGGAAAGGAAAAAGAATAATGTTGAACTTTTCTCCATCCTCTCATTTGAAAGGTTGATTTATGTAGGTATAGGATTGTGCGTTAGTTGACTGATTAATTGAATGGCTAGTTGTTTAACAACTCATAAGCAATAGGACAATAGATATAAAGATGAATGATTTTATTTCTACGCTTGAAAATGGACGTGCTTCATCGTGTTTTTGTGCATGTGTGTGTGCGTGCGTGCGTGCGCGCGCGCGCGTGTGTGTATGTATGTGTGTGCGGCATGTGTGTGTGTGTGTGCATGCGTGCGTGCGTGCGTGGGTGCGTGGGTGGGTGCGCGCCTGCCTGCGTGCATGTCACGTGTGTGTGTGTGTGTGTGTGTGTGTGTGTGTGTGTGTGTGTGTGTGTGTTATGGCGGACTCACATGAGTCAGATGTTCAGTTACAATAAACTTTCCCACCTTTGATGATAAACCATTTTACATACCCTCCAAAACTTTCACTTTAACTCTGTTCGGACATCATAATTCAAATATCAGTTTACAAAACAACACAATGGATTGAACAGAAAAGTCATTTCGGCCTCGATCGACACTGGAGAGAGACATTCGACAGAGACAATAAACCAGGAAACAATCAAGCTATGTCAAAAACGAGAATGAAAACGTGGGGTGGGCGGTTGAAGTGCTATCTTTGACAACGACAATAAACAAACCGTAAATGACACAGACCCAACATGGAATAGTGGGTACCGGCTATCCCGAGCAGTGTCGCGGCCTATCATACCCCATCTGTCCCCTAAAAACTACCAGTTTCCTTGGCCAAGTTTTCTTCAAACCTCGGCAGATGGCGACAACTACATTTCAATCTAATTATACCTGCCGACTCCTTTACCAGTGCCTCGAGAGCTTGGCTATACCTTGGACCCGCTAAAGAGAACGCGCGACGGAGCTCTATAGTCCCTTGTACTTTTAATTGTTGCCGGAATAACAAGTGGAAGGAAGGTGCCCTTTCTTTTTTCAGTTTTTTTTCTACCCGCTTTTTTTTTTAGCAGCAAGTGCATGAGTCGCGTGGATGCTTTAAAGGGCTTTCTTTATGCTGGCTTCGCGTTAAACCGCCTACGCCTCAGACCTCCCCCCCCCCCCCCTTATCGGATTGAATGGTCAGTAGAAGTAGGTTTTGTCCATTCATTCCACGTCCCCTCCCCCTGCCCTCTGCCTTTCTTGAGTCCGAGTGTCCAATATCCAAATAGGCGGGGATAAGTGTTTGTAAGTTGTGCGTGTGTGTTTTTCCTCCTCTCCATTCTTTTGACAAGTCCACTGCTCTCTCAGCCGCTTTTCTTGAGTCCGAGTCCAATATCCTGTAGTGTTTGTAAGTTGTGTGTGAGGATGCCCCCCCCCCCCCCCATCTCCATTTTTTTGCCCGCCCATTGCCCTCTCCGCCTTTCTTCAGTCCGAGTGTCCAATATCCAATAGGCGGGGATAAGTGTTTGTAAGAGAAAATATATCATTGACTGACCTGGGGGCACGAAGGAGAGGCTGGGTGTTTATCCCCCTGCCCTTTAACCCTGTACCCTGCCGGGGTGTTTATCCCTCCGCCTTCTGACCCTTTTCCTGCCGCCCGCCCCAAAGCTCTCCGCGACAAGAGCGGGTCAAGCTTCTATTGGATTAGCGGCGAGAAAGACAACAAACACGGGCTGCCCGAGCGAGAAAGGCGAGAAATTTCACGGATTAGGGAGTAAGTTCAGACGCGCGTTTCTTAATACGTAGTGCGCAAAGCTGCAAAAAAAATTCTTTTTTGGCGTGAGGGTGTTAGAGTTGGAGGGTGGTGGTGGTGGTGGGAGGGTGTGTGTGTGTGTGTGTGAGTGTGTGTGTGTGTATGAATGTATGAGTGTGTGTGTATGTGTGTGAGTGTGTGTGTGTGTGTATGAATGTATGAGTGCGTGTGTGTGTATGTGTATGTGTGTGTGTACGTACGTGAGGGAGAGAGAGTCGGAGAGTGTGTGTGTGTGTGTGTGTGTGTGTGTGTGTGTATGTGTATGTGCACGTGAGAGAGAGAGAGAGAGAGTGTGTGTGTGTGTGTGTGTGTGTGTGTGTGTGTGCGTGTGTTTACGTGTGTGTGCGTGCGTGCGTAAGGGTGAGGTGGGTGTATGTGCGTGCGTGCTTGAGTGCGTGCGTGCGGGCGCGCGTGTCTGAGAGAATGTTGGTCAAACGTTGCAGATTAAAAGCCTCAACTGTTTGAGGAAATAGAAACGGGGTATGCCCCATCAAATCACTCAAATTTCAAGAAGAAAAAACCTCACCGGAGGCCCAAAAGGCAAAAAGCCTGCCAGATGGACAACAAACATTTATAAACATAATTTGATTGATTTGGGGAGCAGGGGGCTGAAAAAGCAAAAGGCGGTGAGGCGGTCGGGAGTGTCGTCTTTATTGTCTAACCACTCTATTCCCCTCTTCTTCAGGCTTATCTGGAGATTAATGGCGGAGACCAGCTCGTGGTTAGCACGTGACCGCACGCGCATGTCGACTCATATCTCGCGCTGTCAGGTCTCGGCCGGCCTTGTCCCGGTGTCACCAACGACACGTGTACAGGACGCAGGAAAACATAACTCCGTATGATAGATGACCTGTTTTACTTCCCTTTGACAAAGAGTTTTTTGTTTTGACTCCAACCGTCTTTTCTGAGAGGACGGGGGGTTAAATTTACAAGCTGAAAACATACAGAAGGTTGGTTAGTGTTGCTAAAGCGTGTCGCGGACACATGTTTATCCTTTTCAAACAAAACGCTGTATGCTTGTTTTAACAAAAAAGGGTGTGTGTCGTGCAAAGCCTCAGAGAGTCTTCTTTTGCATGATTTAGCGAGAAAATAAGGGACATGTTATTATCTGCCAAGTGTCAACGCACAGACTTGCCTTCTTCACTTTATGCCCCCCCCCCCTCCCCTCATTTGTCTATTGTTTTTGACGTCTATTGTTCGTACCCTTGCTTTGTGTTTTTTGGTTTTTTGTGTGTGTTTTTGTGGGTTTTTTTTTTACTGAGAAGAATATGTCTCTTTTCCTTTTGATAAATTAATGCAACTCATTTTTATGGGGCTTTTGATTATTCGTTGAGAGTACTTTAATTTTTGTTTCCTTCGTGCTTATGAAGTTATGTTCGTGTTTTCTTCTTTTTCTTGTCTTTCTTCTCCAATTCTGGTATGTCTCTGTTGCATTACAAACAATATATGGTTAACAGGACTTTTGAATGTTAAAACAGCTGTCTAAGTATGATTCAACTCTCGGTTTTGTTATTTGTATTTTTAAATTTTGCTTTTGATTCTACGTTTTGTTTGATTACAAAAAAAAGTCACGTTGAACGCAACTTTTCAGCTTCACTCTCTTTAACACTTGTCATGGAAGTCAATTAACTAAGTATTGCATTGTTCTACCTTCTTCATATTGCAATGTGAACTGATCTGATGATAGGATTGTACACATGTCTCGTTATCAAAATTCAATAAAGTTTTGTTAAAACCATGAGTCATAAAACAACTGTCGCTTTGTGGAGTGGCTCAAAAAAGAAATCACAAGTTTGGAAATAAAGGAATTAAGCGAGAATTGGAGCAAGAAAAGTGCAGGGATCTACCGGAGTACAGTGGGCGGGGATGTAGCCAGCTCAGTCACGGGCGGGGATGTAGCTCAGTCACGGGCGGGGATGTAGCTCAGTCGGTAGCGCGCTGGATTTGTATCCAGTTGGCCGCTGTCAGCGTGAGTTCGTCCCCACGTTCGGCGAGAGATTTATTTCTCAGAGTCAACTTTGTGTTCAGACTCTCCTCGGTGTCCGAACACCCCCGTGTGTACACGCAAGCACAAGACCAAGTGCGCACGAAAAAGATCCTGTAATCCATGTCAGAGTTCGGTGGGTTATAGAAACACGAAAATACCCAGCATGCTTCCTCCGAAAGCGGCGTATGGCTGCCTAAATGGCGGGGTAAAAACGGTCATACACGTAAAAGCCGTGGGAGTTTCAGCCCATGAACGAACAAACAAACAGACAAACAAACAAAGCGGAGTACAGTGGAACCCTCCTTTTAAGATCAATCACTGAATCAATGAGGCTTATATCGCGCATATTCCGTGGGTACAGTTCTAGGCGCTCTGCAGTGATGCCGTGTGAGATGAAATTTTATACGGCCAGTAGATTGCAGCCATTTCGGCGCATATTTACCTTTCACGGCCTATTATTCCAAGTCACACGGGTATAGGTAGACAATTATTAACTGTGCCTAAGCAATTTTGCCAGGAAAGACCCTTTTGTCAATCGTGGGATCTTTAACGTGCACATCCAATGTAGTGTACACGGGGGGAGGTTCGCACACCGAAGAGAGTCTGCACACAAAGTTGACTCTGTGAAATAAATTTCCGCCGAACCTGGGATCGAACTCACGCTGACAGCGGCCAACTGAATACAAATCCAGCGCGCTACCAACTGAGCTATATCCCCGCCCAATTGAAGACTCCGTCTTATTCAAGTCAAACCTGGTTTTATCACACTTTCTTTTCTTAACCTCTGTAAGTGCACCCCTATTCTAATACCCCTTCCTTTTTAAAGACCGGGTTTTCTAAGATTTCCGTATACATGTCTTAAAAGGGGGTTCCACGGTATTGGTGGGAGTGGGACAAAGAGGGTGTGTGGGATGGGGTAAACAGGAATCGGGGTAGGGGGGCCGGGGTGTGGGATACGCAGGGGGGGGGGGGAGCGGAGGAATAGCAGAGAAGTGGTGGCTACCCGTCTTTCAACTCCGGCAGTCAGCGGTGAATCCAGGCAGGTCTGGCTATCTCCCGAGCCACCATGATGACAGGCCGACCCTGTCTCAGGTTACCCACCTGCGACAGGTAAATTCTAGGTCTGCAGATTGCCACGTCAGCCTCTGTCATTTTTCCTCCCTGTCCCCACCGCGAAGCTCCTTCTCTCGCCACTCCCGGCCCACGCTTCCGCTCGTGCGTAGCGCGTGCCAAACAAGGATGCGCGCGCAGCAGGACGTTCCGACCGCACGCGCAGGGTACGACGGGACATCGGTTTGGGACTGTCCGGGGTGACAAAGCATGTCGACTGGTGGGGAAAATTGGTACTTGTCTTAGCACGTGGGGCACGGTAGGTGCCCTGTCGAGCCGAATTATGGACAGGACAAGGAGTTGATGAAGAATATACTGGGCTTGTGACTTTTACCTCTTCTTTTCTGGGTTTATCAAGTCAAGTCAAGTCAAGTCAAGTTTTATTTATTCCAATAAAACCCCGTGAGGGTACATGGAAAATTAAAAAACACAATAAAAACACATTTCATTCAACACCAAATAAAAGGAACTAAAACAAAAAGAAATCAGACTATGTACAGAAAAGGGAGTTGAGGGAGAGCAAAAACAATACAAGAAACAATTCAACAATAATAATAATAAATAATGATAATAATAATAATAATAATAATAATAATGATAATAATAATACACAAAATAATAAAACATTACAAATGCAAAGTGATTACATACATTTCTTTACTATGGGAAATGGGGGGAAGGGAGAGGGGGGGGGGTGATGGGTGGGTTAACATAAGGACAAAAATACTATTACAAACAACACAAAACAGATAACGGAGTATAAAGCTAAAAGAGAATTAAATTTTACTCGCTTCTCAAACAGTCCATGACAAGTGTCATGAACTTTGCGAGTTTTAGCAATAAACTCTTTTTTGTAGTGGAAAAAAGCTCTCTGAATTTAACTGAATTGGGGCGGACATAATAATAGCACCGTAACAACTGTTTTCTATAATTGATAAAGAAAGGACATACAAAAATATAATGGAACTCGTCCCCAAGGTCACCTGATGAACATTTGTGACAGATTCTGTCTTGTCTGGGAATACCAAGAGTCCTACCTTTTTGTATAGGCAATTTATGATTCAGAGTTCTAAATTTTAAAACAGCGTTTGCTAAATTAACCGGCAGGATGGACAAGTACTTTTCAAACTCAAAATTCTCTTTATACATTCTATAATTATAATAAAACTCATTGTTATTTATTTCTGAATGCCAGGTTTGGACAAATTGGTCTTGTAGCCTATTTTTCATCAGTGCTTTGAAAGTATTAAAATAACCACCATCCGTTACATTATTGATAGTTTGATTGTGCCAAAAATCACTAAAGCCTAATCGACTCAGAGTTTCTCAGTCCTTCTAGCCCGGCTCTCTGGTTTGTGTAACAATATTAACAATAACAACACTTTATTGTCCATTTAAATGAATACATTAAAACGTAAAATTGCCTTCGACACGTCTAACCTGCCTGTGTAGTACGTATAGTGTCTAGATCGAACGTGATGTTTGCATGTCGATGATTGGTACTGGAGGTGACACTGTCAGGTGATTTATCAGTAAGGTTCTGGGTGATTTATTTCTGGCAAGTGTCAACGGATTGAATAATAGTCTCTGGGTCATCTTCTTGACTTACATTACCGTTGACATTTTGGAAATGTGCGTATATGATTATACGATGTGTGCAAGTCTTTTGTCTGTTTCAATTTGTTGGCGATGTTAGCCACAATACATGAAGCATGTGAATACATACTGGTAATCTGACCGTGCATGTGTTGGCTGTCTAGTTTAAGGGGGTACAGTTTGTGGGTCAGTGTAACTGGTGCTAAGGTTGACACTGTCAGCTGATTTGTCAGCAAGAATACAGGTGATAACTAAATTAGGCTTGTGAGTTTTACCTCTTCTTCAGTTGGGTTTGGTTCTTCCCGGCAAGCTTCAGCATGCTCTTGTTGTCTGATTTTGGGGTGAAGTTGGTAGATCAATGTCTGTCGCCAACGGTGGCATTGTCAGGTCATTTGTCAGTAAGATACGGAGTGGTTTATTTCTGCCAAGTGTCAACGGATTTAATAGCAGACGCGCTGGGTCTTCATCTTTATCGTCGGTGTGGGCAGATTACGGATATAATTATAAAATGCCTTTATTTTATACGTTGGTAGTCTTTCTGTTTCTATTCGTAGGAGGGTTGTGGACGTTTCGTCCGTCTCCATTTGTCAACATGAACTTGCTGGTGTGACATATATACACGTAATTACAAATAGATTGCTTGCCCTTGCATCTATTTTCTTCTGTGTGTATTGCTATAATTCATGATTATACAATACAGATGGTTAGTAAGATTAAAATAATAATCGTTATGATTATCTTCAGCGCAGAAATCTACATGCTGTTGATGAAAGAAATAGACAGTGATGGATAGATAGATAGATAGATAGATAGATAGATAAATAGATAGCCAGATAGATAGATAGATAGATAGATTAAAAAAATAGATAAATAAAAAAATAAATAGATAGAGTTTAAGAGAGAGAGAGAGAGAGAGAGAGAGAGAGAGAGAGAGAGAGAGAGAGAGAGAGAGAAGAGAGAGAGAGAGAGAGAGAGAGAGAGAGAGAGAGAGAGAGAGAGAGAGAGAGAGAGAGAGAGAGAGAGAGAGAGAGAGAGAGCCTGAACTAAATCTATAATTGCCTTTGTGTTTGAAAGTCTTTCAGTTAGTAGGTTAAATAGGCCATACCATAGAACCGCCCGGGTGTCGCGCTGGTCGTTTTCCTGGGCTTGAAATGAAAAATGACATAATTACACTGCTCGTGCAGACGATTGTGTGTCTGTGTGCTGACATCTTGTACACTCTGTTTGGTGAAGTCGTGTTTACATGACAGGGGAAAAACGAGTGTTTCTTTTCATTGTCCTTCAATGACCCGTATTTTACGTATCCCCCTTATTTTTAAAGGTCAACTATTTCATAGAAATTGAACAATACCAAAGAATTATGTGTGTGGATGTGACCAAGATATTAAATCAGTCGCCCAGGATATACCACATCGACTGATCTTTTCAAAACTTTAAAAAAAAACAAGATTGAAGGTTAATTATTACCAATGTTTTCTTATTTCCTCATACAATGTCTTTAGGTCAGTGTATGGAATGTCGATACGTAAAACAGTTACGAACCGATATGTTGAAACGTGTGCAGCTCAGACTACGCTTGATTTTATCTATGCGATTATGTACTGATTTGCCAAAATCTCGAATTTAGTTTCGTGTCTAGTTCGTTTATTTACTTGTTTTCGTGTCATGTATTATTATTGCTTAAGATGCGAGATGTAACAATCTGTCAAAGAATTTTTATTTGTTTAATGTTCAACTTTGCACTCTTTTGTGACTGTTGCACAGATTTGAGACAGATCATATAATTCCACGAGAGTATGCCAATAGTCTTGTTCAGCCCTATTTTTCTTTTCTGATTTGACCGAAAACCCCACAAGCACCTGACAAAACAACAGTACAAGCAGTGTGGTATGCAAGATGTTAATAGCTACAAACCCCATCATTACAGTGAGGGGAAAGCGTGTAACGGAACCAGAAAATTGCAGCAAAGTGCCGATTCCATAATTACCGCCTCTGTCAACTTTGGGGAACACGAGAGGAGAAATCCGTCCAACAACACTCTCCCTAATCTGTTGAAACTTGGAAGACGTTTACGCTGAAAGCCGATAGCTGGGTCTTTCACACTCGCAGCGAAAATGGGGTTTGCACCCCTGCAAGACGTTGTCGCGGAGAAGATTGCAAGGAAAGTGATGAGACCCGTTCAGTGTTTGTATGCATAGAGTTCAGGGTGTGTTTTCAACGCTTTGATGGATTGTGGAAGATTAGGATACAATGTCAGCGTGCTACAGACACACATTTAGACAAACAGTCGGGACAAGGAATGGTTGCCACGCGTTCTAAAATCCCCAAGAAGCGTCATTGCATGCTGCTGAGACGTCATTGTCATTACGTCAGATGTGTCATGGCGCAACTGAGGTGCTGAATCCGATTTCAAACCACAAAGATTGTCAAGAGCTAAGCGCAGGTCAGCTTGACAGTTTGGATGGCTGTAATTTGTGGTTTTGGAGAGGAAATGTTAACCGTCTGTAATTGTTTCGTAACATTATAAATACGGTGATCTGATATCAAAATATTAATTGGTGGGCGTTTGCACATTACCATCAACAAACATCCTTAAAAATACTTCGGAAATTTGCAAAGAGAAACACTGTTCACTATTCTCCAGTTTTATATTTTTTTTACGATAAGTTACTTTATCATTTTGTTTATTAATTATTCAAAAGAATGAAATCGAAACAACATATTTACTTTAAACAATCTTAATCGTATTCTTATCATCCGAAATAATATGATTAGGATGTTTCTGCTAAATATAGTCCTGTCTAAAAAAAAATAAAAAAAAATGTCAGCGTTGAATAATTCAGTGTCCCCAGATCCACATAGCAAAAAAACCGAATCTGCAATCGTGACAAAACAAATGTAACACATTGAATATGCAAATGAATGAGAACAGACAGAAAGACAAACACACGACCAAAACTTGTTTTCTTGGCATCATTACTGCTAGCCAAAATAAATAAATAAATGAAGAATAATGCAAATGATAACAAGCGAAGAACAAAGTGGTAAGGTATGTACTACGAGCAACACTACTCAACAGCATACACATACCTACTTCTAAACACAACGGCTGATCTATCAACCAGTCTACCGGGCAACCAAACAAATAACCCCCCCCCCCCCCCACCCCCCCCAAAAAAAAGGTCTGTATAGTATTTAAAAATGCAACTCTACTGACTTCAAACCACAGAGTACTGTGCAGTTTTAACATCTCTCACCCCTTCCTCCCCCCAAAAACGCCGCTCTCTGCCCCAAAAATCAATAATGCGGCGAAACCCCAAAAAAGACGCGGACAATTTTTAGCATCATACGCGGCCATGAAAACAGAGATACCGTTATCACGGGAAGTAACTCGCTGAGTCGCGGTTATGAATGAAGTGCTCTTTTTCTTTCTTTCTTTCTTCTGTTTCTTTTCTTTCTCTCTCTCCACAAGTTGGAGTAAAGCAGCTGCATTCTAATGGCTGGTGTATGAGCGACTATTTAGAAAAGGAGGGGGGACTTTGTGGGTATTCAAATTCTACCCTACCTGCACTGTTCACTGTTATTAACGTAACTCAATACGGAGAAAGAGCGGAGGTTGTCAATAGCTTTTAATTGAGGAAAGATGTCGAGTCCCTTCCATGCAGATGAAACGTTTAATTTTGGAATGGATTTCGAGCTGGTTTTAGAGTCAAAGTGGTGGTTTAGTTTTGACCTAAAGCAGCGTCGTGGCTGCAATGTAGCAGGGAATGATACGTGTGATTATACAGAGATTCTGTAGACCAGGTGATGGTTGCAGGAGGCATTTTCTGTTTGTTAGTCTGTCTGTCTGTCTGTCTGCTTATCTTTCTGTCTGTCTGTCTGTCTGTCTGTCTGTCTGCCAGTCCTCCTCTTCTCTTTCTATCCCCCCCCCCCCCTTACAACCCAAGTCCACCAAAGAAAGGTGTGCACACACATCTCTGCTGCTTAAAAC
The DNA here is from genome assembly GCF_037325665.1 of Littorina saxatilis. NCBI lineage: Eukaryota > Metazoa > Mollusca > Gastropoda > Littorinimorpha > Littorinidae > Littorina > Littorina saxatilis. Next base: position 13,180,437 of record NC_090246.1, read on the forward strand.
ATGGATTGATTAACAGTTATTGTCATAATGTGGTATTTGATGAATGATATTTAACCCTTCATTATCATGCCACAAGTTGGCCTCATCTGATGAAATAAACATTGGACCTTAACCAATCTCTCTCTCACCCCCTCTTTTTTTCTTTCTCTGAATGTGCGTTCATCTCTCTCTTTCTCCCTCTTTCTCTGAACGTGCATGCATCTGCGCCCCCCCCCCCCTCCCACCCGACCCCTCTTCTCTCCAGTTCGCTCTCCATATCTTTCTCCTGCCTTTTCTTTCTCTCTTTCTCCAGCTATCTTCTTTCTCTTTCTCTAACTCTTTCACCCTCTTACTCAGTCCGTCTCGCCTCTCTTTTACTCTCCTCTCTCTCTCTCTCCATTTCTCTCTCTCTCTATTTCTTTTTCTCCATTTCTCCCCCCCTCTCTCTATCTCTATGTGTCTCTTTTCCCCCTCTCTCTCCTCTCTCTCTCTCTATTTCTCCCTCTCCTCTCTCTCTCTATTTCTCTCTAGCATTAGTGTAAACGTTGGTATTGTGTGAATTTTACCGTCGATCACTTTACATGTGTAACCTCAATTAACATGTTGCATGTTTCGCTTTTGATGTGTATGTTGCTTACTTTGTCATTTTGTTGTTTGTGTTTATTTGCTTGTTTGCTTACTTGTCGATTGTTTGCTGGGTCGTTCGTTTAATTTGTTTATTTGTCATGTTGCTTTACTTGTTTATCATTTATTAGACATTTGTATTAGAAGTAAGGACCGGTTGTAAGAAAAGGCGTCGCCTTAAACCTCTATCCTTGAAAAATAAAGTTCCATCATCTCTCTCCTCTCTCTCTCTCCTCTCTCTCTCTGTCTCTCTCTCTCTCTATTTCTCTCTCTCTATTTCTCTCTCTCCTCTCTCTCTCTATTTCTCTCTCTCTCTATGTGTCTCTCTCCCCCCCCCCCTCTCTCTCTCTCCCTCTCTCTCCACCCCCTCTCTCTCTCCAGTGTGCAGGTGGTTGCTGTTTTGTCATCAAACAATCGACACAAACCCTCGCGTCATACCTTTTCAACCCGCCAACCCCTTTCTTCTTCTTCTTCTTCTGCGTTCATGGGCTGAAACTCCCACGTACACTCGTGTTTTTTGATCGAGTGGAGGTTTACGTGTATGATCGTTTTTACCCCGCCATTTAGGCAGCCATACGCCGCTTTCAGAGGAGAACAGTGTACTAAAACATACAACAAAATGTAACTCAGTTACCTGAGATGTTGGCTAAAACGATGCAAAATTTTACCCTAACAAATTGACATGCGTCTTTAGGTCTAATGTTTGTTTGCTGGTTATAACGTTGGTTTACCCATCCTAGCTCGAATTTTGTTGTCGTTGTTGCCGCTGTTGTTGTCGTTGTTGTTGCGTTGTTGTTGTTGTTGCGTTGTTGTTGTTGTTGTAGTTGTTGCTCTTCGTCTCCTTCTTCTGTGTGAACAGGCATCAACTGCACGCATGATTGGAATAAAAAAAAAATGTGTATGCGTCTAACGTTTCTGTGGAAAACGCTCATACACGCACAGGCGAGAGCTAAAATTCATGACACTGACATGCTAAATCATCACTCTCCTAAAATGCAAATGCACTGCATATCATTTTTGCCAAAGTAAGCCAATGAAATGATTAACAAGTCGCGTAAGGCGAAATTACTACATTTAGTCAAGCTGTGGAACTCACAGAATGAAACTGAACGCACTGCATTTTTTCACAATGACCGTAGTCCGCCGCTTCTGCAAAACGGAGTGAAACTGACGAGCCTGTTATATTAATGTTCAGCGCAGTAGTGGTTTCGCTGTGCTGCATAGCACGCTTTTCTGTACCTCTCTTCGTTTTAACTTTCTGAGCGTGTTTTTAATCCAAACATATCATATCTATATGTTTTTGGAATCAGGAACCGACAAGAAATAAGATGAAATTGTTTTAAAATCGATTTCGGAAATTTAATTTTGATCATAATTTTTATACTGTATTTTGAATTTTCAGAGCTTGTTTTTAATCCAAATATAACATATTTATATGTTTTTGGAATCAGGAAATGATGTAGAATAAGATGAACGTAAATTTGGATCGTTTTATATAAAAAAATTATTACAATTTTTAGATTTTTAATGACCAAAAGTCATTAATTAATTTTTAAGCCACCAAGCTGAAATGCAATACCGAAGTCCGGCCTTTGTCGAAGATTGCTTTACACAAATTTCAATCAATTTGATTGAAAAATGAGGGTGTGACAGTGCCGCCTCAACTTTTACAAAAAGCCGGGTATGACGTCATCAAAAGTATTTATCGAAAAAAGAAAAAAAAAACGTCCGGGGATATCATTCCCAGGAACTCTCATGTCAAATTTCATAAAGATCGGTCCAGTGGTTTGGTTTGAATCGCTCTACACACACACACGCACACGCACAGACAGACAGACAGACAGACACACACACATACACCACGACCCTCGTCTCGATTCCCCCTCTATGTTAAAACATTTAGTCAAAACTTGACTAAATGTGAAAAAAAAAAAAACACTATTTACCGGAGTGTAGAATTGCGATCTGATTACCATGCCCGATCTATGAAAGCTTTCAGAGCTTAAAAAATTAATCTCTTTGAAACGGAACATTACATTTGAAAAGAGAAAGTGTCATGTTTCGCGTTTATTGCCTTTTTGGCTGCAGGGTATAATAGCAAAATGTGCGGCAAACAGAATAAGCCACGCAAGGCTGACATGCATTCATACTAACAGACAGCTTGACCTGACATGGAGATAATGTGTTGAAGGGTGCAGTCTGCATTTTGGGGTGACTTTTTTTTTACAAGCAAGGACACTTGGTCACAGACATACAGTCACACAAACACACAACAAAAAGTAGACACAAAAATAATACTTACACCTTTTAAACACACGAACACGCATGTAGGGACACAAACACACACTCACACAAAAAGACAGACCAAAACACACACACACACACACACACACACACACACACACACACACACACACACACACACACACACACTCACCCACAAAGGCACAGACACACACACACACACATGCACATACACACACGTACACACACCGTGCACCCCCCCCCCCCCCTGGACAGTTATTCCTACCCTTTGACACACTGATTCAGTTGAGGAATTCAAAGTGTGTGATGACTTGAACCAGTTGTTGGACATGTTTTACTTCAAAATTCGCTGAGAATATTGGCCCTTGTAGTTTAAACTGCATTTTCCGTTCGTCTTAACTCCGATTCATTTTTTCAAGTCGGTTCTCTTGCATTTTCATATTTTGATTTGAAAAAACACACAAAAAAACCTTGTCACAAAGAAGCAATACAATTAGCAAACAAATTGTGTTGGTGCATGCAGTGACACAGACAGGAACACATCAGAAATGTCAGGTAATATTCGAGCGCAGCAGAAAGCGTCACTTGCAAATCTTTTGAAAATTGTGTCAACAGTACTAAAAGAACTTCCGACCGCGTTCCTGTAACTCAAAAAAGCAAACAGTTCTTAAAAAAAAAGTGTGAATCAGCGTTGAACAAATCTGACGGAAAGAAACACTTAAACTCCAAAATACAAAAGAACGCCTCACCTTCGTTAGTACACGCCCACGCACTTCATAGTTTGAGTGGGTTTAAAAAACAAAACTTGATGAGCCAGAGCAGGAAAACTGCGATCATTTTTAACTCACACACACACACAAACATACACACACACACGAACGCACGCACGCACGCACACACACACACACACACACACACACACACACACACACACACACACACACACACACACACACACACACACACACACACACACACACACACACTTTCCCTGACACCATTGTGAACATCATTAATATATCTATTCAAAACGATTCCTATTTAATCTTTGGCGGAACATAAGCTCATTTTATAAGCATCAATTCTGAGCAACAATGACTTGCATACAACATATTTGGGCATTTTCAGGGAAAGAATCCACAATCAAGAGTCTGAACGAGAAAAAGACAGACGTCTTGAGAAAAGGGAAAAGAGAAAATACACACAACACTGCCATACTTCTATAAATTTGAAGTTACTAAATCAAACAACAAGTACTTACCCTGCTTACACACAATGACATATGTTCAGAAATGAACTGCACAGATCTGCAAGTAAGCTTTAAGATGTGGCCGTTTCGAGGACAGTTTCCTTTTTTTAGCCACATGACACAGAGCATTTTCCCCTGCTTCACCCAGCTTAACAAATCACAAGCCATTATTGCATTAACCTGTTCGTGTCAATTTTTTAGTTGACAGTGACATGCATACAAAACGAAGCATTTGTATCCGTTGCACACAGATTCTTTTCTTCGAGCGAAAAAAAAAGGAAAAAACATAAAACCACAACCTAATCAATTCATTTTCACGTTTATGGGTGCGCATTCACTTTCAGTTTAGGACCCATGCCCTCACTAACACGTGCGATGATATTTTTCTTTTCTTCAGCGACCGGAAAGTGGAAAGCAATTGACAACATGCAATCGAACGCGCACAAAAACTAAACCGACGGTGCACCAGCAAGCAGGTTTACTGTCCGCAAAATGGCAGTAAAAAAGAAATAACAGAGTAGACAATTTATTCAAACGGTCGTAAAGAAACCGAACGAGAGAGGCAGAAAAGCGAAAGAAAACAGCGTGTGTGTGTACCGTTGCAAGCCGAGGCGGGGGGTGTGTCACACGAGGCAATGCAAAGTTAGCCGTCTGCTACGGCACCCCTGTGTTATGGGCCTTGCCTCCCCTTTTGTTACCACGCCCTGCGCATGCGCCAGTCTCGGCTAGAGCGCCAGTTTCGAAACGAGAAGCAAACTTTCTGCCCGGACAACGCCCACTTTTTGCTCGGCTCGTTTTCGCCACGTTTTCGTCAAAGTTACAGAGATTCTAGCGAAAGTGGAGGCAAAGGGGCAATGTAGGAAAGATCTTGGGGTATAGCTCGAACACTCTGGGTTCTTTTTGTTGATTTTCCCAGCAAAGAAAGCGGCTTTAGACGGCGGGACGCATCTGATGCGAGCAGGCAATTTGCTCCTGCAAAAGAGGTTGCAGCAACAAGAGAAACCTCCTCCTCCTCCGTCGTCAGTTTCAAGAGGGGTGTTACAGCTGGTGCCTTGTCATTTACATGGCTACTAATAAACCCTCGTTTTTCATGTCTATCGAATTCTATAGCTAATTGCCGGTACTTTAGATTCAATAAGCGTTGATTTGGCGGGGAGCGCGGGGTGCAGGCTGGCTTCACCTGTCTTGGGATATTGTGCCTTATTGTTCCCCTGGTCGCGTGGCTGCCTGCAAAATTACTTCACCACCATAATTTAGGGCACGTTTTGCCGGCAGCAGGCCACAGCAGCTTATTTACAATTCATGTAGGGGGTGGAGGCGAAGGTAGAGCCGGGGAGGTTGTGTGATAAAAATCACCCCCTGGTTTTCTGGGGTGGGCTGGTAGCGGGATCACGTGTCCCCGGGTGCCACGCCACCCCTTAACACAGCCACCCCTGCATCTTGCATCCAAACGACCACATGTGAGCGACTTCAAACACCCCTCACCCCCCTCCATCCCCTTCTTCTCAAAGAACGCCTGTTCCTTTTCTCTTTCTCTTGCCCCACCCCCCTCCTTCCTTCCAGACGGCGATTTTCGAGTGTTCTCTCCTCCCCGCTGTTCTGGGCTATTTGTTTTCTTGAAATTTCGGTCCTTGCATCTGCCCTAGCGGTCTCCCCAATGGCACCTCTTGCATCATTTTGCATCTTGCCCCTCCACCCTTAATCTACCCTCCACCCCCTTCGTCTTGGAGGCCAGGACAAAGACGTTTTTGGGGAGGAAAACGGGAGGAAAACCTGCCTTGATGGTGCCTGCCACACCGCCACGGTCGTCAGTCGTCTCTGTTTCGGATGCCTGGTGAGGAAACGTGTGTCTGGGAGTGCAGACAATGCAGGGAGTTAAAATCTGCCCTTTAGACAAAGTAAAGAGCGAAAACCTGGTCCTTCTGGACAAAGTAGCAATATCGGCGAGGTCTTAAGACGCGAGCTGGATCCGAGCTTTCTGGAGTTTGACTTTCATTAGCACCATATGCCCCACCTTGACAAGCCCCCCTCTCTTGTGCCTGCACAACGTAATTAAAATTAAGTGTGCTTGGCTGGAAGTTTGGCGGAGAATAGCTCCCAAAGTAGAAAGGAAAACTAGACAAGGACCAGGAGACAAATGACGGGGTTTGGGCAAGAAAGAAACAAGTCAGCCACCACCTCTACCACCATCTCTACCACCACCTCCACCAACACCACCAGCACTCTTCAAACTCTGACGCTTGTTGCAGTAAGGAGCTTAGAGAAGAAAGGAGAACGAGAAACGACAAGAAGTGGACCTGACAATCTGAGCATTGTTGGTGCAGCTCGAGGGTCGCTGTGTCCCGTTAACACAACGGTTTTTCAAACTGGAAGAAGAGATTAAGAAAGCAGCACCGCCCTACAGCAGCAGCGCCACCTGAAAGTACCGTTTGAAGAGTTCATGAAGTGTGGACAAGATGCAAGAAAGAAAGGCCTGCTTTGGTAACAAGGACACTTCACTCTCGCGTAATATGCCTCTCTGCAAATCTCCCTTGCCTGTACCCCTATACTAGCTTCGTGCACACCTGTATCCTAGACACCTAGTCTTACACAACTAGATACCGTGAAAAGCTAAGATGCAAGAAAGAATGGTCTGCTTTGGTAACAATGACACTTCGATCTTGCTAAATGAGCTTCTCTGCAAATCTCCCTGAACTCGAACAAACCCTTTGCATGTACTGTACCCCTACACCCGCTTCTTGCACACCTGTATCTTCAAAAAACAGTCTTACACAAGAAGATACAGTGTATTTACACCCCCGGTATAGGGGTGTGTATAGGTTTCGCTCGATGTGTTTGTTTGTTTGTTTGTTTGTTTGTGTTCGCATATAGATCTCAAGAATGAACGGACCGATCGTCACCAAACTTGGTGAACAGGTTCTATACATTCCTGAGACGGTCCTTACAAAAATTGGGACCAGTCAAACACACGGTTAGGGAGTTATTGGTGGATTAAAAGTATACAAGGACTTATAGAGGGACATCTTAATGGTCAAAGGGAAATAACCATTCTCACTCAGTCACTGCCACCAAATGAGAAGGTTATTTCCCTTTGACGGGGGTGTTTTTCCTACCTCGGAGGAATTTCTTGTTTCCTTCAACATCGTGTCTGCGTGGTATGAAAAGCTATCCAGTTATCAGTTCATAAAGTTTGGCCAAGATGCAAAGAAGAAAGCCCTGCTTTGGTAACAAGGACACTTCATTCTCACTAAATATGCTCCTCCACAATTCTGCTTAAAGTCTAGGAAACCCTGTACACGTACCCCCATACTACATGTAGCATTGCGCAGAGCTGAATCCGCGTCACCCCGTCGTACACAACACGATACCATGCACGTTCTTTATGGTTATCATTTCATAATAAAGTTTTGCCAAGATGCAGAAATGTTGCTTTGATGACAAGGACACTACACCCACGCTGAATATGCCTCTCCACATATTTGCTGACAAGGACACTACACCCACGCTGAATATGCCTCTCCACATATTTGATGACAAGGACACTACACCCACGCTGAATATGCCTCTCCACATATTTGATGACAAGGACACTACACCCACGCTGAATATGCCTCTCCACATATTTGATGACAAGGACACTACACCCACGCTGAATATGCCTCTCCACATATTTGATGACAAGGACACTACACCCACGCTGAATATGCCTCTCCACATATTTGATGACAAGGACACTACACCAGTCACCCACGCTGAATATGCCTCTCCACATATTTGCTAATAACTGTGTGGACACCTCAATGTCCGACGCCTCATTTTACACAGTGGTGACTATCCACAGAAAGACATTATCATGCCATTAAGAGTGGCCAAGAGGCAGATAAGAAAGGCCGCTGTGGTCACGTGCATCACTGTGCATATCGTGCACGAACCATTAACTTCTTCCCGGTCATTATTTCATAAAGTGTGGCCAAAATGTCACAAAGAAAGGTCTGCTTTGGTAAAAAAAGGACATTCTCGCTAAATATGCATCTCGTCAAATATGCTGATCCCTGGTGCATGTACATTAACCCCTATACCTTTGTGTTCACCTGAATCGCTGCGCGACGGGCGCAAAGGCTTGGTAGTAAGACGCCGACCTCCAAAGCGGAAGGTCGTGGGTTCGAATCCCGGCCGCGCCTGGTGGGTTAAGGTGGAGATTTGTCCGATCTCCCAGGTCAACTTATGTGCAGACCTGCTAGTGCCTTATCCCACTTTGTGTGTACACGCACACGCACAAGACCAAGTGCGCACGATGTCAGAGTTCGGTGGGTTATAGAAACACGAAAATACCCAGCATGCTTCCTCCGAAAGCGGCGTATGGCTGCCTAAATGGCGGGGTAAAAACGGTCATACACGTACAAATCCACGAATGTACGTGGGAGTTTCAGCCCACGAACGCAGAAGAAGATGAAGAATCGCTGCAGCCCAATCATGCACAATGGTGACTCTCCGCGAGAAGACACCTCTCCTCAAATCTGTTTGAAATCCAAGAACCCCCTTGCAGTTACCCGTTTACCTTTGTGCAAACCTGACTCTCTAACGTCCAATCTGACTCATTGGCAACCCTCAACAAGAAGATCCCGGACATGTTCATTCAAAATCGTTTCTTCTTGCTAAGTGGTGACTCTTCCCCGAAGACACTCGGCGTGTTCCTTCAAAATGTGTTGTGTGAAAAATGAAAAGCTCTCTTGGTTATCATTTCAGGAAAAAGACCGCCGTGAAAGCAAGAACACTTCACTCTTTCTGATTATGGTTCTCATCTGCTTGAGATCCTAGAAACTCTTTACATGTACCCCTATACCATAGGTGAACACCTGAGTCCTTGACACCCAATCTTGCACAGCGGTGAGTCTCTCCACAAAAAGACACCGTGCATGTTCCTCTCAAAACCTTTTCTGTTTAGAATGAAAAAGCTCTCTCTCTGGTTATCAGGCATGGTTTTAAAAGCCCACCCGCACCTTTGAGCAGAATCTACCTGAGACTGATGCGGGTTCCATGGCACGTGGTGCATTATATGCACAGACAGGCATCTTTCAGAATACCATCATGATTTGGCAGGGTGCCTGCGATCTGATTTTGATCAGAATACCTTGATTGTGCAGTTCCAGGGTGTCTTGTATCTGCTTTTGATCAGAATATCATCTTGATTGTGCAGTTCTACATGTAGGGTGACTGCTATCTCCTTTTGATCGGTCTGTTTTGTTGGTTTTACTGCTGAATACAATCATCTCTCTCAAAGAGTACCACAATGATTCTGCAGGCATAGGGTGCCTGTCTGTTATCTGCTTTGCTTCGGTCTACTTCAATGGTTTTACCGCTGAAAAGAATCATCTTTCTGAGTACCCTCTGCAGGTTAGGGTGCACGCCTGCTGCCTGCCTGCTACATGTATCTGGCTGCGATCGATCAGCGTCACCCTAAAGCCACCAGGCGCGACCGGGATTCGAACACACAACATTCCGCATGGGAGGCCGGCGTGTGATCCGCTGGGCCATTGCGCCCGTCAGCAAATCGAAGAAGAAGAAGAAAAAAAAGAAGAAGAAGAAATAGGTCGATCAGTGTTTCACTGCCGTTTGTCTGCAGACTACCATTATAATTCTGTATATCTGGGGTACCTGTATGCTTTTGATCGACCTCTGTCGGTCTCACGGCTGAAAACAATCGCTTTCCTTTACCTCGTACCATTAGGAGTCTGCATGGTCAGGATGCCTGTTATCTGCTTTTGATCGGTCTGCTGAAAACCTCTCAAAGATCATACTTTTGCAGGTCTAGGGTGTCTGCTATCTGCTCTGAGTCGGTCTGCTCTGTTGATTCAGGGCTGAAAACAAACAACTCTTTCTCAAAGAACAGTATCCCCCGAAAGCGGCGTAATGCTGCCTGAATGGCGTGGTAAACACGGTCATACACGTAAAATAACACTCGTGCAAAAACATGAGTGAGCGTGGGAGTTTCAGCCCATGAAGAAGAAGAAGAAGAAGAAGAAGAAGAAGAAGAAGAAGAAGAAGAAGAAGAAGAAGAAGAAGAAGAAGAAGAAGAAGAAGAAGAAGAAGAAGAAGAAGAAGAAGAAGAAGAAGAAGAAGAAGAAGAAGAAGAAGAAGAAGAAGAAGAAGAAGAAGAAGAAGAAGAAGAAGAAGAAGAAGAAGAAGAAGAAGAAGAAGAAGAAGAAGAAGAAGAAGAAGAAGAAGAAGAAGAAGAAGAAGAAGAAGAAGAAGAAGAAGAAGAAGAAGAAGAAGAAGAAGAAGAAGAAGAAGAAGAAGAAGAAGAAGAAGAAGAAGAAGAAGAAGAAGAAGAAGAAGAAGAAGAAGAAGAAGAAGAAGAAGAAGAAGAAGAAGAAGAAGAAGAAGAAGAAGAAGAAGAAGAAGAAGAAGAAGAAGAAGAAGAAGAAGAAGAAGAAGAAGAAGAAGAAGAAGAAGAAGAAGAAGAAGAAGAAGAAGAAGAAGAAGAAGAAGAAGAAGAAGAAGAAGAAGAAGAAGAAGAAGAAGAAGAAGAAGAAGAAGAAGAAGAAGAAGAAGAAGAAGAAGAAGAAGAAGAAGAAGAAGAAGAAGAAGAAGAAGAAGAAGAAGAAGAAGAAGAAGAAGAAGAAGAAGAAGAAGAAGAAGAAGAAGAAGAAGAAGAAGAAGAAGAAGAAGAAGAAGAAGAAGAAGAAGAAGAAGAAGAAGAAGAAGAAGAAGAAGAAGAAGAAGAAGAAGAAGAAGAAGAAGAAGAAGAAGAAGAAGAAGAAGAAGAAGAAGAAGAAGAAGAAGAAGAAGAAGAAGAAGAAGAAGAAGAAGAAGAAGAAGAAGAAGAAGAAGAAGAAGAAGAAGAAGAAGAAGAAGAAGAAGAAGAAGAAGAAGAAGAAGAAGAAGAAGAAGAAGAAGAAGAAGAAGAAGAAGAAGAAGAAGAAGAAGAAGAAGAAGAAGAAGAAGAAGAAGAAGAAGAAGAAGAAGAAGAAGAAGAAGAAGAAGAAGAAGAAGAAGAAGAAGAAGAAGAAGAAGAAGAAGAAGAAGAAGAAGAAGAAGAAGAAGAAGAAGAAGAAGAAGAAGAAGAAGAAGAAGAAGAAGAAGAAGAAGAAGAAGAAGAAGAAGAAGAAGAAGAAGAAGAAGAAGAAGAAGAAGAAGAAGAAGAAGAAGAAGAAGAAGAAGAAGAAGAAGAAGAAGAAGAAGAAGAAGAAGAAGAAGAAGAAGAAGAAGAAGAAGAAGAAGAAGAAGAAGAAGAAGAAGAAGAAGAAGAAGAAGAAGAAGAAGAAGAAGAAGAAGAAGAAGAAGAAGAAGAAGAAGAAGAAGAAGAAGAAGAAGAAGAAGAAGAAGAAGAAGAAGAAGAAGAAGAAGAAGAAGAAGAAGAAGAAGAAGAAGAAGAAGAAGAAGAAGAAGAAGAAGAAGAAGAAGAAGAAGAAGAAGAAGAAGAAGAAGAAGAAGAAGAAGAAGAAGAAGAAGAAGAAGAAGAAGAAGAAGAAGAAGAAGAAGAAGAAGAAGAAGAAGAAGAAGAAGAAGAAGAAGAAGAAGAAGAAGAAGAAGAAGAAGAAGAAGAAGAAGAAGAAGAAGAAGAAGAAGAAGAAGAAGAAGAAGAAGAAGAAGAAGAAGAAGAAAGAACAATATCATGATGCCTCGAGTTCAAAGACCAGCATCTTTTCTGCATAGTATCGATATGATTCTGCAGATCGAGGGTGCCAATAATCTGCTTTTGATCGATATGCTGTGTTGACTCACTGGTGAAAGCAACTCTCTTTCCTGAAGAATAACGCCTGCAAACTAAATGTTCACAGGCAAACATTGTTGTTGTTGTTGTTGTTGTTGTTGTTGTTGTTGTTGTTGTTGTTGTTGTTGTTGTTGTAGTTGTTGTCGCTGCTGCTGTTGTTGTCGTTGTTATTGTTGTTGCTGGTGTTGTTGCTGATGTTGTTGTTGTTGTTGTTGTTGTTGTTGTTGTTGTTGTAGTAGTTGTTGTCGCTGCTGCTGTTGTTGTCGTTGTTATTGTTGTTGCTGGTGTTGTTGCTGATGTTGTTGCTGTTGTTGTTGTTGTTGTTGTTGTTGTAGTTGTTGTCGCTGCTGCTGTTGCTGCTGTTGTTGTCGTTGTTATTGTTGTTGCTGGTGTTGTTGCTGATGTTGTTGTTGTTGTTGTTGTTGTTGTTGTTGTTTTCTTACAGAACACGACCAAAGGGTACCTGCAGCTATCTGCTTTTCAGGTCTTTCTGGCAGTGTACCGTCTTTATTCTGCAGGTGTGGGGCACACGCGGGCAGAGTAACGTTATGAATGTGAGAGTCTAGAGGGTGTGTGTCATCCACTTTGTCTTTGATCGTCCTTTTTGTTTTGTTTTACTGCTGAATACAGTTGTCTTTCTCACAGAGAACCACCGTGATTCTACAGTCACAGGGTGTCAGCCATTTATCTGCCTGCTATCTGAGTCACTAGCTGTTTCTAGTCGATCATCGTTTCACTGCTGAAGACAATTATGTTTATTTTTTGCAGCGTACCATTTTAATTCTGCAGGTCTAGGTTTTTCAAGTTTTGACTAAATGTTTTAACATAGAAGGGGGAATCGAGACGAGGGTCGTGGTGTATGTGTGTCTGTCTGTCTGTTTTGCTACCTGTTTTTGATCGATCGGAGGTGTTGGCTGAAATAATCATGCTTTCCAAAGAATGCCGTTCTAATTCTGCAGATCAAGCGTGCTTTTGATCGATCTGCTTCTTTCAGCTGAAGTCACGTAACTCCCTCGAAGGATACGCAAGACTCCCAAGGCCGACGGTGCCTGTCTGTGGTCTGCTCTGCGGGTTCTATTGCACGTGGTCTTTTATGTGCATAGACAAGCATTTTTATGTCATCATCATTTTTCAGGGTGTCTGCTATCTGCTTTTGAGAAGAATACCACCATGATGTTGCAGTTCTAAGGTGTCGGATATCTGAATTTGATCAGAATACCTTGTTTGTGCAGTGCTAGGGTGTCTGATTTCTGCTTTTGACCAGAATACAATCATGTTTGTACAGTTCTAGGGTGTCTGATATCTGCTTTTGACCAGAATACAATCATGTTTGTGCAGTTCTTGGGTGTCTCATATCTGCTTTTGGTCAGAATACAATCATGGTTGTTCAGTTCTAGGGTGTCTGATATCTGCTTTTGGTCAGAATACCATTATGATTGTTCAGTTCTAGGGTTTTTGCTATCAACTTTCGATCGGTCTGCTCTGTTGTTTCACCCGGCATGAAAAGAAGCATCGTTCTCAAACAATACCCCAATGATACATTACCCATTTTGTACTGACACAAACGCCATTTTGCAGAGTACGTTTATAATTCTGCAAGTCTATGATGCTGTGTTCGCTAGCTGTGTTCTTGGATCCGACACCGACTGTCCTTCTAAAAGAATGATATCATGATTCTGCACCTTTTGAGTTCGTGCTTGTTTTCAGCTTTTGATCGGTGTGTTCTTTTTGTGTTCACTGCCGAAAACAATTGTCCTTCTCACATAGCGCCTTCATGATTCTTTAGGTCAACGGTGTGTGTTATTCGCTTTTGGTCGACATGCTCTGTCGAACACTGTCACCTTTGTCATAAAGTGACAACGTGGTTCTAAAGGGTTGGTACACTTGCCATCTGCTTGATCAAAATCGTATGGTGTATCGTTGTATTAAATGTTGAAGGAAATGTGTTTACTCACATAGTACTACAGTTTATTTTATTTTCACATCTAGGGTGCCTTGTTACGCCCCATTTTGTCGCATCGACCCATTTTGACGCATTACGACAAAATGGGCCACCCTCATGCCCCATTTTATCGCACATTGCCCATATTATCGCACCTGCGACAAAATGGGCCGCGAGTGTAGATATTTTGATGTTTAGCTCAGGAAGGCCAGTCCCGTTTTTTCTTTCTCGCAGAGAGAGAGAGAGAGAGAGAGAGAGAGAGAGAGAGAGAGCGAGAGAGAGAGAGAGAGAGAGAGAGACAGAGAGAGAGAGAGAGAGAGAGAGAGAGAGAGAGAGAGAGAGAGAGAGAGAGAGAGAGAGAGAGAGAGAGAGAGAGAAAATCGGCCAATTTGGTCGTAATTTGTCTAATGCGTCAAAATGGGCGGATGCGACAAAATGGGGCGTAACAGTGCCTCATATCTCGAACTACGTGTACCCTACGAACACAGTCGTCTTTTTCATAAAGCACCATCGTGGTTCCATACGTGTGACGCCGTACACCGACTTGGTTTTGATCAGCGTTTTCTGTCCCTTTAACTCACAACAAGTTTAGACTTTATAGTGCCCCTCAGTGCCGGCATAAAAGGAAAATGGGACAGGAAGATACAGAAAAAATGGTTGGCGAATGGTGTTCTTTGTTAATGGTTTTATGCATGTTGGAAAAATATCCACCCCCCCCCCTACCACTTTCATGGTTGCAAACAAGCCCTTCTGTCATTTCTGTGGTTTCAACACACACAATCATGCGCATTTATTTGATCTCTTGATAAGCATCATTGTCGTTGAGTTGCAAAAAAATTTTCTTTGTTCTCATACGATTCTATTTGTCAGTCTTCTTCGCGTTTACGGAGTCATCGGTTTGTAGACATCATGTTTTCAGAAAGCAACGAATAATCACACAAATCACCGACAAAGCAGTTTTACAATAAAGCAATTTGGGTTTCATTTAAGTAATTTCTTTTCAACTTCCATTGCGGCAAAAGCAGCAGTCGAACGACTAAGAGAAATACATCAAACCGACAAAGCAGTTTTACAATAAAGCAATTGGGGTTTAATTTAATTGCATTCGTTTCAACTTCGATTGCGGCAAAAGCAACACTTGGACGAGAAAGAGAAATACTTCAGACCTAAGTATGAACATCGAAGGTTAATGCTTCCTTTTTCAATCAACACAGAATAAAAACCAGAACAAACATTGTATTACTAGTCGTAAGCCATTAGACTTCCCGATCAAAATAGAAGACGGCTCTCGAGTTAACAAACAAAGCAAAGGTGTTGTTTAACTTCCCACTGAAATGCAGTGTACTTGAAGTATTCATACGTTCGGAACCCAGGAACCGGAGCTACAAAAATCACTGCACACTTTCATTCATTCAGTTGTCTGTTTACCAACCGTCTGTGCTTCGAACACTCAGTTTGCAGAACGTTTACGGTTGTTAACCGCATTTTTAGTGAAGCTTTCTTCCCTTTTCTTTTATAGCGTCCCTCTTATGTTTTCAAACATGGACAAGTACTTGTCTCACAAAAAAAGGGAAGCAACTTGAGACTGAGCACTCTTCCGCATGGTAAACTGGAGGAAGAGAAAGGGATCGGCAATGAATTATCTCGCTGAAACCCCCGCTATTTTATCAGCTTAGCACCCGGACGTATGAATGATCCAACCTAACTGCTTTCAAGTGGAAGGTTAAACACAGCCTTTGTGTCAAATTTACTGAACTTTTGATAGAGTTTTGTGACGAAATATCCGCAAAGGAGGAGCTGATTAGGGTGCGGTATCGTCCCGGAAACTTCTAAAAGGGAAGCTCTCGAACCTTGCACAATGACTGAACGAGCGGAATTTCGGATGAATGTAAAAATTCAAGAGCGCACGCTTTGAATGGGAAGAGGGACAACTCTTGTCACGCGCACGTGCAGGGACTCAAGGCCGGTAATTCTTTGTGTCTTCTTTTCTGCTTTGATTCTAATGACGATACTTGTCATCCGATGAGGATGAGAAAACACACATTACCATATAGATTCGCCACTGTATCCAACTTCACAGCTCTGTTGCGTCTTCTCAATTTTGGCGCATTTGTGAAACGGTAAAGGGAGACTAGCCCGAAGCGAATCCCGTTATCGGAAGGGAGGTAACTTGTGTGGAGTGTGGATTAACGGGATCTTAGCGCGAGCTCGTAATACGTGGAGCCTTGTCGTGACAAAGCTTTTCTAGCTTCGTTGGACAGAGAATGTATATGTCATGCTGTTGATGACCCTCCTCAATAGTCCCTGTCTGTCTGTCTGTCTCTCTGTCTGTCTGTCTCTCTCTCTGTGTCTGTCTGTCCGTTTGTCTGTCTGTCTGTCCGACTGTCTGTCTGTTTGTCTGTCTCTGTTTGTCCGTTTGTCTGTTTGTTTGTCTGTCTGTCTGTCTGTCTGTCTGTCTGTCTGTCTGTCTGTCTGTCTGTCTGTCTGTCTGTCCGTCTGTCTGTCTGTCTGTCTGTCTGTCTGTCTGTCTGTCTGTCTGTCTGTCGGTCTGTCTGTCTGTCTGTCCGACTGTCTGACTGTCTGTCTGTCTGTCTGTCTGTCTGTCTGTCTGTCCCCGTTTGTCTGTCCGTTTGTCTGTCTGTCCGACTGTCTGTCTGTCTGTCTGTCTGTCTGTCCGTTTGTCTGTTTGTCTATCCGTTTGTATGTTTGTTTGTCTGTCTGTTTGTCTGTCTGTCTGTTCGTCTGTCTGAGAAAAAAAGAAGATTGTAATTAACGAGGAAAATTTCTAAAGCCACTTTTGCCGAAGGAACTGTTATGTTTTTCTACCCAGAAGACTGTCTGTCTGTCTGTCTGTCTGTCTGTCTGTCTGTCTGTCTGTCTGTCTGTCTGTCTGTCTGTCTGTCTGTCTGTCTGTTTGTCCGTATGTCTGGAAAAAATATGAAGATTTTAATTAACGAGGAACATTTCTGAAGCCAATTTCGCCGTAGGAACTGCTATGTTCATCTACCCAGAAGGCTGCCTGCCTGTCTGTGTGTCTGTGTGTCTGTCTGTCTGTCTGTCTGTCTGTCTGTCTGAGAGAGAACAAAGAAGCTTTTAATTAACAAAGAAAATGGTCAAAGCCACTTTCGCCAAAAGAACTGAAACGTTCATCTACCCAGAAGGCTACACATACACGTTTTTTCTTTGTATTAATAATATGACAAATCCACTTTGTCTCTCTATGTTTTTATATTTCTTTGTGCGCAAAAAGTTGGTTGTGAAAGGTAAGATCAAAGTTTACTCACCGTGAGTGCAATTTATTGTGTTTTTTCTTCTCCTTTCTGTATTCTAATTATTCTATTTGAGTAACTCATTTGTTTGGCAGATGAGAGAGAAGTGTGTGCAAGGGTGCGGATATGTGTGACAGACGATACAAACTGTTTTTATTTCAAATGAATGTGTTGCTTTCAGCTAATTCCCAAATGAAATCTACTTTAATGCTCTTTCAATTTTGTATTGTTCTTTTATGTCGTTGTACTCATTATAAGCTTACTTTTGTTATAATTTTCAATAGTTTTCTCTTTTCACAATTAGTCAAGTTTTGACTAAATGTTTTAACATAGAGGGGGAATCGAGACGAGGGTCGTGGTGTATGAGTGTGCGTGTGTGTGTGTGTGTGTGTGTGTGTGTGTGTGTGTGTGTGTGTGTGTGTGGAGCGATTCAGAGTAAACTACTGGACCGATCTTTATGAAATTATACATGAGAGTTCCTGGGTATGATATCCCCAGCATTTTTTTTCATTTTTTGGATTAATGTCTTTGATGACGTCATATCCGGCTTTTTGTAAAAGTTGAGGCGACACTGTCACACCCTCATTTTTCAATAAAATTGATTGAAATTTTGGCCAAGCAATTTTCGACAAAGGCCGGACTTTGGTATTGCATTTCAGCTTGGAGGCTTAAAAATAATTAATGACTTTGGTTATTAAAAATCTGAAAATTGTAATTAAAATAATGTTTTTATTAAACGATCCAAAATTACGTTTATCTTATTCTTCATCATTTTCTGATTCCAAAAACATATACATGTTATTTTCGGATTAAAAACAAGCTCTGAAAATTAAAAATATAAAAATTATGATTAAAATAAAATGTCCGAAAACGATTTAAAAACATCTTATTCCTTGTCGGTTCCTGATTCCAAAAACATATAGATATGATATGTTTGGATTAAAAACACGCTCAGAAAGTTCAAACGATGAGAGGTACAGAAAAGCGTGCTGTCCCTCTCAGCGCGACCATTACCGCACTATTCTGGCTTGTCGATTTCACTGCCTTTGCCACGAGCGGTGGACTGACGAATCTACGAGTATGCGGTCTTGGTGCGTTCAGTTTTATTCTGTGAGTTCGACAGCTTGACTAAATGTAGTAATTTCGCCTTACGCGACTTGTTTTAAATTCTGTGAATGTATTACTCATTGTTGTAAAAAAATGTATGAAGACACACAAACACAAAAACACACAAACAAACTAACAAACAAACAAACAACAACATACAAACAAACAAACAAACAAGCACACAAACAAACAAACAAACAAACAAGCACACAAACAAAAAAATACAAAAACCTGCAGTTAATTGTGTCGTTTTTAGCACATAAATGTGTCACTTGTCATAAGTTGCACGCTCACAGATTTAACTTTAAACTATCATGAATAGGCCTAACAGCAGCATGAGCTGAGTGAGCGGATCAGCGTAGAGCAAACCAATGCCAAACCCAGACCAAGTCTGATTCGCTGCCTGGTTCTACAGAATCACGGGAGGAAAAGACAACACTAAACCCGCTATCCCCCCACCCTTTTCCACACACACGCACTTGAGCTGATTTTGTCGCGCAGTGTCCCTCTTTCTCTCTCTCTCAGTGACAGACCGTGGGAAGCGGTTCGATAAGAAAGGCCGCTTTTGATTGGTCGTCTGCTCATTATGCGGCACGCGCCTTCCTATCAATCCTACCCCGCACGCGCTTAGTTAGATACCCGGGGAACGGGGTCGTGTATAAATAATGGCGACCTTGGTTCCGGAGTATCTGTCGCGAGCACTTGGCTGCAAAGCATCTTCTGGAATTGTTTGTGCTGGAAGGAGGTTTGTGCCACGAGGGTGCGAGTTTTAGAACTCTGGTGGTGGTTTTGAGAATTTGTGGAGAGCGTGAATTTCTTGAGGCTGTTTGCTTCGCGGATTTGTGGCACTAGCTGAAACTTTCATTTCTCTTCTCATTTTGAGAATAAGGAGTAAGCAAGCGAACTGGTGCTGCGCAGTTAATGCTCTTGTGTTTTGAGGAAAACCTTGAAACGGATTACCTGCATTATTTTTCGAAGTCGCGCAGGCTTTATTCAGAAAGACTGTGAGCAACCATGCCCGACAAGCATGGATTTCACGACCATCTGGCGGTGTCTGTGCCTCCTGTGAACTGGACTTCACTTTCTGATTGTCAAGACTCAAACTCTTCCTCCAGCAGCGAAATGTGCGGTGAATTCAGAGTGAAATGTGAAGTGGCGGACAGAGGTAATAACTCGGAACCGTACCACTCTCTCGACGACACGATAGCAATGGAAGAACCAACGTCCTCGGATTCCAAAGACCTTAAGTCAGCGAAACCCAAGGTCAAATCGAAGTTGGAAAAGAAGTCTTCCTGTGCTGAAGCCATCTCAGGAGACAAACCTCCGAAACCTCGACGATACAGCAAGTCGAGGGTGAGGTGCAGAAGCCCGACCGTAGTTCTGAAGCAGAGGAAGACCCGCAGAGTCAAAGCCAACGACAGGGAGCGAAACAGAATGCACAGCTTGAACGACGCCCTGGAGACCCTCCGCAAAGTCTTGCCAAGCTTTCCCGATGACACCAAGCTGACCAAGATCGAGACCCTCCGGCTGGCGAACAACTACATCTGGGCTCTGGCCGAGACCGTCAAAGCTGTGGACGTGGGTGGTGTTCATGGCAGCGCGGATGGTTTTGAAACAAAACCTTGTCCCGAAGATCAACTCTCCTGTTGCCAGTTCATGACTGCAGGGTCTCTTGGACCCGGTGTTTCTTCACATTCTGACATTCTCCTACAATCCCGACTCTCATCGTGTGCCAGAGATGTGGCTGAGGATAGCCAGACTCCGTACTTTTCTTCTGAAATGTCCAAATGTGGGCAGTACGGTTATTTCAGTTCATCGCACTGCGGTAGTGGAAAGACTGTGGACTTTTCCGATTTCTTCTCCAACAGTTCCACGACGTCGGGTGCTGATTTAAGAGCAGGTTACTCTGTGCCTTTAGGATACACACTGCAGTTTGTCTCCCCTGACTGATTTGAGGTCTATGATCTCGAAATGAATAGATCAGAGTGGAAATATGATAGATTTTCAAACGTGGACTAATGCAAAAATACTGAAAGGAACTATTACACTATACTAAGTGTTCAGACAGATATGGACTTCTCTGCAATGTGCTCAACAGTCAAAATCACACACAAAATGTGCGTTTTAATTTACTAGTGTATCCGTTTCTCCATCATTTGTGTGTGTGTGTGTGTGTGTGTGTGTGTGCCGGTGTGTGTGTGTGCCGGTGTGTGTGTGTGTGTGTATGTTTGTGTGTGTGTGTGTGTGTGTGTGTGTGTTTGTGTGTGTGTATGCGTGCGTTCGTGCGTGCGTGCGTGCGTGCGTGCGTGCGTGCTTGCGTGTGTGTGTGTGTGTGTGTGTGTGTGTGTGTGTGTGTGTGTGTGTGTGTTTAATGGAATTACGTAGGAGTTGGTAATGTGGTTTGCAACAGATAAACAAAAATGACACCATCAAATACAGCGAAATAAGTGACTAAAAAAATTATATTATATGACCATTAGTTGTACATTCTTTCTTTTTTACTTCAACTTTTAGAAATGTTAAATGTGTATGCACGGTAGCCTTAATCTCATGGCATTTAACAACTTTTGATACAAACACTCTTTCGTTTTGAATTTATATTTTGTTAAATGTTATTTTTTGTGTAACTCAAAACTTAAGCATGATCATGAAATTATAAACGATATATACACACATTTTCCAAAAGTGTAATTTGCCCATGAATTTCGCAATAGCTTTAGTCAGGCAAACTATGTAAGCCAGTCCTTTTACTCATTCATCCGTCCCTTTTGTGCCTTTGTGGGTGTAACTTATTTTGTCCTCCGTCTGATGTGACGATTTTCGCATTTAAACGATTTCTGTCACTATGCTATCCTTTTATGAAACATTGGCAAGCAAGTGTACATTCGGTTAATTGCATTCACTATATTTATTGCTATTATATGTAAGGATTTATATACATGTTACGTATTACACGCAACGTTTTCCATGGACACGCCAAATACATTCTGATCTGTATTCAGATACACGACTAATTTTGCATATTTTCGTTGGACAATAAAATGAAATAACTGTTGTTGTTTTTTTAGAGCTGTTGCTCACTTCAGGGGATCATTATGTTGAACGTACTTTTGTTTGTATTATCAATAATGCAAGGGAGGTTTAATTTTAATTTTAATGGTACCATTTAATTGATACATTATGTCTGTGCTGCGCGCATAGTTTGATTAGTTCGATACTTTTGCATGAATATTTAAGTAGACGTGGGTTAGTAAGCAGTAGAATTCAAAATGAATAATACTGTAACTTGAGACACTCTCTAAATGATTGTTGTTCCATAGAACGTGTACATGTATCAAAGGAATAAGGTGCAGCTGTGCGTGCGTGCGTGCGCGCATGCCTGTATATCTGTGTGCCTGTGTGGTGTGTGTGTGTGTAGCTTGCTGGCTGTTCAGTCTCGCTGTCCGTGTGTGTGTGTGTGTGTGTACCAGTTCTGCCTCATAAGTCATGGTCGTCTATGTTTGGCATCGCAATTTAGATATTTGATTACACTTGATTACTCGGTGATATTACTGTATGAATTTTGAAAAAACAAATAGGTAATCGCACAAATTGTTGCACATTATTGCTAGTGTTCCTTTTTTTTTTTACATTTGAACTCATTTTCCATTTTCGTCTGCATAATGTAAGAGAGGGAGAGAGAGAGTGAGAGAGAGAGAGAGAGAGAGAGAGAGAGAGAGAGAGAGAGAGAGAGAGAGAGAGAGAGAGAGAGAGAGAGAGAGAGAGAGAGAGAGAGAGAGAGAGAGTATATCGTGTCGTATTTTTCCTTGTCGATCTTTACTGGAAAAAAGTGAATATATGCATGAGCTGCAATTATGTTTGATTATGCTGATAAACCAATGATGTGCTTTCAATAAAAAAAACCAATACCCGCTCAGAAATTTGTTTGGATGGGACATAATTTATTGTCCACTGTCTCTTTTGTTGTTGTTGTTGTCGTTAATGTTGTTGTTTTTGTTGTTGTTGTTGTTGTATGTTGTTGTTGTTGTTTGTGGTGGTGGTGAGCATACCAATGATAAACACTCGCAGGGTCTAGTAAGGAAAAGTAAGTCGTGTGTGTGTGTGTGTGTGTGTGTGTGTGTGTGTGTGTGTGTGTGTGTGTGAGTGTGTGTATGTGTGTGTGTGCGCGCGCGCGTGTGTGTGTGTGTGTGTGTGTGTGCGTGTGTGTGTTTGTGTGTGTGTGTGTGCATATGTGTGTTTGTGTGTATGTGTGTGTGCGTTTGTGTGTGTGTGTGTGTGTGTAGGTGTGTGTGTGTGCGTGTGTGTGTGTGAGTGTGTGTTTGTGTGTGTGTGTTTGTGTGTGTCCCCGTGGCAAAAACACGGTGTGCAGAACGTACAACTCTCACTGTGAGATGACTCTGAGAACAACAACAACAACAACAACAACAACAACAATAACAACAACAACAACATTTTAAACTAAATAAATCAATCAAACAATCAATCAATAGAAAGCCCAGGAACGCAGAAGGAGAAGAAGAATGTAATCACAAGAAAACAAAGGTCAAGGATTGTAGATGACGTGGTTTTGTTACAGCCTCTGTGAGTCAGTGGATCTGAATAATGCATGCTATCTGCTGAGGAAGTTTACGTGGATTTCTGGGTCGATGGTCGTTTTCTTCATCTTTTGCTTGATTGATCGGTTGGCTTGGTCCTAGATGATGGCCAGAGAGCGCGCGCGTGTGTGTGTGTGTGTGTGTGTGTGTGTGTGTGTGTGTGTGTGTGTGCGTGCGTGCATGCGTGTGTGCGTGTGTGTGTGTGTGTATGTGGGTAACGCCTTCGCCACCGACTATAGTTTTACAGCGAAGGATGATGAATTAAGACACACGTTAAGCTCCGACCTAATTTTGTGTGGAATATTTTTCCATTTTTATTTAGGACATAACACAAGCAGATCATCATACAAGTGTCCAACCACCATTACGTTCAGTCGACGCGCGGTGGTACATGTGCCCTTTGACCTTTCCTGAAAACAGAAAGGGGGTATCCCGGACTAAAGGTTATGTTCCTCCAAATAAACATGCATCTAGGTATCTACCTATTCGTCAATTAGCTAACCGTGATGGAGGCATGAGCAGCATATTCATTAAAACTGACACAGCCCCTGAGTGATCATTGCAATCTTCGTTTTGAGGATAGGAGAGGCTTGTAACACCACGTCGTTGTCAAAAGCGTCATCATCTTTATATTTCCTCAGCATCATTTTAGCCTATCGAAAGTTTAAACAAAGCCAAAAGTGTGACAACAAAAGATAGAACAAAAAGGACAGCAGCTTTATTTTGTGGTGAAGAATATGCTCAAAGAACCAACTCACCACCCAGGAAGTGGTGAAGAATATGCTCAAAGAACCAACTCACCACCCAGGAAGTGGTGAAGAATATGCTCAAAGAACCAACTCACCACACAGGAAGTGGTGAAGAATATGCTCAAAGAACCAACTCACCACCCAGGAAGTGGTGAAGAATATGCTCAAAGAACCAACTCACCACCCAGGAAGTGGTGAAGAATATGCTCAAAGAACCAACTCACCACCCAGGAAGTGGTGAAGAATATGCTCAAAGAACCAACTCACCACCCAGGAAGTGGTGAAGAATATGCTCAAAGAACCAACTCACCACCCTGGAAGTGGTGAAGAATATGCTCAAAGAACCAACTCACCACCCAGGAAGTGGTGAAGAATATGCTCAAAGAACCAACTCACCACCCAGGAAGTGGTGAAGAATATGCTCAAAGAACCAACTCACCACCCAGGAAGTGGTGAAGAATATGCTCAAAGAACCAACTCACCACCCAGGAAGTGTTCAACGAAAACTTGATCCAACGCATGACAGCTTTCATTTTTGTGGTGAAAGAAAATGCTTGTGGAAACCACCGTCACCATACATGAAATGAACAATTGCGACGTCAAAACGTTTAGGCGTGGGGAAGAGTGATTCTATTCCCCTCTTATTCACAGTGTCAAAGCCGATCAACATCGCGAGACACTTCGTTTCTACGCTTGACAATTCCATCATCCATTCCCTTTTGCTCCCCGTGGTCTCGGCAAACACGTAACAATCAACGATCAAACCGAGAGATAACCGAGACCACGGCAAACGGCCCGGCTTCCGGAGTCTCCGCAGCCATCTTTGTCTATACGTGAAAAGGTAGTCGCCTTTTGGGCCGGTGGCGCTGTCAATAATAGATGGCAGCACCAGGCAACCACGAGGACAGTCGCACGTGGCGATCGCGTGCCGTGTCGTCTGCTAAAATTTAATCATACTGCCTATGAATCTTTAATATTCCGCCCGCCTTCCGTGTTCAGTTGTATCCTGAGAAGTTGAAGATTGGAAGGTAATGAAACAATGGAAAGAAGACACTGTCGTCCTAGTAAAAGAGGATGGAGGGGGGGGGGGGGGGGGGGAATGAGAATAGGATTACGTAGGATGGCGGATGGGGTGAAGGTTACTTCAAAGGTCATTCGGGAATCTTTGCATTTCCTAGCATATAACCACGTCATGTCCCAAATAGACGCTAGTTCTGGGGACTGAAATATTAAGTTAGCATAGCATAGTGTAGCATCTTTGCATTGGTTTCTACAAAATACGTATTCCATGTTTTGAGTGAACGTGGATTAATTCAAGTTATGGCCTTGAAGAAAATTGAATGGACGCTTCTTTAGGAATTGTCTCTTTTTCAGACAGGAAACAAAGAGAAGATAACACGGACAGAATTCAAATATCACATCTCCACATTTCTGGAATAAGGCACCGACCTAGAGGTATGCATACAAATGTGAGCAAAGGTTCTAAGAATTGTTGCTTCTGCTTTCTCTGGTTGTTAGGAGAGAGAGAGAGAGAGAGAGAGAGAGAGAGAGAGAGAGAGAGAGAGAGAGAGAGAGAGAGAGAGAGAGAGAGAGAGAGAGAGAGAGAGAGAGAGAGAGAGAGAGAGAGAGAGAGAGAGAGAGAATTTGTTTCGATACATATTATAGCATTGGTTATTGTCGTTGTGTGGGTAACATTCATACACGCACACACTCCTTACAAATACAATAGAAGAATTAACGACAACATTAAGTCCAACAGGTTCAATAATAACAAGTCATCAGAGAAATACAGGTAACTCAAATTGCTCTTATCATAATCATCGAGAGAGAGAGATAGAGAGAGAGAGAGAGAGAGAGAGAGAGAGAGAGAGAGAGAGAGAGAGAGAGAGAGAGAGAGAGAGAGAGAGAGAGAGAACGAACGAACGAACGAACGAACGAACGAACTTTATTACTCAAGGATGGATATTTTAGGCTGACGCCTAGTCTTACAATCTATCCCTGCTAAAACTAAACATGTATTAAGATGGATACAATGACAATCGTAAACCGACACGAGGAAAAAAAAGAAAAGAAAAAGTTATACATGTAAAGATTAATCATGCATTATTGCAACTACTACATGATCTTTACGAATATCAAATGAATAAGAACACACTTAAACTGACATATCAAAATAATGCAAAGGGATACAAAAAAAGTAATCTGCACCACTCACACATACATCTACACCACGTCACGCATACATGTATACGCATGCACACATACACGCACATACATACACACCTGCACACAATCCAACTCACTCATGCAAACACACATATGCCCACATAATCCATCACACACACACACACACACACACACACACACACATACACACACACACACACACACACACACACACACACACACACACACACACACACACACACACACACACACTCTCTCTCTCATCCTTCTCATCAGCATCCTCGTCATCAGCTTCATCATCATCATCATCATCATCATGATCGTCATTTGGCAAAAACAGAATATACATGGGTTAAGATAGGGATGCATTTTACTTCGGGCGATTATAATTATAAAGTAGCAACAGCTTTAGAATGTGCCTGAGCGTGACAATAAATATTTGCGAAGCTGCGATTTAAATTGTTTGATAGTGCTTGATCCCTTTATCTCACATGGGAAAGAATTCCAAATTGCTGAGCCCGAAAACGTTAAACTGGTTTTATATAAATCAATACGGGGTAGTGAGGAAATTAATTTGTTGGAACCATACCTGTCTGTTGCTTTCTGAAATAATGATTGCTTGTACTGAGGGGTTTCGTTTATTTGCACTTTAAACATTAAAACAGCCTTAATAAACAATAACTGATCTTTGAGGGATAAAAAGTTTAGGCTACTAAGTTTTTGATTTGTTGACGTGTGCTGCCCCGGCATGATAAGTTAAGCTGCGCGACGGTGAAGAGATTTTTTTTCTCAAGTGAACGTCGCTACAACCATCCCAAAGTGTGGAGGCATAACTCAGATGAGGTAAAATATGACCAGAATAAAACAACTTAAGTGCTGAGGAATCACCATAATGCTTTAGTTTAGAAAGAAGGAATAGGTTTTTAGACAAGGTTTTTGTAATACGGTCGATGCGGGGATGCCACTTTAACTCAGCATCTATTATGACCCCGAGAACACGATGGCTTGTAACTTGCTCAATGGGTGACGCATTTAAACTGAGTTGAAGAATCAGAGGAGTGAGTTGATGTTTTTGTCGTGTAGTAATCATCATGCATTTTGTTTTGTCAGGGTGTACAATCATTGAGTTTTGTTTACACCAAACAGTTATGTCGTTCAAGCTCGTTTGAAGGGAGGTTTCAATTGTCTGTAAATTTTTACCGGACTTGTAAAGAGATGAGTCGTCTGCGAATAGATCATTGACAACCTCCTTGTCTGATATATGGAGGGGTAAATCGTTAATATAAATGCAAAATAAAATTGGGCCTAAAACTGATCCTTGTGGGACGCCGTGCTTTACCCTTCCTGTTGCAGAACGGTTACCATTCAGGGAGACAAACTGCGTTCTATCGGCTAGATAAGAACGAAAGAATGATAAACAGGATGAATCGCTAAAATAACAATATAATTTCTTCAAAAGAATTGTGTGATTAACAATGTCAAACGCTTTCTTGAAATCAAGGAAGACGGCTCCGACGGTTAATGGCAGAGAGCCATGTATCGCAATGGTTTAACGAGAGCTGTTTGACACGAATGCTTGGGGCGAAATCCTGATTGAGATGAAGTGAACAGACCACGGCTTTCCATGTGATGAAGCAAGCACTTGTGTACATGTTTTTCTAATGGTTTAGATAGAATAGATAATAAGGAAATTGGCCTAAAGTTGTTTATGTCGGTTAAGTCTTTTGTTTTGGGAAGTGGAATTACTTTTGCGGTTTTAAATATTTTCGGAAATATATTTTGGTCAATACATAAATTATATGCATACGTTATGGGCTCAACAAGAAAGGGTAACGCTAACTTGATTAAGAGAGAGAGAGAGAGAGAGAGAGAGAGAGAGAGAGAGAGAGAGAGAGAGAGAGAGAGAGAGAGAGAGAGAGAGAGAGAGAGAGAGAGAGAGTGAGAAAGCGAGAGAGACAGAAAGAACGAGAGAGAGAGGGGGTGTCGGTGGGTGAGTGAGGGGGGTGGCAGGCAAAGCACAAAAAGGAAGATATCATGTCTTTTGGCCATTAATTTATCTGGTGCAAGCGTGTGACAAGGTACCATAAGAAACAACTGATCAAAGACCCCTTTTCTCTCCACTCCATCAAAGAATCAGCCACACTTTCACTACACAACAAACACTCTTTGAAAACAATGAACAGGAAGGTATAAATCATCAACCACAAGCATCCCCCCCGGCCCCCCCCCCTCCCACATCCCGAGAGAGCGACGATGTTATTACCCAACCCTGAAGAGAGACCCCTCTGATTATAGGCGATTTGTGAGCTATGGGATCACCGTTCCAACAGCGAAGATGCTGTCAAGAAGCGTTTGAACAGTCAGTTAAGCAGCGTTATAATCACCTCGTTTGTCTCGTTCGTTACTGGGAGATAATGGTTCTACGACTTCCTGTGTCCTCGTCATAAGTCTTTGATCTTCTCAGTGTCTTTGCCGCTGTGCAGAAGGACCAACAGACAGAAGGGGGAGAAGACGTGCAATAAAGGGCGTGGATGACTGAAGATGCGCATGTTAACCATATCGCTTCAGAAACATACTTTGAAGGCACAACTTTTAAAAGTCCTGGTGAAACACCCAATCTTACGCAAATCATGTGCGACAATGGGCGTGGGTGACCGAAGACGCACCGTGCAAACATATTGCTTCGGAAACCTACTTTAAATTAAAGGCACAATTTGTGAAAGTCCTGGTGAAACACCCAGTCTTATCAAGATGGTCCAGGAACATGAGGAATAGGATTTGGGTGGGGTGAAATGGGTCGGGGGGGGGGGGGGGGGGAGATGAAGGCCAAATGCCATATCTCATCAAGAAGGCAACATCGATCTAGTAAAAGTATAGCACGAAGCCAAAAGCTGGCGAATAGACGAGTTCCTGTGTCCCCTTCCTCCCCTCTCTTTTTGAAAACTCGCTCTCAAAGTCTCTCTCTCTCTCTCTCTCTCTTTCTCTCTCTCTCTCTCTCTCTCTCTCTCTCTCTCTCTCTCTCTCTCTCTCTCTCTCTCTCTCTCTCTCTCTCGGGCGGGGACGTAGCTCAGTTGGTAGCGCGCTGGCTTTGTAGCCAGTTGGTCGCTATCAGCGTGGGTTCGATCCCCACGTTCGGCGAGAGATTTATTTCTCGGAGTCAACTTTGTGCAGACTCTCTTCGGTGTCCGAACACCCCCGTGTGCACACATGCGCACGAAAAAGATCCCACGTTCACAGCGAAAGTCTCAGGGCTTGGAAAACACGAAGACACGCATGCATCATCTCTGGTCTCCAATTATCATGATCGTATTTCGATACTTTGACGAGACAAACCCAATGCTGGTGTGTCGAAGAAGACAGCCACAGCGGGCTTGTTCGAATCAAAGTATCAACGTATTACCAATACCTGTCCCAATATAGACCAGTTGGTCTAAGAGGACGTTAAACCCTAATAGTCTCTCTCTCTCTCTCTCTCTCTCTCTCTCTCTCTCTCTCTCTCTCTCTCTCTCTCTCTCTCTCTCTCAGTATCTCTCTCTCACTCTCTCTGTGTCTCTGTCTGTCTACCCCCACCCCCACCCACAGTACCATTTCCAGCCCATTAACACGCTCTGATGTTTTGTCTGCACGTCGCAGGGCGACAAATTACCCGAGATGCAACACGACAGGTGGAGTGACTTCCCCTTGTTACGCGGCAGGTCAAAGGTTGTTCACGGCGAAATTCTGCGTTTGATCTTGGTGTCGCAACGCTTGTGACCTCTGAGCTGATCTCTGACCCCAAAGAGTAATTTAGCCTCAGCGAATCGACAGCTGACTAACAGAGTTTGCACTCACAGAATGTGCGTGTTCGGATCGATATTTCTCATCAAATATTTAAAGCAAACAAACACAAGCAAACAAAACAACAATAACAAACTACACACACACATACACACACACAAACAGCGAAGGGAACAACAACAACAACCTAGAACAACAAGAACAAGAACAAGAACAAGAACAACATCAACAACAACAACAAAAGTAACCAATCAACTAACCAACCAACCAGCCGTCCCCCAGACACACACACACACACACACACACACACACACACACACACACACACACATTCACACTGACTCGCACGCACGCACATACGCACACACACACACACACACACACACACACACACACACACACGAACAAACTAAAACATGCATACACCATTCTTCTTCTTCTGTGTTCGTGGGCTGAAACTCCCACGTACACTCGTGTTTTACACGAGTGGAATTTTACGTGTATGACCGTTTTTACCCCGCCATTTAGGCAGCCATACGCCGCTTTCGGAGGAAGCATGCTGGGTATTTTCGTGTTTCTATAACCCACCGAACTCTGACATGGATTACAGGATCTTTTTCGTGCGCACTTGGTCTTGTGCTTGCGTGTACACACGGGGGTGTTCGGACACCGAGGAGAGTCTGCACACAAAGTTGACTCTGAGAAATAAATCTTTCGCCGAACGTGGGGACGAACTCACGCTGACAGCGGCCAACTGGATACAAATCCAGCGCGCTACCGACTGAGCTACATCCCCGCCCCTATACACCATTCAAACAAGAGGCAGACTGAAAATAGTATCCTTTGACACAAAAACAAATCATCCAACGATAAAGCGTGACTCTTATGTATCCAAGACTTCGTTAAAAATGCGATTTTGAGTAGACCCGTGCATGTCATTCAAACGCCATCATTCGAATACAATGAAAGAATGAATGAATGAATCAATCAATCAATCAATCAATCAATCAATGGACTGGGTGGCCGAGTGGTAACGCACTTGCGCTCGGAAGCGAGAGGTTGCGAGTTCGACCCTGGGTCAGGGCGTTAGCAATTTCCCCCCCCCCCCCCCCTTTCCTAACCTAGGTGGTGGTTCAAGTGCTAGCCTTTCGGATGAGACGAAAAACCGAGGTCCCTTCGTGTACACTACATTGGGGTGTGCACGTTAAAGATCCCACGATTGACAAAAGGGTCTTTCCTGGCAAAATTGTATAGGCATAGATAAAAATGTCCACCAAAATACCCGTGTGACATGGAATAGTTGGCCGTGAAAACTAGGATATGCGCCGAAATGGCTGCGATCTGCTGGCCGATGTGAATGCGTGATGTATTGTGTAAAAAAAATTCCATCTCACACGGCATACATAAATCCCTGCGCCTTGAATATGTGCGCGATATAAATTACATAAAAAAAATTAAAAAATTAAAAAATCCCTGCGCTTAGAACTGTACCCACGGAATACGCGCGATATTAGCCTCATATTGATTGATTGATTGATTGATTAATCAATCAATCAATAAGTAAACTGGTAGGTACACTTGTCTGCAGCGCAAAACGTGTTCGCTGAGTCCACACCATGAGAGAGAAATGCACCGACGTTTCTGACTCCCGTCAAAACATGCACAGCTAACACTTTAAAGCTGAGAACAATTCTGATGCAAACATTGCCATGGACGACTTCAACAAACGACCGCTTCGAAAGCCTCAGTTCTGTGCAGATCGCAACGGCTGACATCGTGTCCGAACTGATGTCCACTTGTCCAGCTGCAACAGGCACGTGTTCGAGATTAGAGGGGGGGGGGTGGTGCAAGCAGGGCGGAGGCTTAAGAGGGGGGGGGGGGTGGATGCGAGGAGAGAGAGAGAGAGAGAGAGAGAGAGAGAGAGAGAGAGAGAGAGAGAGAGAGAGAGAGAGAGAAACTGAACTGGACTGAACTTCATTTAACAAGGATACACATCTTACAGCGATGTCCCTTACTAGATGAGGAACGAAAAGAAGTGTGGCCGTCACCAACTCCCCTGCAGACCAAATTATATGGCAGTCGACAGGAGTTGGAGAAAACGACAACATTTATCACCAGTGCTGGACTGATCGTGTAACCTCTGCGAACGCCAAGAAGAAGAAGAAGATTTAACAAGGATGGAGATTTAAGGCTTAAAAGAAAGAGAGAGCGAGAGGGAGTGTGAGAGAGAGAGAGAGAGAGAGAGAGAGAGAGAGAGAGAAAGAGAGACAGAGAGAAAGAGAGAGAGACAGAGCGAGACAGAGAGACAGAGACAGAGACAGCGGTGGGGGGGACGAAGCAGACAGAAGACTCTTAACTGAATAGACCATGAGTACATAATATAAACACTACATCAGATGCTTTTACGATTTCTATATTGTTCGGCGGAGTCAACCAGACCTCTGTGATACAGTTGAACCCCCCCTTTCAACCTTTCAAGACCCCCCCCCCCCCCAATTTAAGACTTCCTCCGTTTTAAGACCTTGGTTTTTTGTATTACCTATTCGTATCCTCTGTAAATTTACCCGCAGCTTTAAGACTCCCTCCTTTTTAAGACCTCATTTTCTCAGATTTTTGGAGGTCGTAAAAAGGAGGTTCCACTGTAACAGTGACAAATGAACTGGAGCGGCGATAATGGGTACCGGGTGTAAGCACTGAAAAGGAATCGGGACGGAAGGAAAGGACCACATCGCCTTTCGTGAATTCAGAGTTGAAGAACATATATATATCGCAAATGCTTTCAAAGTCAGTTTAGTTCTTATCATGAGAACAAACGAAAAGTCAAATGCGAAAATGATGATGCAAAGGCGGTTACAAAAAGAAATCTGATTTGGCGTGTTGAACTAAGTACAGAGCACACACACACACCGTGCACACACACACACACACACACACACACACACACACACACACACACACACACACACACACACACACACACAAAGGTAAACCCCACAGATTTAGACCACGTGCAAGCTTGATTTATTTTTCCACAGATAACCTTTCGCTTGAACGGTCTATTTCCTATTTGAAAATCTGGATTGTTGTAATAAAACAGTACGACAGAAAAAAACATGGGAACAATTCACAAGCCATGGACGCTCATTTCGCTACAGTGAACTAAAAATTATACAAAAGAAAAGATGGCTTGAGTGAAAAAGAATTAAAGTACCCCAAAAAATGTGATCCTCCAAAAGAATTGCTGTCTGAACAAAAAATAAAATAAACTGGCAAAAGCAAATATACTCAGGCAAAAGAAAATATAATCAGGCAAAAGATTGACTACTTCAGGCAAAAGAAAATATAGTTTCAACAAAAGAAATGGATAGTCATTCTCCAACACAGTGAAACACTTTGAGAGAGAGGCTGGGAATGTCAAGATTTCTCAGAGTTGTTAAGAATGACATTGTTAAGAACTGGTCTATGGAACGAGCACCAAATGCAACCGCAGAGCACACCGAGATTGCTGAAGCACCACATCGCACACTTCTTCTTCTTCAGCGTTCCAGAATTGTCTGGTGACGTGTGAGCTCGTTTGCCCATTTGGGTTCCCCACTCTATACTCTGAGAGCATAGTCAGCTTCACTCCGCTTTTGTTGAGTAGGCATGCTGGGTATTTTCGTGTTTCCATAACCCACCGAACTCTGACATGGATTACAGGATCTTTTCCGTGCGCACTTGGTCTTGTGCTTGCGTGTACACACGAAGGGGGTTAAGTCACAAGCAGGTCTGCACATAAGTTGACCTGGGAGATCGGAAAAATCTCCACTCTTAACCCACCAGGCGGCAGCGACTGGGATTCGAACTCACGACCTCCCGATTAGGAGGCCGACGTCTTACCAACACGCCACTGCGCCCGTCTCATTCCACACTGAAAATGTGGACAACAGCGTTTCAGTGGGCAACGTCACCAGCTGAGTCGCTGAAGAATGGGAACACGATCTTCGTGGGATCTTCAACCCTGGAAAAGGAGCTCAAGACTGCCATCCGAGAGACCGAAGAAAAGGTTGAATCATCGTCCTGGGCTGACTTCGAGGAGTATGCCACATGTCGTAGGTCGGTGTGGAAGATTACGATCGACGAAAACAATCAGTTTTTCGGCAACTGTCCGGAGTTCCTCAAGTGCTACGTGTGTCATCATTCCATGGGCATGGAGATTCGTCTGGAGGTGACCAACCCCCCTGCCCAGGCCAAGACCATACCAATCAGCCAGAAGCGAAAGCGCGGGCGCCCAAAGCTGTCGAGACCAGCGCTTATCAGGCAGTGAACACACTGATCTTGACTGCTCTGTACACTGATTTTATCATTTTCATTTAACTTTCTTTGGACGTACAATTATGATTATGATATGGAGTGACACTATTTTGTCTCTGAAAGTGCACTAAACTTTATATTTTTTGTTGACAGTAGCTATTTTGTTGTTGAAATAATTCGTTGTTTTGTTGAGAATTCTTTTGCAAGTCTCATTTCTTTTTTTGGTAGAATAAATCGGTTTTTTTGTGCTAGAAGCATCTATTTTGAGGGTGGAAACATCCGATTTTTTGTTGGAATATCTTTTGCTAACAAAGCAATTCTTTTGGTGAAAGCATCTATTCTTTTGGTGATTTAATTTATTGCCTATTAAAAATCACAGCAAAACCAAAGCTTTTTGAAAGACACCAAGGTCACAAACCAGCCTTGACCTCAGAGGAGGTCTCGTACTAAAACTAGTACTCCGCCTTGTTTCTTGAAACAAAGAGCGACCAGTCAAGGGGAAAGACTCTTCCAGCAATTATCACGTGATGCCATCAACACCTCTCGCAGCGTGAAGTCAACAAGCCGAAGGAAGATGACACTCGCCCTCCCGAAAAAGAATATGAAATCATATTTCTCCTCCACCTGTTATTCTACGCGCGCGCGCGCAGGTCACTCATATTTTCCCCGCCCCAACACACCGACCGCCTTCCCGTCAATCCAGGCCTCGCGTTATCTCGCGGAGGGTCACGTGTTATGTGACGTGGCGCACGCGCGCTGTTTGATATTGTCGCACGCGCCTGTTTCGCTTCCCTGCTGAGTCCGTCTACTTTAGGGGGCGGGATCGGGTACCTAGGCGAGAGGTTGACAACAGTCCCCCAGCACTGGTCGACTTACTGCAATGCTCTGAGTTACCCTTTACCTGTCGTGGTCTTTGTTTCCGCTAATTACTAGCTTTGTCAATGCTAATTAAGGTCGCACGCGCTCCGTTCTCGTTTGCAAAACATCTGATGTCTTAATGAGTCCCCCACAAAATGGTTTTCAATTAAAGTGTTTAACATTTCGATTTGAACTTTGTTGTCGTTCCATTCGGTGAGGTGTGGTTAGGTGAACTGCAGCTGCAAACTAAACGATCGTGAATTAGTTACTCTGACTGGTAACTTTTCTTTCTCAGTTTTTAATGACATCTGTTGGGTATTTGTGTGCCACCATCCCTTGTCTTGTCAAAATAGTCGTGGGTGTTGGTTCAGCGGTTACAATACAAATCACTGCATGCGCGCGCTTTTAATGTACAATGAATGACCCTCCCAGGTTCAAAGAGATTGTAAATGAAAAATCGGTGAAGCGTTTTAGTGTTTTCCAGTGCACGAGCGTGTGCGTGCGTGTGTACGTGTGTGTGTGTGTGTGTGTGTGTGTGTGTGTGATGTGCGTGCGTGCGCGCGTGCTCGTGTGTGTGTGTCACTGTGTGTGTGTGTGTGTGTGTGTGTGTGTGTGTGTGTGCTTGCGGGCGTGCGGGCGTGTGTTTGTGTGTGTGCGTGCATGCGTGTGTATATGTGTGCGTGGGTGCGTGCGCGCGTGTGTGTGTGTGTGTGCGTGTGTCTGTGTGTGTGTGTGTGTTTGTGTGAGTGTGTGTGTGTGTGTTTGTGTTACAGTATGTGTGTATACGTGTGTGTGTGTATGTGTGTGTGTGTGTGTGTGTTTGTGTGTGTGTGTGTGTTACAGTATGTGTGTGTGTGTGTGTGTGTGTGTGTGTGTGTGTGTGTGTGTGTGTGTGTGTGTGTGTGTGTGTTCGTGCAACTGCAAGACAGAGAACAGTACAAGAACATGACTCCCAAAAAAAGTCACCTGTTATTTGCAGTTCGGTTTTGCAGAATGCATACCTAATGATTTAAAATTTCGAATGAATCTTTTGCCTCACTCAGCTCAGGAATTTGGGGACCATAACACCTGAACGAAAGTGAAGCTTACCTCGACTTCGGAAATGGGTCTTTATTACATAATTAACAAAATTGCGTTTGCTTCCATTTCTGCAGTAAAGTATTAGTTAACAAACCCAACCCAGTAAATATTCAATAACGGGTGTATTTGAAGATAGCATCTCAGGTCATCTCACGTTTGACATTAGAAACAAGTTTACTGCATGAGAAAACGTTGATAGCAAAGTTGCGTAAATTCAGATTATAAAACTCAGCCAGCAAAGAGCAATCAAACATCTGTGCCATTTTTGGCCCGCGTGTCTAATATATTAAAATACAAATTACATAAATTCATTGCAAAATCTATGACTGGCGTGAAGCGGAGTCGTATCCGTGTAGTGGAAACTGCGACAATGACGGCAAACGTCCCATTGTTCTCCTTTCATTCTCATCAGCAACAAAAAGCAACATGAATTCTAGTTGCGAAGGTGGCACGCAATTAGCAAAGGGATGATGTGCGCGGAAGATTGCGCCGTTATGCCCTCTCCTGAGTATCAGTTTTTATTCTCAATTAAAACCCCGGGCTGTAAAATGTCGCCGCGTAATGCCCTTTGGGTTTTATTGAAATGTAATTGGCGCCATTTTCCTGCTTTGCTCGATTACAGCGCACGGCGAATGCAATGAAAACACTTTAGCGGGAAGCAAACTAAGTGTGCAGCGATTGTTCCAGCGGCAACTGTGAGCTGCGATACCGGAGGCGGACAGAATCGTCCAAATCCCACCACCGAACGCCAGGAGACGACTAGTATGCAAGCGGATAGCTCGCCTTGTCTGTGTCTCACGTGCATTCAGACGCTGCGCGTGCGCGAGACGCTGGAGATGCACGTGCTAGGCGCGAGCAGCGTGTCACAAGGTCAAGCCGTGGCAGATGAGAGACCTCCACCCTATCCGCAAAGTCTCCTCCGACCCCCCCTCGTGGGAACTGACAATCCGTTAAACGGTGTTGCCTAACGCCGCAGGATCGCTGGTCTTTAACGACCCAAGCAATACCGCGACCTACGTCCTGGTTTCTTCCACCAGCACGTGCGTGTTTCTACCCGGGGTCGAATGTGGGTCGGGTGGACAGGCGTCTTGCTTCCGCTTGCCGCGCTGTTCCGTGGCAGGCCACCCTACACCTCTCGACCCGGAGACGTCGTCCAGAACGATCCACAATCTGGACCATGCAGTTGTCTTGAAGGCTT
Source organism: Littorina saxatilis (assembly GCF_037325665.1). Taxonomy (NCBI): domain Eukaryota; kingdom Metazoa; phylum Mollusca; class Gastropoda; order Littorinimorpha; family Littorinidae; genus Littorina; species Littorina saxatilis. The sequence goes on from NC_090246.1 coordinate 13,217,323, forward strand.
GTCTGCCGCCTGGTGATCCCGACTCGTGGCGAATGACTGTGTTTCCTGACTACGCCAGCCTAGTGTTGCCTGAATGCAATCGCAAGCAAATGACTGTCCCAATTTGTAGGACTATACCAGCCTAGTGTCCCAATGTGAATGACTATACCGGCCTAGTGTTGTCTGAATGCAATCTCAAGTAAATGACAGTCCCAATTTGTAGGACTATACCAGCCAAGCGTTGTCTGAAAGCAATCTTGAACAAATGACTGTCCCAATTTTTAGGACTCGACTATACCAGCCTAGTGTTGTCTGAACGCAAGCTGAAGCAAATGTAATAGCAAATGGCAATAATTCTGACAACTCTCACCACGCTGTTGCCTGAACGCTGCTTCGCGTATCGTGGTAAATTACAACCCTACGAGCCACTGACAATCTGCTGTCTGACAGTCGCATCTATGTCGTGTTCCAAACTACAACTGAACGATCTTTCCTGGCTACATTGTACAACCAGCCTCCCGTTGTCCAAAAGCTGCATCGCGTATCGTGGCAAATGACATTCTTTCGAGCTACAGACACTCTGTTGTCTGACAGTCGCATCGATTTTGTGTTCCGAACTACAACTGAACGATCTTTTCTAACTACATCATTGTACAAGCAGCCTGCTGTTGTCTTAACGCTGCTTCGCGTACTGGGGCAAATTACAACCCCTCGAGCCACAGACACTCTGTTGTCTGAAAGTCACATCTATGTCGTGTTCCGAACAACAAATACGCTCTTTCCTAACAACATTGTACGGTAAAACCAGCCTGCTGTTGTCTCCACGTTGTCATCGAGGTCGTGGCCCGTCACTACAGACTAAACATCGTAAAACGTGCACATCACCTCTCCCGCTTGCCCCGCGATGCTTGGAAGTGTGCCTGGTCGTCTGCCTGGTCGTCTGCCTCCGCAATGGACCCACAGACCGCGTCAGTTGAAGGATCAGGGACTCTTCTTTGACCCCCTGCTGAGTCAAAGACATCACCCTTTAAAGGAGCAGGCCATAAATATTCTTTACCCCCTCCTGTCAGCGTAGAGCAACATTTTTGAATGCGGGTGTCATTTTGTTTGCAAGGTGCATGCCATTTGAAAAAGGGGTTGTAAAAAGGAGCAAGAAATAGCTTGCGCATTTGACGGTTGAGTTGTCTGCGCTATTACGGTATGACAGCGGTGGATTTAGGGTGTGATGAATTGCTCGTAAGAATTGTGTTGGCATTAACACGTGCCGAATTAGTCACTGCTTGTGACAGAGCCGGCGAAACACGCACTTCACGTGCTTGTAGTACGACACCTTTTCGGGGGTCTTTGTTCCGATGACGACATATTAAGTCGGAGTTAATCGCCTCTTTAGTACTGTTTCGTGCACTTTTATGATTTTGTAGCGACGGTTAAGTGAATTTGTCAAAGCGAGGGGGGCGTACGAACAACGTTAGGAAAGAAAAGCCATCAAAGATGGAAGAAGTGTTAACACCAACTCGTTAAACCCTTACCTGCATTCGTCGGCCTCGCAGATGTGGCAGATTTGAGAACTAATTACAAGTAGCCTCTTCAATCAGGGCTTATTTTTTTAATTAGAGTCGTACAGTCGTTGGTTAACGACTAATACGGTGTTAATGATATGCTTCATTAACTCGTGCTTCTTCAGTAATCTGTGATTAACATAACGGATATATATCATGACAAAGTAAAACAGTGCTTCATTATTTCATTTAAAAAAAACAAAAAACTTGGGGGCTGATTTTAGTTTGTGTGTGTGAAGGGGGGGGATCGGCTATGTGTGCGTGTGAGCATGCGTGCGTGCGTGCATGAGTTCGTGCGTGTGTGTTCGCGTTTGAATGTGCGTTTGTGCGTGCGTTTGTACGTGCGCGAGCGCGCGTTTGTGTGCGTGTGTGCGTGCTTGCGTATGTGCGTTCGTACGTGCGTGCGTGCGTGCGCGTGTTCGTGGACGCGTGTCTGTCTAGTCTGTGTGTTATACTGTTGCGAAACTTTTGACCTAAGAAGAAAAAAAATCAATCAACCAGCAGGAGAAGTTAGAAATGTACTACTCGTTCCATGCAAGAACTTTATGGGAATCGTTGACTTGCTGAAGATCGTTAATTGAATACATGTATAAACAAAGCCAGGAATGTTTTCTTTAACGAAAGAGATCTCAATCACTGCCTTTTATCGAGGTGCATAAGTGCATTTTTATATTTAGTCAAGTTTTGACTAAATATTTTAACATCGAGGGGGAATCGAAACGAGGGTCGTGGTGTATGTGCGTGTGTGTGTGTGTGTGTGTCTGTGTGTGTGTGTGTGTGTGTGTGTGTGTGTAGAGCGATTCAGACAAAACTACTGGACCGATCTTTATGAAATTTGACATGAGAGTTCCTGGGTATGAAATCCCCGAACGTGTTTTTCATTTTTTTGATAAATGTTTTTGATGACGTCATATCCGGCTTTTCGTGAAAGTTGAGGCGGCACTGTCACGCCCTCATTTTTCAACCAAATTGGTTGAAATTTTGGTCAAGTAATCTTCGACGAAGCCCGGGGTTCGGTATTGCATTTCAGCTTGGTGGCTTAAAAATTAATTAATGACTTTGGTCATTAAAAATCTGAAAATTGTAAAAAAAATAAAAATTTATAAAACGATCCAAATTTACGTTTATCTTATTCTCCATCATTTGCTGATTCCAAAAACATATAAATATGTTATATTCGGATTAAAAACAAGCTCTGAAAATTAAATATATAAAAATTATTATCAAAATTAAATTGTCCAAATCAATTTAAAAACACTTTCATCTTATTCCTTGTCGGTTCTTGATTCCAAAAACATATAGATATGATATGTTTGGATTAAAAACACGCTCAGAAAGTTAAAACGAAGAGAGGTACAGAAAAGCGTGCTATCCTTCTTAGCGCAACTACTACCCCGCTCTTCTTGTCAATTTCACTGCCTTTGCCATGAGCGGTGGACTGACGATGCTACGAGTATACGGTCTTGCTGAAAAATGGCATTGCGTTCAGTTTCATTCTGTGAGTTCGACAGCTACTTGACTAAATATTGTATTTTCGCTTTACGCGACTTGTTGTTCTTCTGATAGCCTCTCCCCTTAATAGGCACTGTCCTTCCATTGAAGACGGTTCGGTTCACCATCTCAGGTGTGGCCATAGGATAAGAACATCCGTCTACTTTGACACACGCAATAAATACAGTCCGGATGCTAACTGTGCAAACTGGCATTTTCTTATGAATTTATATCTCAAAAGCCACTCGTGCTCAATTAAAGTTTAAAAAAAATGAAGATAGATTTTTTTTTTTTAAATCTTCACCTTGGAAAACAAACAAACATTGTACCAGCCGTTTTACTGCGATTTGGATTACGCCCCTTTCTTGAAAACAGATTGTGTTCAATCTGTGACAAAATATTGGCCGCTCGCAAAGCTGTATTACCTTCGACAAACGAAAATAGTTGCTCATTAAATCAACGTTAACAAGGACATCACCCTTCATGTTGAAAACGGTGGATCTAGGGAGGGGGGTGGGGGGGGGGGGGGGGGTCCTGGGTTCCGGGAGCCCCTCCCCCCTAACCCGGCGAATGTACCTATTTTCTCGAGGTAAGACCCAAAATACCCCTCGCAAAAGTGTAAATGTCAACAGCATCTGAGGGGCAAGGCCCCCCTCCACCTGACCAACCCCTGGACCCCTCCCTCCTTTTGAAAGCCCCTGCCTCCCGTACACTAGGTCCAGCCCTGACTTCTGTTGAGAACCAGTACGAAAACAACATTTTTTAAACACACATCTTGAGTTCGCCACCCTGATGTGTACCGTCTTGTTTCTTGGGTGTGTGGGGAAAGAGAGAGAGAGAGAGAGAGAGAGAGAGAGAGAGAGAGAGAGAGAGAGAGAGAGAGAGAGAGAGACAGAGACAGAGACAGAGACAGAGAGAGACATAGAGAGAGAGACAAAGAGAAACTGAAACTGAAACTGAAACTGAACTTTATTACCAAAGGATAGAGGTTTTAGGCAAAGCCTAATCTTACAACCTGTCCCTTATACAAACACTTAATACAGACGCACATAATATAGATAGTAAAATTGACAAGGTTATTGTTACTTACAGACGTACATAATGTAAATAGTAATAAGAAAGGGGTTATGGTTTTGTATACACATTCAAAAATGGGAAAAACAATATAGGGTGGAAATTGCAGCATAGTTGCAATAATGCATTGGATATAAACATCCAAAACAACTAATAACAAAAGGGAGAAAACAAATGTGGGGAGGAATTGTCCCAATCATTCGCATGTATATCATTATCAATACATACACATAAAGAACAAATCAAAATACAAACATAACTTGACTAAATGTAAAAAGCACTAAAATATCAGACATGAAAAGTGTTCTATTTACCCATTAAGCGGGAATGAAACTGGCGCCTAAACGTTTTCACAGAAGAGGCATTTCGGAGGGGTAGGGGTATGGAATTCCATAGAGACGCTCCTGAGAAGGCTAAACTTGACTTATACAAGTCTAGACGAGGGATGGGGGGAATCAGGTTCTGGGACCCATATCTTTTTGTGGCATGTCTGAAATGTGATTTTAAATATCCAGGAACATTATTGTTAATTACTTTGTACATAAAGACAGCCTTGTTTAGCGTCAACTGATCTTTCAAGGGAAGGAAATTAAGGAGCTTTAATTTATCATCTGTTGGCTTATTTGACTCATGCAGAATTAGTTTTGCAGCACGGCGATGAAGAGAATTGAGTCGTTTGAGATGAACATCACTGCAGTTATCCCAAAGTGTTGAAGCAAAGTTGATATGGGGCATTATGTGAGCGTAATAAAACAACTTGAGTGCTTCCACATCGGCATAATGTCTTAATTTAGACAATAAGTACAAATTTTTAGATACTAATTTGCAAATTTTACTCAAGTGAGTTTGCCATTTCAATTCTTGATCAACGGTAACCCCTAATAATTTATGCTCTTTAACTTGTTGCACTTGAGTTGAATCAATTGACAGTTGAAGTTGTAAGGGTTTTAATTGGTGTTTTTGTCTAGTTGTAATCACCATACTTTTCGTCTTAACAGGGTGAATAACCATTGCATTAGTGGTGCACCATTCTGTCATCTCATCTATACTTTTTTGAAGAGATTGGTTGACGGCTACCAAAGACTTCTGACTGGTGTGGATTGATGAATCATCCGCAAAGAACTCACATCTTACTTTCTCATCTGACACATGAAGAGGTAAATCATTTATATAAATACAGAACAATATAGGTCCTAATACAGACCCTTGAGGCACACCACTTTTGACAAAATCATTCGACGAAGTTTTACAGTTGATGAATACATATTGTTTCCGTTTTGAAAGATATGATTCGAAGAAGGCACAAGCAGAGTCATCTTTTAAGTAGCATTGTAATTTCTTTAATAATAAGGAGTGGTCTATAAGGTCAAAGGCTTTTTTAAAGTCCAGGAATAACGCTCCTGTTACTTCAGACTCATTAATAGCTGATAACCAAGTTTCACATAAAGAGCTGAGAGCAGTGTGGCATGAATGCTTAGAGCGAAATCCAGACTGAAATGGATGAAACAAATTCATTCGTTCCATATATTCCAGTAAATATTTCTGAATATGCTTCTCCAAAGGCTTAGATAAAACAGGTAAGAGGGAAATTGGTCGAAAGTTGTTAGGGTCCGTAAGATCCTTGCTTTTTGGGAGTGGCACTACCTTGGCACATTTTAAAATAGAGGGAAACACGTTTTGTTGTATGCCAAGGTTGTAGACATAAGTCAGTGAATCAATTATGTATGGTAGAGCAAGTTTGAGCAACCGGACAGGAGAGAGAGAGAGACTGACAGAGAGAGAGAGACTGACAGAGAGAGAGAGAGAGACAGAGACAGAGACAGAGACATAAAGACAGAGACAGAGAGAGAGAGAGAGACAGAGAGAGAGACAGAGGGAGAAACAGATAGAGAGACATAGAGAGAGAGAGACTGACAGAGAGACAGAGACAGAGAGAGACAGAGACAGAGACAGAGACAGAGACAGAGAGATAGACATAGCGACAGAGACACAGAGAGAGACAGAGAGACAGAGAGAGAAACAGATAGAGAGACATAGAATGAGACAGAGACAGACATACAGACAGAGAGAGACAGAGAAAGTGACAAAGAAATGGAGACACTGAGTCACAGAGAAAGAGTGAGAGTCAGTGAGAAAGAGACAGACACAAATAAAGACACACAAAAACAAGAAATTCCTCCGAGGTAGGAAAAACACCCCCGTTGGTCAAAGGGAAATAACCATTCTCACTGCCACCAACTGAGAAGGTTATTTCCCTTTGACCATTAATATGTGCCTCTATAAGTCCTTGTAGAATCTTAATCCACCAATAACTCCCTAACCGTGTGTTTGACTGGTAAGGACCGTCTCAGGAATGTATAGAACCTGTTCACCAAGTTTGGTGACGATCGGTCCGTTCATTCTTGAGATCTATATGCGAACACAAACAAACAAACAAACAAACAAACACATAGAGCGAATCCTATACACACCCCTATACCGGGGGTGTAATAAAGACAGAGACAGAGTAAACATCAGGGCGGCACAGGGATGAAAACAGATCGAGGAGATTTAAGCAACAAATTCTCCATAGACCCAGCGCGTGGAACGTGCCCTACACACGCCGTATAAATAGTTACATCGTGTTTTGGGAGCACAACACAAAAGTTACGGGTCGCACTAGCTCGTGGGCAAAAACTTGAGGTAGGTGGCTGTATATTTGTTGCTCAGAGAGACGCCAAACTTCTTGCTCTTAACTTTTGGTAGATGAAAAATGTTCAGTGTGTATTTTTCTTTGAATCCACGATACTACATTTGCTTAAATGTGATTTTAACCGTTGCTTCAGCTTCATCAACTCTCTCAGGTACTTACTTTTTGTGGAATATTGGGACGTTTGACCTTTGCACGCGGCCCACGTATGCAGTTTGCACATACTGTAATGTTATTAGCAAGCTACAATATATCAAGGATTATGTGGTTCGGTCGTTTTCTTGTGTCTTACACAATTCAGGTTTTACGACGTTTTGTAGTACATGATACCCACACATGAGTAGGTTACAGAGCGCACAACAACTGCAGGAAAGGCTTGTTACGACACACACTTCACTCATGTCACAGAACGCACTCCCACAGAAAACCATTTTGTCAAAATAAGATCAGAACTAACCACTTTTACACGCCCAAAACGTGAGTAGATAAGTGTAAAAAGCTGACACTGAGACCGTGCATGTTAAAAAGACCAATGCTTTATTTCAGCAAGTGTTTCTTCACCATTAGAATCTGCTTACCCCATGGCACGGAAGTTCCTCCGCCACAGGACAAATTCGGCCAATCTAGAGGAATATTGTAAAATCATTTTCAGGCCAATATGTAATGACTGAACAAAGTTTAAGGTGAGGGAGGGGGCCGGGTGGGTGGTGGTGTACGTGAATTATTGCAAGGGTACGCCTCTCAGAGAAGCCTTACATTTGCCTGACAATAAGGAGTGAAGATGAAAACAACAGGGAGCAATCAGCATTGAGGAAGCCATCGCTTTATATCAGCTAGGTATACCATAGATGGTCGTTGGATAAATTCAATTTTCAATACTGCTCCCAATTTATTTTGAAGTTGCACAAATGTTTTGCTCTAATTTGATTTTCAGATTACAAGATTGTAAAAAATATGCTGTTGTTTTCTTCTGATTTACAGATGCCTGAATGTATTTTTGAGGACGTCTTGTCTTCGTCAAGAAAGAGATTTCCATGATGTAGTGACTGATGTATACATGTATAACTGAAGGCTTTCGGCTTGACTGCACCCTTTTATTTTGACCGTTTTGTGCTGAAAGGATGGACAACAAGAACAAGAAATATATGTGTTGGTATTGTTCAGAAAAGTTTGAAGCATTCAAGACAGGAAAAACACGCTGAGTCATGGCTATCAATTCGAAATAAACTTCGCCAAAACAATATTGCGACAAGTTTTACATCCGAACAAAAGCATTCATTCCCGCATCACCCATTCATCATTTCTGTTAAAAAGGCACCCATCTTGGCTATCTAACACGATTTTTGAATTAAGTAGAAGTGCGCATTGCCAAGGCACTGCATACCCCTTGTGAAGGACAAATTCTCTCTCTCTCTCTCTCTCTCACACACACACACACAAACAGACACACACACACACACACACACACACACACACACACACACACACACACACACACACAGGCGCGCGCGCGCAAACCACGTCACATACACACATACACACACACGCACACACACACACACACAAACACACACACACACACACACACACACACACACTCACTCACACACACACATAATCCATGCACACAAAGCACATACTCGCACGTAAATAGTCAGACAGGCATCAACACACATTCTACACACGCACACACACACACACACACACACACACACACACACACACACACACACACACACACACACACACACACACGTACCCAAACACATGTACACACATGTACACATGTACACACATGTACACATGTACACACACACACACACACACACACACACACACACACACACACACACACACACTAACTTGTACACATAAACGTGCAAACTACACACGCCACGCGCGCGAGGAAAAAGCCCCAGAGAGGGGATGACGTCACGAACCTTTGATGTCAAACAAATCTTGACGTGGTCTAATTGCGCGAATATTATGCCCTAGTCTCTAGAAATTCCACCCCAACATATCTGCCCTGGGTGGCGACGGATCAATAATCGAAGAATTGGTCGTCACCTTCCGTATTTTACTTATGGACCGCGTTTTGTTTCATGCTGATAACTAGCTTGTTTTCTTGCGAAGAAGTTTCATTTTGTGTTTGGTATACGTAGTCCTTCTCTCTTAAGTTAACCGTTAGGCCTAATTAGAGAAAAATAGCTTTGATAGACATTCAGCAAAAATTAAATACAGAAAAAATCACAAATGGTCCATATTAGGAGCCTAGGCGCCTAATATGGACCAGTGGAGAGGCCTTCACGAATCGCTGTAAAAATCCCCCTATACTTCAAAATAACATGATACAACTTAGTGTGCAAGTCAGACTAATTAAAATATGCTTTAGATTTATCTGTTTTGGGTTGATGAAAGCATTATTTGAAGCACACCTGGAAAGTAAAGAAGCTTATCAAAAACAGAGTGAAAATAGGTGAAATTATCAACTTCCACAAAAAAAGAATATTTGTTATATATTTTTGAAATCTCGAGGGCTAGTTATAGGTTATTTTCAGCAAGCTTAAATAGCCTTTAGCTTTTATTTTCTTCGATTTGTTGAAGGTGGTCCATATTAGGGGACTCATACATACTTTGAGATTTTACTATTAATTTTTGTTTGCAGTAGAAACTCGGGGTCAACACTGCTAAAATGTAACAAATACGGTCTTAGCTGTCATATATAGCACGTTTTGTGTGATAAAAGCTGTGGCTGTGAACAGAAATTAGTCCGTTTTTGGCGGCAAATTTAGAGTGAACGCTGCCAAAAGTGAAAAAAAAAAAGAAAAAGCCTAACGGTTTTGAAGTTTGTGTTTCTGAAACTGTTTTGACATGTGCAGATTATCCAGAGAGAGTGAATACAGCGAATGAAATTGTTTTGAGCGCTCTAGCGCCGCTAGTTTGTCAGAACTGGAGGTGGTCCATATTAGGAACCGGTCCATATCAGGAGCCCTTCCCCTATGTTCCCAATTTTGGGGGAACTTCCATCCCCAACTGTAGCCTGAGTGTGTGCACAAAGAATCCTTCTTTATCATGATTTATCGGCATGAATAGCGTTCGTGGGATACCTCCAGCTTCGCTGCGATCAAAGTCTATACCATACAGGGGTCACGTGAGAGCCGCTCAAATAAAGTTAACCACCCGATACCAAGTCGCCCAAACCCAACTGTCAATCGAAATTGGTGCATAAATGGGGTGGGCGCTTACAAGGTAGTTAACGGGATGAAGGAAACAATGAATCAAGAAACCCAGGTGCACATCTGCGGTTCATAGGCATGTGCAGTGTGCATGCACACTATCTAGTGCCTGCATCTTGCCATCTCTAAGAGATGGCGACCACATCCAGACAGACAGACACACTTACGTCCATTCTCATATATATTAAACTAGAATGAATACCCGCTTCGCCGGGTACCCGGCTTTGCCGGGAAGAAGTAGAGCCGAATGATATCCGGTTTCGCCGGGAAGAAGTAGAGTCGAATACCCGGCTTTGCCGGGGAAGAAGTAGAGGAATACCCGGCTTCGCCGGGATGAAAACGTTGTGGACAGTGACCTTCTAAAAATAGTAACGGGAATATCCGGCTTCGCCGGGATGAAAGCGTTGTGGACAGTGACCTTCTAAAAATAGTAACGGGAATATGGATTGACGCCACACGAAGGAAGGGAGATAAACGCAAAACACTGGAGAAGATAAGGAAGAGTTACTGGGAATGGATCTGGGAAGATGAACAGAAAAACAAAAATCGGTTCAGCGTTGCGCGCTGAGAGCACGTGTTGAAAATTCTCATCGACCAGGTTGTGCCGGGGTCTACCTGAATATGCCCACCAAATTTGAAGCAGATCCATCGAGAACTTTGCCCGTGCATCGCGAACACACACACACACACACACACACACACACACACACACACACACACACACACACACACACACACACACACACACACACACACACACAAACACACAGACACACACACAGACACAAGTCGTATATATATATAGATAGATACTGTCGGGCCAAATACATGCGATGACGGCTCCTGATGCTTGATCACGACACAGGAATACATGCCAAAATGTCCTGTGTTGGCCAAAGCATGAGTTTTGTTAGTTTTTTGTTAGCCATAATGCTTATGGAAGCTAACAAGCACTCATCTAGGTATGCATACATAGTGTGATACAGTATTTAGTCTTAATACGTAAGTTTACAGTAATTAAATTGAACAAAACTACACAAAAAAACAATAATATTTGGTAGTTAAGTTTGAACCTATAGTTGTGCGATCCGTAACATTTGAAAACCAAAACTAAGTGCTATCTGTAACATGCAAGCTGTGCGTGTCGTAACATTGTGTTTTCCAACTAGTAACTTTGAATTGATCTGTATGCGTCATTTTTAAACACAGCGCAACCAAAATCACAAGATGCACTAAGCATAAGCTAGTCCATGTCTCTATTGCAAGAAGTGTGTGTTTGGATGAACGTAATATCAATAAAAACAGCTATGAATGCCAGGTTTTGGTTTCTGAAAGCAAAATATTTCAAGAAGTCTTTGAATACGGGCACTGCGAGTTATATTACAGTGATCCCTTTAATTCAACAAAAAGACGAATATATGAGGTACATGTTAGGCACTAACTTTAGTAACATCATGCATTTTGAGAAGCTGTTTAAGTGATATTTCTAGACCAACTACCCTTCTTCCTGCAGTGCGACCCGTAACTTTTGTGTTGTGCTCCCAAAACACGATGTAACTATTTATACGGCGTGCTACACAAGAGACAGAGCGACGCGCAGCGTGTAGATCACGTGCCGCTCTCCTGAAGCAGGACACCCGGCCAGCATGCGACGGCGCCCCTCAAAAGCAGGCCGACCGTTCCCTTAACAAACGCCTCTTTGATTCTGAAGGATAAGGTTTGATGAATGAGATAAAGTCCAAAGCCCTAGCCCCCCTACCCCCTACCCCCCCCCCCCAACCTCCTACACTCCTCCCTCCCTCCTTCTCTCTCTCTTCCTCTCTCTCTCATTCGCACTCTCTCACTCGCTCTCGCGCTCTCTCACCCTCTCTCTCCCTCTCTTTCTCTCCGCCCTCTCTCTCTCTCTCTTCATATCCTATCTCCACCCACTATAATCTCTTTCTGTCTACCCCCTCTCTGTCTGTCTGTCTGTCTGTCTGTCTGTCTGTCTGTCTGTCTGTCTGTCTGTCTGTCTGTCTGTCTGTCTGTCTGTCTCTTTCTCTCCACCCTGTCTCTCTCTTCATATCCTACCAACCACCCCCTATAATCCCACCCATTGCACACCGGTGTAGGATCCGGTCCGGTCCCGGTACGACCGAACTGAGGTAACGTTAAATTACTGTTGTGCAGCGGGTTGAAAGAATACCCTATACCTCGGAGATATACCTTCACTCGGTCTCAACAACGTCACGTGACATGTTATATATGGTGGAAGAGAATGCTGTCGCTTATTTTCCTTTTGAGGATGAGGGTTTAACATGGATCGGGAACTTACAGGACAACCGCGGCTGTGCTTGCAAGTTTAGATAGTTCTTTCCGTGACTGAGCATCGTTTCAGTCTTACCGAACTGAGGGTGGAAAATAAGCGACAGCATTCTCTTCCACCAAATAACATGTCACGTGACGTCGTTGAGACCGAGTGAAGGTATATCTCCGAGGTATAGGGTATTCTTTCAACCCGCTGCACAACAGTAATTTAACGTTACCTTAGTTCGGTAATCTCTTTCTGTCAACCCTCTCTCTCTCTCTCTCTCTCTCTCTCTCTCTCTCTCTCTCTCTCTCTCTCTCTCTCTCTCTCTCCACCTCTCTCTCTCTCCACCCTCTCTCTCTCCCCCCTCTCTCCATCCTACCACAACCACCCTCTCTCTTTTTGCCTACCTCCTCCCACCCCCCAGAAACCATCATCTGTGAAACAAATCGATCGCTCTGCTTGGTCTTCAAGACCACAATGTTGCGTCGTCTTAGTCTCGGGCCAAACCTTGACAGATGGTGACACAATTCTAGCTGCCGCAACCATTGCACTTTCTGGCGGGTAGACACTGCCAGCAAGTTTTCAGGAAAGAGCAAATGACAACGTTGATCAATGGCCACGTGCGGAGCACAGACTTTGGCAAGTGGAAGCGAAGGTTGGCTCGAGTTCTGAGATTACATTAGAATTTTAATTTTGGAGAGAGAAAGAAGAGTACAGGACAGCATCCAACGGGAGAGGGAGAGGGTAGTACTAGTACACTGGTGTTTTAAGACCTTGAGCAAACTTTCGCGGTAAGATTTAGTGGTTTCTTTTTAACTATCTTGACGGCGTTCAGACAGTGCCAGAAAGCTCAAGTGCCGTTAATTGTCCAACGGAACCGGCGAGGGAAGCCTGTGCTGTTTTAAACGATGCATACTCAGACGGTGCCGAGGCGCACAAAAGCCGTCACTAGTAATCAGTCTTCTTCATATTCCTCACACAGCCCTTTATCAAATTCTAATGGGCGCGAACTCGTCTCACGACAAAAGTGATAGACCAAAGAGGTTTTGTTTGTTCCCATCGGAGCCATACTGCAAACCTTCCCCGATGTATGGGATTACGTTTGCTTAGACTTTGTATGCGTTTTGTTGTTGTTTCTTGCCGCGAACTTTTTCAGTTTTGTTGTTTTATCGAGACAAGGGTAACAAAAAGTGAATGAATTTACGGACACCGAACTCGGAACTGTTTCTAACAAAATGATAAACGCCCATTTTTTCTGAAACATTCAAAAATGACTTTTGTTTTGTACAATTATCTCAATGGTTTCAAAGAAAAAAAAGGCTTTGTTGAAAATAATACACGTTTTGATAAAGCTATCTGTCCGTGAAGCGCAACAGATATAGAATTGTACTGTTACTTGTTACTAGTCGTGAGGACACTCCTACAGGGGAACGTCTTTTTATGTCCCTTTATTGTGGGATTGTGGGTGTCCTTTGGTTTAAACAAGTTTATTCGGTAAATTTCATTGGAATATTGCCGCATACATGAAATAAGGAACATGGAGCACAACAAGCTAGGCTTATGAGCGTGCTCTTAAAAGCAAATGGAATTTGGCGGACGATTTTAATATAACAAGTTTGAAATAATGTTAAAATAATAATGGTGAATTGTGGTAGACAATCATGTAACAATAAAAGGAACAAAAAACACAATGCTAAACTAACAACAGTACTCACACGCGCTCGCACACACACGCACACAATGACTTCCACATGGTAGAAAATAGAATACTACCAGAACAAGAAAATGTAAACAGTGTTACTCATGGTCGTTTCGAACATGGATGAGATAAATGCATTCATTATTCAAAACTTGTTAATTGTTTCTTGTTCACAAAAGCACTAATCAAAAAATTGCTCCAGGGGCTTGCAACGTAGTACAATATATGACCTTACTGGGAGAATGCAAGTTTCCAGTACAAAGGACTTAACATTTCTTACATACTGCTTGACTAAAATCTTTACAAACATTGACTATATTCTATACAAGAAACACTTAACAAGGGTAAAAGGAGAAACAGAACCGTTAGTCGCCTCTTACGACATGCTGGGTAGCATCGGGTAAATTCTTTCTCGTCCCAACCAATATGGGACTCCCCCTAACCCGCGGGGGGTAAGTATTTGTTAAGATGTTTAAGTAACAGACAGCATAATGCGTCCTTCAATCTCAAAACAATCCTTTCTTTGAAGGGAACGCACTTTCCAAGTATAACTGTGCTTATTAACGATCACTGCCAATGCGTCAAAGACAGAGGGAAGGCGGCTGTTGTATCTTAAAAAATTCCAACTGAGGTTTGGATGGAAGGCGGCTGTTCTATCTTGAAGATGTCCAACTGAGGGTTGGATGGAAGGCGGCTGTTATATCTTAAAGATGTCCAACTGAGGTTTGGATGAAGGGCGGCTGCTATATCTTAAAGATGTCCTACTGAGGTTAGAGTGGAAGGCGGCTGTTCTATCTTAAAGATGTCCAACTGAGGATTGGATGGAAGTCTAGTCCTCGAAGCAATGGCTCCACGCTGAGGAAGACAGTACACCACTCTCACATCACTCCACCTTGATTCCTCACAGAATGAAAGTAATCTGGATTCAAGGTACACCGCTAAAAGCTTCAATGGGTAACCGGGTGACAAATCTTATTGCTTTTTCGACAAGAGAGAGTGAGAACTGTCAAGTCAGATTGTTGCTTCCCCTTCTCAAATCGTCTTTTCTATTACGATCATTGTTCAACAAAAAGGGTTTAAGCGGTGACATGCTGTTGAAGAAAAATGTAAGACAAGAACGATTCGCCAGCTGTCTTGAAGAAAAAGAAAAAGAGAGCTAATGGCTGGTTTTGGGTATTAGACGATTCGTAAAAAGCCATTCATTTTGCTTCGCCATAGAAAGAATCGAGAAATTAGTCAATTATTTTTCCCTCTCATCATTTTACAAACCGCAAGAGCACCCGAAACTTCAGGTACCACCGTACAGTTCGCAATGACTAATTCAGAAATACAACAAAGGTGTAACTTGGTATTTTGCTTGTGAAAACATTGGTCAAAATCAAGTTCCTACGAATGGGGTTTACTGACATAATCAAGGGAGAATTTATAAGCCCTACTATTTTCACTGCGTTATTGATTGTTGCATAAATGTAGCTTTCAATATCTTACCCGATACTTTTTTCTCCAGTATTTTAGTTTGAAACAATGACAATGTGAAATACCACGAAAATACCACTTCAGCCCTTGCGTTTCTGGAACTAAGATTTTTTTTTTTTTTTTTTTTTTTTTTTTTTTACATTGAGCTTTATGCTTGAACGGTTCATGTGTAAGGTACCACTAACAAAGACTGGTCCGAATGAAGAAGACAAGAGAAAGGAAAAGGTTCATGTGTAAGGTACCACTAACAAAGACTGGTCCGAATGAAGAAGACAAGAGAAAGGAAAAGGTTCATGTGTAAGGTACCACTAACAAAGACTGGTCCGAATGAAGAAGACAAGAGAAAGGAAAAGGTTCATGTGTAAGGTACCACTAACAAAGACTGGTCCGAATGAAGAAGACAAGAGAAAGGAAAAGGCAAAGAAGTTAGGAACGTGAGGGATGAAAGGCGAGACTGTTCATAAGATCGCTCAGAGAGAGAGAGAGAAAAGTTACCCCCCTTAGATCAATACGATCCACCTCCTTGAACAGACGAGGTTCACAAAATGAGACTCGGGCAGCTGTCCTTTGAGGCTTCACAACTTTTTGCCTTCAACACCCCGGGGATAATACAGTAGAGACGATGGGGATTGACAAAAAAGAAATGAAGAAAAAAAAGGAGGCGGTTCCTTGGCCTTCGCTCCCCCTTCTCTCTATCCCAAATTTGCTTTAAGACACAATGGCGGGGGCTCTTTGCCAATTTAGTGTTACGGGTCTTGTGGTTTTTCTTTCAAAAGATCGACGTCACTTCCGGAACAATGGCGCTTCTGGTGGCCACTTCAACAGCAGTTGGAGCATGCGCACAACCTCTCTTCCCGGTGTCCGGCAGCGCACGTGCGAGCACGTGCATCTCTCGACCGCAAACTTGTCAGAACAAGCTGTCTTTTCACCCCAAAAAATAATGACTCGTATTCAAATGAGGTTGCGGTTAAAGGGCTGGTGAAAAGGGCGTGTTTGTGAAAGTGCCGGGCCAAAGTAATCAAAAGTAAATACACTCCGGCTTAAGGAAGAGAGACGCAACGAGACAGAAGAAAGGGTAGAATAGGGTCTGAAGAATTCCAAAGTCATTCGAGCGTTCGCCTAGTCCGTGCTTCTTTCAAAATCCCCGGATAATGAAAAATGACATTATGATCATATTTCTTGCTGGTGCAGTCTGTGCAACCTTGAGGTTGTTGTGGTTTTCTTTAAAAGTTATTATTTTGGCGTGCAACCCCGTTAGCTTGGTACTGGCTTTATACTGGTGCGAGGAAGTCGTAACACTTGACTAATAATTACATTTTGCAGTAAACTTCTGTCGTTTCACACAGTTTGATTTATTCTGTTGTCAAATAAACGTGTTGCATCTGAATTGCAGAAGTGATTTTGAATCGCCGGTGTGTTTTTTGTTTTGTTTGTTTTTTGAAAGCGTGTGAGAACCAACTTCAAAAGGCGCCTACCATAAATAATATGGAGAAGAATGGTAGCATCACCGCTCGCCTTGGAAAAAAAACTATTAAAAAATGATTGGCTACCAGATGATATCATGAGCAATTCGCTTTTGTTTTAAGATTGATAAATGTATGAAAAATGAGTGCGTAGTTTTAACAATATACATGCATTTCAAATGTGGTTGATGAAAGAAAAAAAAAAGGGGGGGGGGTGGATGTCTAGCCGTCCGCAGAACAAAGTTTGATTTAAACATGCGATTTCTGGGTTTCATTTAATCTCAGAATCATCACGCAGGTACAACTACACAAATAAGTGAATAAGTAAAATAAGAAACAAAAATTAAAGAAGAATGATGTGGTTTGTAATCTTTCGTTCAATTGTTCTTTCTTTCTTTCTTTCTTTCTGTCTTTCTTTCTTTCTTTCTTTCTTTCTGTCTTTCTTTTTTCCTTTCTTTCTTTCTTTCTTTCTTTCTTTCGTTCTATCTTTCTATCTTTCTTTGTAAGAAGAAAAGAACAGGGCAAATCGACTTAGAAACAGATCTGCAAAGAAGTTTATTTGTTCGCAAATCGGATTTTGTAGCGTTTCTTGTGAGGGATGTGATCCAAATAATTTAAAATTATGTGTAGCACGTCGATCGTAACAAACGCTTGGCAAAGTGTAAGCTAAACATTCAAAAGCTTACGACGTATGTTATTTTTCACTTTCAGCTTTGGCGCTGATCTCGATGGCTTCAAGATATGAACAAAACCACACACAAAGAAACACCATGATACAACACAATACCATCAAGGATACAGATGACTTCGAATTGCTCAGAACATACATGTACAACGATAAGAATTGTTGTCGCGGTGACGAAAACACGACGCTATTCCTCGCAGCCCGTCTCGGCAAAAGAGGAAGTTGTGCTGTGCTTTCGTGGAAAGATATCGACAAAAACGATCGGACTATGAAAAATAACATGGCACACCATGCTATTCGACTCACGGTAAACATGTTATCGTTGTCCTGTCGCGTTTCTTTGAAGTGTTGTGTCTCATTATTACAGATCTTTTTTGTCGTGTTTATTGCAATTTTTTTTATTCAATTTTTTTTTAGAATTCATGTAACCCTAGGTTTTTTTTAAAATAAATATTGACTTGACTTGACTTGAATGTTGTAACATCCGTTTGACGTAGTACCTAGACCTATACATATGTGACTTTGTACGCCAACGGATCGAAATTAGAGTTATCGACAGGCTTTGCCCTGACGCTTTAACCGTCAAGGGGAGCGGGTGAACTACATCATAACCACATTTTAAGCAAAGACTCAGGGCCGGACCCAGGGGGGGGGTTCCAGGGGTTCCGGAACCCCACCCCTGGAAAAAGCATGTACCTTGCTTTGAGTGTTGTTTTTTTTACTAGTTTTAGCACCAAAACAATGCTGCTCTTAACCCTCAAAACAAGGCCCAGAATGCACCAGATTGCACAGAATTTAACCGTTTTTCAAAAATTTTCCGGGGGAGCATGCCCCCGGACCCCCCTAGTTCAAGCAGGCGCGCGCTTGTGGCTTCGCCACTTCGCTGATTTGCCCCCCCCAAAAAAGGAGGAACCCCCCCCCCCCTTACAACTCATTTGGTCCGGCCCTGATTAGACTTAAAATTGTAATATGGGCGGCGAGTCGTCCCTTACAGTGAGCGCTGAACAATTTCTACCAGAAAAGAATGCTCATGAAACTGAATCCATTGCATAGCCATTCGTCATATTTGTGATACTGATTCCGGTGAAGGCCTTTCAGAACGTGAAAGCAGGCTTTTTACGCCAAGACCATCTCCCATCATCTCTCTCGATCCCCTCTCACACTACTCCAAGCAAAGTGGTAAACAAAAGATGATGGACGAGAAGAAAGAGAGTACCATTCAAAACAGGAATAATCGATTGATGACAGGTCAGAAGAGTTACCTTTCTTGATCAAAATTGATTGCGTATTATAGCGGTCAAAACGAACAATCATCCAGTGTGACGGCGTAAAATAGGGATAAAAGAGACAATCGCCACAGAGTGAATGAAACGTTTCACATGGATGGGCCATACTCGTGAAGGCGTAAAGGATAGCTCAAGAGTTGCTCTCATCACCTGTCCATCCCTGATTGTTCCACCCAAAAGACTTTCTCTCTTCCTCTGTTCCAGCGTGAAGACAGAGACCACAGTGATGAGCCAAGCCATTGAGGGATCCACCCGTTTCAAAGAGCTCGCAACCGAGGGTGCTGTCACTCAAAGAGGAGTGATGTTGAAAGGGTATGTGACGTCTGAATCCACCCGGGGTACAGTACTCCACCCGGACCTTTTGTCGCTGATCTCTGCTGGTCATCAGGGCGAAGTGGGGTGGAAGGGTGGATGGGGTGGGGAGGGAAGGGGGATTACAGTGTGTCTACACTGATCTGAAGCCAATGGCCGCTACACAAACAGATCCATCGCCTCCCTATCGGCAGTGTAAACACGACGGACAATAGTCGTTTTCATCGCGCGCAGCTCTTCCCACTTTCACTTCAATGCAGTGTTAGACACACACCTGGGACCAACGCAATGCTTCACTTAAAAGACTTCAATTTTTGGAACGCTTACTTGAGGGAAAAAAAAAAGCATTCACAAGAACCTCGACATGACAAAAGTGGACGAACAAGAGACACGACAGAACAATGGAAAATTTTACATAATATTTATCCCACAAATATTTTATTGCATAAAATGAAGTTAAAAGAAAATAGTTTATGTAGTCTTTGTAATGAAATTGATTATATTGAACACTTCTTTTGGAAATGTAGTAAAATGAAATTGTTTTGGGAAAATGTTAGAAGATGTATATTTGTTAATACGGAAGAAAATATTATATTAACAGAAAAAGATGTATTGTTTGGATACTCTCCAGAAGTGCAAACCCCCATAAACAAAATTATTAATCATATTTTGCTCATTTCAAAAATGTGTATCAGTAAGTATAGATATGGTAGACCTATTGATTTGAATGTGATGTTAGGATATGAATTAGCATTGAGATATTTCAGTATTGTGTAAATGTTGAAGGATGAATGAGGATACGTTGGAGACGGATGCTTGAATTTTTTTTTGATTAAAAGCCCCACAATGATGTGCTTGGCAAATTTAAAAAAAAACAAAACAAAAAAAACAACAACAGAGAGACACGACAGAAAATAATAATATACAAATCAATATTCTTGATTTGGAACGTTAGCCTATCAAATTCCGATTATAAGACGATTAAATAAAATTGAGGTCGCATTTTTGCACTGCCGCGAAGCAGTGTATAGCAACCACAGGGTGGTCAGTTATCCTGGGTGGCTGCTACCTCTGCACATCACACAGTCTATACCCGTGAAAACGCCGGTGTCGGGTGTCATCAAAGAAAGGGGTGGTTTGCTGGTTTTTCTACCCGATGCTTACCTTTGTTTCCGGTGGCGGCCCCCTGCTCTGGGCAGTTTTCTACCCGATTCAGCTGTCATACCCCTTCTCTGGGACCCACCCGTATCTGGCAGAACTCTGGCGCCCACGCTTCTGTGAGGGGGGTAATATTATGGCGACAAACTTGCACCAAAAGTAATAATTTTCAAAAATCACGGCTGGCTTACCGATAACACGCTAAGATAAACAAAACGAGATTTTGTTTTTAAACTTAAAAAGATCAGGTCCACAGTGCTCTTCGTGAGTTTATTTATCAATTATACACAGTTAACGGCTGAATTATAAGGATTTTTGCCACTTGTTTGCTGCCAAAGCAATGAGCCACATGTGTTGTTTAGAAAGATAACGGTGACCTTTGTAATTATAAGTGATTTAAACTTGTTAAGATTCTTTTTTGCATATTCAATCACTGTATTCCTGTGTGTGTTAAACTTGTGTCTCCTTTTTTAGGCAGGATAGAATGTGTGAAAAAAAATGAATTGTCATTGTATTGCGACTGCCTATTTATGCATTGTTCTTTGCAGATATCAGTGAAAGTAACCAAAATCACTGTGATAATTATAATTATCAATTCTGTCTCAAAAGCGGTTATCTTGCGGAACGTTTGATAGACAAACTCAAAATAGCTCTATCGGGTTTGTATAGGATGTGAAAGAGTAACTATTTGTGCTTTTATTGAGGCAAACTTTCCACATGTGCTTCTTGTCCACGTGCTGGAGATACAGCCCTCGCTAGTGACTGCCTTATATTGTCACGTGGAAAAGTTTGCCTCAATAAAAGCAAGAGTAGTATTTCTGTTACCATCCATACAAACCTGCGACAGTCAAGGTATTTCTGAACATCGTCTATTCTAAACACCATAGTACACAATAACTTTATTTTTACCACTTTTGGCACTAGAGTGCTATCATAATAATTATTATGGTGAGGTCGAATGATGTTGTCTACTATTTTTTTCTTTTTCTTTGCACAGAAGGCTGGTGCGAGCGCTGATACCTACGTTTATGATGAATGGTGTCCGCAAAATTGCCTATTATCTTGTCGCTTTGTGGACGGAACTTGTCATTTTACCTATCCCTCGTGTCAGAGTTGATCCACTCGGGAGGCTACTTATCTGCTCGGGTCTAAGTGTGTTTGTCCTTAATCCGTCTTTCCGGCATATTTCTTTTTGTCTGAGGGACCCCCGCGGCCAAATTTTAAAAAAAAGTGATAAAGAGGAAAAACAAGATGGTTTTGATATATTTTGAAAACGACTTCGAGAACGTTCCTTGTCAAATTTAGAAAGGGAACTTGAATTGATGTTGACTACCGTAAAAAGAAACAATTGCACTCTATGAATACTGATCTGATTTGATTGATTGCGATTATTTCCGTATGTGTGCTTGTTTTTTTTTTATTATCTGTTTTATTCTTTTATTTTTAAATCTCCGAATTTTCTTACGGATTATCTTCTAATTACAACAATATACATTGAAAAGGAAAAAAAAGTGCTTCTGAATTGACAAACTGAAGAGCATTCTTTCTTTCTTTTATGTACAGAGGTCCATGCATGTGCTTTCGTCTTTCACTCTCTCTCTCTCTGTTTCTCTCTCTCTCTCTCTCTCTCTCTCTCTCTCTCTCTCTCTCTCTCTGTTTCTCTCTCTCTCTCTCTCTGTTTCTCTCTCTCTTTCTCTCTCTCTCTCTCTCTCTCTCTCTCTCTCTCTCTGTTTCTCTCTCTGTTTCTCTCTCTCTCTTTCTCTCCCTCTCTTTCTTTATGTCTTTCCCTCGCTCTCTTTTTCTCTCTCTCCCTCCCCCCTATCTCTCTCTCTCTCTCTCTCTGTTTCTCTCTCTCTCTTTCTCTTTCTCTCACTCTCTTTCTTTATGCCTTTCTCTCGCTCTCTTTTTCTCTTTCCCTCCCCCTCTCTCTCTCACTCTCTCTCTCTCTCTCACTCACTCCCTCTATCTCTCACTTCCTTTGTGTGTGTGTGCGTGTGTGCGAGCGTGCGTACGACTGTCTGTCTGTCTGTCTGTCTGTGTCTACGTGAACGCCCACCCACTTTGAACACATCTGGAATTCTTGCTCACAAAAAGGGTTTCAGCGTGATGCGAACAAAACGTCAATGCTTCAAAAGTCGTTCAGAGTTCCTATAATTATAATGATTGACAAGAAGTAATGTCCCAGAGATCACATCGAAATGAGCTGGACTCCGAACAAAGGCAAACGGTCAGACCTCATAAACAACAAAAATGACCATTCACAAGTCAGAAGATAATCCGACTATTCCAGAATCCGTCTGTGTCGGGGAGAAAGTTAACATTGACCAGGATTAGGCGTGTCTTGACTGAAATACATGAATTATGTCTATTCTCCCGCGCAGTTCAAAAGTTTTATGGGAGTAAGAACGAGGGACTGATAAATCGCTGACCTTGCTCATGGAATTCTGAACGGTTGTTTGTTTTGGATTACGGGGATTAGTTGGGGATGCCAAAAGCCTTTGGTCAGTGTTGGAAAAGCGAGGACTGTTTTATCTGGACAATTTTCACCTGTCCTTCTGTGCTTGTTATGTCCTTCGCCTGGTCCTTTCTCTTTCATTCGCTTTATCTCTGGCCAATTCACTCCTTTTCTCTGGTTTTCCTCAATACCGAGACTGTGGGGAAAACATCCTATTGACTTTGATTTATTTAAATGGAGGTTCCGATTTGGTCTTTTTGTATTGTCGCCTCTCAGTAGCTGTTGCAACAAAGGTTCGTTTTATTTTAACCGTTCATTACACCCCCGGTATAGGGGTGTGTATAGGTTTCGCTCGATGTGTTTGTTTGTTTGTTTGTTTGTTTGTGTTCGCATATAGATCTCAAGAATGAACGGACCGATCGTCACCAAACTTGGTGAACAGGTTCTATACATTCCTGAGACGGTCCTTACAAAAATTGGGACCAGTCAAACACACGGTTAGGGAGTTATTGGTGGATTAAAATTATACAAGGACTTATAGAGGAACATCTTAATGGTCAAAGGGAAATAACCATTCTCACTCAGTCACTGCCACCAACTGAGAAGGTTATTTCCCTTTGACGGGGGTGTTTTTCCTACCTCGTAGGAATTTCTTGTTTGAGTTGGGTTTGACAGAATTGCTCCGAATCTGGGACGCGGAAGAGTTGATAGGGTGTGAGATTATATACGTTTCAACAGAAAGACTGAAACAGTATAGCAGACATACTTTTTCTCGAAAATGATGCGTCAGTGTGTTTGTCTGTGTGTGTCTTATTGCGCGTGTATGTGGTGGTTATGGTGGGGGTGGTGGTGGTAGGGAGGGTCATAAATCTTACATCTTTGTAATACTTTGTTTCGCTTTTGTGGTGAATTCTGTTACTGTCCACAGCAGTATACGCCTAATTCTTTTACTTCAGAAAGGTTATAATCAAATGCTGTTGGATTCTCCCCCTTGCCTCCTCCTCTACCACTATGCGTGGCCACCATCATTCTCCCTATCTCTTTCTCTCTCTAATTCTCTTTATCTCTCTCTTTTTCTTGTTCTTCTCTCTCTCACTCGCTTTCTCTACACCTTGTGGCTCAATAAAGTGCTCTCTGTCTCTTTCTTTGTCTTTCTCTCTCTCTCTCTCTCTTGATTTCTCTCTTTCTCTCTTTCTCTCTCTCTTTCTCTCTCTTTCTTTCTCTCTCCCTCTCGCTTTCTCTCTCCCTCTCGTTCGCTCTCTCTCTCTCTCTCTCTCTCTCTCTCTCTCTCTCTCTCTCTCGTTCTCCCCCTCCCCCTCCTCCTCCTCCTCCTCCTCGTCCTCCTCCTCCTCCTCTTCCTCTTCCTCCTTCTTCTCCCTTAGCATTATTTGTTTCTAAAGTGTCCGGTTCGTTATGACACAGCGTGGACGCTGTCCTGAAATAACCACTGGTTGAGTAACGGTATTAACTGACCAGTCCAGCCAAGTGCTACTAGACACACACACTGCACAATCACAGCTCATAGGTCAGATCACCCTGAACGGCTTTGACCGCTGTTTGCATTTCCTGAGTCACGGGATCGATTTCTATAATTCCTCTCTGGTCAGTTGTCTTGGCCCTGGTTGAGGGCGGGGACGTAGCTCAGTTGGTAGCGCGCTGGCTTTGTAGCCAGTTGGTCGCTATCAGCGTGGGTTCGATCCCCACGTTCGGCGAGAGATTTATTTCTCGGAGTCAACTTTGTGCAGACTCTCTTCGGTGTCCGAACACCCCCGTGTGCACACATGCGCACGAAAAAGATCCCACGTTCACAGCGAAAGTCTCAGGGCTTGGAAAACACGAAGACACGCATGCATCATCTCTCGTCTCTGATTATCATGGTCGTATTTCGATACTTTGACGAGACAAACCCAATGCTGGTGTCGAAGAAGACAGCCACAGCGGGCCTGTTCGAATCAAAGTATTACACCATATCTTCAGCGTATTACCAATACCTGTCCCAATATAGACCAGTTGGTCTAAGAGGACGTTAAACCCTAATAGTCTGTCACCCTGGTTGACCAGTGGGCAGCGTCTTGACCAGTGTCCAGCAGTGGTGGTCATGTAACTGGTTTTGACATTTTGTTGCATTCAGTCTTCAGTAAGACCCCTCAATTTAAGTTTTCTCCCTTTTTTAAGTCCTTGATTTGTCCATTATTATGTTGAAAAGTATAACGCCTGTACATTTACCCCCATTCAAAGGCTCCCTCCTTTTTAACGCCCGTTTTTCTCAGAGTTGTTAAGGTCTTAAATGAGGGGGGGGGGTCCACTATACTGCAAAAGTTTGTTGGTACAGTTGAAACTGTCTTGGCGACCACCTGTCCATAACGGCCAGCCCAAAGAAACCCCGATGAGATTCATTCCTTTGTTTATTCACCTTTCCGACGGGCGCAGTGGCGTGGCGGTAAGACGTCGGCCTCCTAATCGTGAGTTCGAATCCCGGTCGCTGCCGCCTGGTGGGTTAAGAGTGGAGATTTTTCCGATCTCCCAGGTCAACTTATGTGCAGACCTGCTAGTGACTTAACCCCCTTCGTGTGTACACGCACGCACAAGACCAAGTGCGCACGGAAAAGATCCTGTAATCCATGTCAGAGTTCGGTGGGTTATGGAAACACGAAAATACCCAGCATGCCTACTCTACGAAAGCGGAGTGAAGCTGACTATGCTCTCAGAGTATAGTGTGGGGAACCCAAATGGGCAAACGAGCTCACACGTCAGCAGACAATTCTGGAACGCCGAAGGAGAAGAATTCCCCTTTCCATGGCGACCACCTGTCTACAAGGAATACTTTGTGGTTGTCCTTTGGGTGGTCGCTATGGACAGGTTCCACTGTACAAGTAATGTGTGCAGATCCAAGGTACTGTTGATATAAAACAAGAAATTCCTACGAGGTAGGAAAAACACCCCCGTCAAAGGGAAATAACCTTCTCAGTTGGTGGCAGTGACTGAGTGAGAATGGTTATTTCCCTTTGACCATTAAGATGTCCCTGTATAAGTCCTTGTATAATTTTAATCCACCAATAACTCCCTAACCGTGTGTTTGACTGGTCCCAATATTTGTAAGGACCGTCTCAGGAATGTATAGAACCTGTTCACCAAGTTTGGTGACGATCGGTCCGTTCATTCTTGAGATCTATATGCGAACACAAACAAACAAACAAACAAACAAACACATCGAGCGAAACCTATACACACCCCTATACCGGGGGTGTAATAAATCCTTTGGTCAGCTTCTGGTGACCTTGGTTGACCAGCAAGCAGTATCTTGAACAGTGAGTGAGGGAAAGTTATATCACAGGTTTTGACACTTGAATTGTATTAATTTTAGTCTTCGGTCATTCAAAGATA
Organism: Littorina saxatilis; assembly: GCF_037325665.1. Classification (NCBI taxonomy): domain Eukaryota; kingdom Metazoa; phylum Mollusca; class Gastropoda; order Littorinimorpha; family Littorinidae; genus Littorina; species Littorina saxatilis. The sequence goes on from NC_090246.1 coordinate 13,243,559, forward strand.
CATTCATTCCCGTGTAAACGATCAAGTACACCAGCACACATCTGTTAAGGATTTTTACTTGGGATAAGAGCGACCGTCCACTTAAACTTATATCAAAAATCAGCATCCTGACTGCGTCATGTGGATACAGAGAGTGTGTTTGTGTGCCTTTGATTCCTTTTGCAGATTGGCGTACAAAATGTATGGAGCAAAAACGTCTCGCTCAACACAGAAAGCTGTCACACTGTAGATTTTTGGTAAGTATCCTTGTGGAATGATGCACTAATTCCACGTAAAGGTCTGAACATGTGCTTGGTGAGCAAGTCTAGACGGAATGGAGCCTACAAAAACATCATGTAATGTTGCTAATATCAGCCATGTAGAAAAGACACGTCACAATAGATCAAATAAAAAACCATCATTACAACAAAGGCAAACCAGGGATTTACAATAAGGTTCTGTGATTGTGATTGTGATGATTCGGTCTTATTACACATCCAATTAACCCAACCCTCGTGTATTAGATTCTTGGCATGCCATCATATTCAAAAGTCTGTAACTAAAAATCTGTAGATTTCTCTTATTTTTTTCACACACTCTGAACATATTACAGGCACAATATAAGCCCAATATAAGAAAACTATTTTTTTTTCAGTCAATCGGTGTTGTATCTTTTTAAAAGCTTGCTGGAACACATCTCCTTGTAATCTGCACAGTGCCTCTGTAATGTTTGTACAAAGTACCTCTTCCGGTCAGCGTTGGTGACCTTGTCAGACCACTGAGCAGTGCCTTGACCATTGGCCGGAGATGCTTATGTAACCGGTTTTAACATTCAGTTACTTTGAGCTTTGGGTTTCATGCAATCCAAGTTGGTTTGGTACTGTGTGCACTGCCCGGGCATTGTTGGTGTACAATGCAATTTCTCATGTCAGTTTTGGTGACCTTGTCTAACCGCTGGGGAGCGTTTTGACCAAAGACTGGTGGTGGTCAGGCAACAGGTCTTGACACTTGGTTACATTGGGGTGTCGGTTTCACGTAATCCACGCTGGTGGGCAATGTGTGCAGTGAGTAATGTTGGGACAGAGTATTACATGTGTTGTAGAGAAGGAAGGTGAAATGGGCTGGACCTAGTGTATGAGAGGGAGGGGCTACCATAATGAGGAAAGAATACAGGGGGGGGGAGGGGGGGCTGCCAGGTACTGTTGAAATTAAACGTTTAAAGGGGGTATTCGGGGTCTCACCTTGAGGACAAACGTTACATTTACTGGGTAAGGCGGGGAAGCTTTCGGGAACAACGGACCCCGCCCCCCACCCCCCCCCCCCCTCCTAGGTCCAGCCTTGTTTCTTGTTGTTTGTACAACACTTGGAACTCATACCTCCCTGCATCCTTTGCGGGCGTAACACGAAATTTTTACTCCGCGAAAAAATTTTTACTCCGGAGTAAAAACTTCGTACGAAATTCTTACTCCGAGTACACCTTTCGTACTAGAAAAGAACTCCCCAGGGCACGACAAAATTACTCCCTCCACGAAATATTTACTCCCCATTTTGCTTTCTTCCAGTAAAAATCTCGTACACAAAAATGGGATGCGGGCGAAGGGTTAATGCCAATAAGTGATCTTGCGCAAACGAATGTCGCGCTACCCCTTCCACCACCAAGACTTACAAGGGGACAAGGGAGTAAAAGTTTCGTACACCTGGCATGGGAAGTTAAATTGCTCGTGTTAGGGTGAAGTAATTTATTCGCTCTTTATTCGTCAGGGGAGTATCATTTTTGCACAAAATGTTTACTCGGAACTCACCTGTCGTGGGGAGTAATTTTCTCGTGTAATGGGGGAGTACTGTTTTAGTAAAGAAAGTAACATTATCGTACGAAATGTTTACTCCGGAGTAAAAATCTCGTGAGAGTAATTTTCTCGTGTTACACCGGCCCTGGGTGACTTGCGGGTGACCATCGTCTTTGACGATAATCCAAATTCCTCTCTTCCACTCCCGTTTATTTTTATTAACTTGTTTTTCCTGTGTTTCATAGCCTACAAAATTCTTTACCTCTTTCTGATTGTCTTTGTGTTTTCCCTTTTCTGTTCCTTGCTTCTTCTTTGTTATAGTCGCTTCATTTGTGTGTGTGCTTCATCATTGCCTTGATGCCCTCACGACCTCACTGTTTGTGTGTGTGTGTGTGTGTGTGTGTGTGTGTGTGTGTGTGTGTGTGTGTGTGCGTGCGTGCGTGCGTGTGTGTGTGTGTGTGTGTGTGAGTGTGTGTGTGTGTGTTTATGTGTGTGTGTGCTGTGAGAGACTGCTTAGGATTTTTATATGTGTTTTAGTGCAACTCTAAATTCGTAGTAAATGTGATACGGTTTAGTGTTGTTAGTTTTAAGTGCAATCCTTAATTACTCAATTAGGTTGGGAATTCACCCTGATCCCAAGATTGCCAGCACAAGGAGAGCACAGGAATCTATTTCGAGCGTTCCGTGCCACTGTCAACTTGTGGCATTTATACCGCACGTGCTGCACGAAGCAGAGGACGCTTCTTTTGAGAGGGAACACCTGTCCTTAGAGTGACGCATCAGTATTGTTTCATTTTGTGACAAGCTTTCAGAGAGAATAGTACGAAAAGTTGCATTTTGTTTTTTGTTTTGGAAGAATATATCGACGTCGTCCTAGAATTGTGGCGTAACTCTTTCTATGCAGCTTTCAGCAGAGGGCCCAAACTGGTTATTGTTATTATGAAATAGTGTTTATATTTGTACCTGGTGTGGATAGAAAGATAAAAGAATGTTAAATCATGTATTGTCCGTCGTATTGTAAAGAATATTTCTCATGGAGAATGATTTACATCGACAACCTTGACAGTCTAGCATGGCAACGGGAACGCAGAAGAAGAAGAGGAAGATTTACTTAGACTAATGCACACAGAAACATCAAAATCGCCAAGAATTTAGTTACGCCAAAATTCCAGGACGACGGCGATATTCAATAAATATTTAATGTCATCATCTTGTAATGTAATAGTCATTTGCTCTTATCCTGAAAAAGTATTCCTATGCTTATTCTGTTACCCTCGTAAAATAAAGAATTGTCATTGTCATTGGCATTCTCTCTCTCTCTCTCTCTCTCTCTCTCTCTCTCTCTCTCTCTCTCTGTCTCTCTCTCTCTCTCTCTCTCTCTCTCTCTCCTTCCCCCACCCCCTCCCCACGCCTTCTCTTTCTCTTTCTGTCATGTCTGTTGTTGTTGTTGCTTCTCTGTACCATTTTTCAAACCCGTCCCATCTTCGCACCTGGCCACACGCACGATGCACAGGGTCAGCAGCTCAAAGCAGCGCCCACAACAAGAGACAAGACACCATGCACAAGACAAGACAAGACGTGACAAGACAAGACAAGACACCATGCACCCTTCTTCAAAACTTCCACCCAATCCAGGTGTCGCGTGTGACCCTTAACCTCCGTTGCATCACGGGACTGAAAAGACGGGTCAGATTTGGCACCTTGCGACAAAAGGACCGGTCAGTGGTGGTCAGAGTAAGGTCAGGTGGGTCAAGGGGTTGGGGCGGGGTCGAGCGCGCCTTTTCATTAACACCGTTTTGACCATCGCTTGTGTGTGGAGGAATTAGTGTGATGGGATTTGGGTGGGGCTGGAATTACTACAGGGTGCCCATCACTCGCATACCTGCTTTTAATCAAGGTAATCACGTTTTAACAAGGTCCTTATTACCAGCAAAACGATGTTTGGGATAGGAGGTTTTCTTAAGAAGATAATTATTATTATGAAATTGATTTGAGTCTTTGAAGTGCTCGAAATCATAACAGGCCGGAATTATAGCAGGAATGATGACAATTTCAGAAAAATACATCGAGTTGGAAAGTCTTTTGCTGCTTATATCGGCTTTTAATAAAGTTATCAGATTTCTATAGATGTCGTTATTTCTAGTACGACGGTTCCGGAGATAGAAGTATGTCGTTCAAAGAGTATTGCTGTGATAGGCTACTTATTGTTGTCCTCATCGCGTTCGTAACCTAAATAATCCATAGCTGCAGCAACGAATGAAGAAGAGTTGCGCCACATATACAATTGCAAGGAAAGATGTTTTTATGATTGTACTAAACAAGACCAACCAAACAAACGAAGAACCGCCCCCACCCCCACTGTCATTTTTCTATAATTTGGGGCAAAAATGAAAGAAAAGAGAAACTTAAGAATTCCCTTTGGTTTAAACAATGTTTATTTATATTTTACATGTTCAGGAAATGTACATCGATATAAGGTGAAAACAACAACAAGCCTACAAGAATTCCCTTTCATTTGATGAACAGTCTATTAATATTATGATAAACAAGGAGTCTTTTCATTTTTAAGCATGCAATCCTGAGAGGCGCTATGGTACACCGGACACCTACGATCTTTAGTATGAAAACTGTCGTAGACTTTTTGCTGAGACTTCGATTCATCAATTGGCAGGTTATGTTTCGCAACACGGTGGCCTAGTGGTAAGGCGTCCGCCCAGTGAGTGGGAGGTCGTGGGTTCGAACCCCGGCCGGGTCATACCTAAGACTTTAAAATTGGCAATCTAGTGGCTGCTGCGCCTGGCGTCTGGCATGATGGGGTTAGTGCTAGGACTGGTTGGTCCGGTGTCAGGATAATGTGACTGGGTGAGACATGAAGCCTGTGCTGCGACTTCTGTCTTGTGTGTGGCGCACGTTAAATGTTAAAGCAGCACCGCCCTGATATCACCCTTCGTGGTGGACTGGGCGTTAAGCAAACAAACAAACAAACAAACAAACGAAACAAACAAACAAACAAAAAAAGGTTATGTTTCTGCAAGTATCGATACGTGTCAAGTCTTGTGCTGTGTAATGAGCCCGGAGTGAATAATAGCTAGCTTCAATAGCATTCAATATCATCTTTATCATTAAGCTAAAATGACACGCAGTCAAAGTACTACAATACAGAATATCTCCAGACAGAAGCTTTCAAAGCTCAGGAAGGATGTGTCGATGTTTCACTAAAGTGTGTGCTTTGGTACCCTGAGTTATAGTTCGAGTAATAGTATAACGCGAATACTGTAGCCTAAATTGCCCAACTCAGTCTAACCCCCACACTTTTCAAGCAAATTTTCATCATTACTCCAAATTTTAAAATTGCAGTGTTTAGCCATTGAGAATGTGACAAGCCTTGGTCAACCTAGTCTAAAGATTCAAAAGTATGAGTGAAGCTTGCAATTGGGTGCTTCTTGTGTGAACGTGAAATAAGTCATGGTTAGACCTTATACCCCGTCCTCAAAATTATCCGCACCGAGACAGCAAATTCCTACACTCCTCAAGAAAATTCTTCTTCTTTCCAAATTAAAAGATTACACCTTCCAACCACCGAGGAGTAGTCTCGGTACCCCCCGCGGGTTAGGGGGAAGAATTTACCCGATGCTCCCCAGCATGTCGTAAGAGGCGACTAACGGATTCTGTTTCTCCTTTTACCCTTGTTAAGTGTTTCTTGTATAGAATATAGTCAATTTTTGTAAAGATTGTAGTCAAGCAGTATGTAAGAAATGTTAAGTCCTTTGTACTGGAAACTTGCATTCTCCCAGTAAGGTAATATATTGTCTACGTTGCAAGCCCCTGGAGAAAATTTTTGATTAGTGCTTTTGTGACAAGTGGCTCTATCCCATCTCCCCCCTTTCCCCGTCGCGATATAACCTTCGTGGTTGAAAACGACGTTAAACACCAAATAAAGAAAGAAGAAAAAGTAGTCTCGGTCAACCAAGTCAACAGATTAAATACAGAGGAACCCCGCCTCTGTTAAGACCCCCAGTTTAAGACTCCCTCCTTTATAAGACCCTCCTTTCTTTGGTGTTCTGTTCATAATCTCTGTAAAATTTACCCCAGTTTAAGACTCCCTCCTTTTTAAGACCCTCCTTTCTTTGCTGTTCTGTTCATAATCTCTGTAAAATTTACACCAATGTTAAGACCCTCCTTTCTTTGGTGTTCTGTTCATAATCTCTGTATAATTTACCCCATTTTAAGACTCCCTCCTTTATAAGACCCTCCTTTCTTTGGTGTTCTGTTCATAATCTCTGTAAAATTTACCCCAGTTTAAGACTCCCTCCTTTATAAGACCCTCCTTTCTTTGGTGTTCTGTTCATAATCTCTGTAAAATTTACACCATTTTAAGACTCACTCCTTTATAAGACCCTCCTTTCTTTGGTGTTCTGTTCATAATCTCTGTAAAATGTACCCCATTTTAAGACTCACTCCTTTATAAAACCTGCTTTTCTTAGATGTGTGAAGGTCTTTAAAATGTGTGTGTGTGTGTGTGGGGGGGGGGGGGGGTTCCACTGTATTCTGACGTACGAACATAGCTCTTTTATGTCTGAATAGAGACAGGGGAGACAACTGATGACTGGGGTGGTGGTTCGTTCCCCTTTAAGCGCTCTTCAAGGCATCAGTAGATTAGCAGGTTGAAAGCCTGCGATTACCTCGGGACCGTGTTAACTTGGAAAACGCCCCTCGTACCCGGTATTTGTGTCAAATGTGTCGGCTCGTCACCGCCATGTAATGAGCGGAGGTGATAAAATTTTGATTTGAGGTGTCGGCGTGAATGTCGTCTGTAGCCGTTCTCTAATCATTCGTGACTGAAGCGGTTAGAAGAGATCGGAGATTTTGTCACTTCGTTTGTATTCTCGAATCTGACCTGCCTTCAAAAGACGGGAACCGCTATGTCAGCCCTAACCCTGTTACGGTTAGGGTTGAAGAGGTTTGGGTTGGAACAAACGAGAAAAAGTGACCGAATTGTTTTAGAATTGTTTACTTGTATTTTGTTTCCTTCTTCATATTCCTGTGTCCGGTTTTGGGTTCGCAAACGACCAAACAAACAAACAAACAAACACACAAACAAACAAACTAACAAACAAAAACAAGAAAGAAAGAACGAAACATACGTTTTTTTCTTAATGAGAATATCATTTTCGCACAAAATTGAAGTCGTCTATATAAAACCACACAACTAAAATGAAAAATGTGTGACGTTATTTTTTTTATTTAAAAAAAGCTGTTTTGTTTGTTTGTTGTTGTTGTTTTCATCAGAAAAAAAAGAAGGTGCCATTCATTCAGTTCATATAAAGCGAACAAAAATATATCAGTAACGGGTACTTTCTTTAATGGAGACTGTTAAGGTAAAAATGTAGACTACAAGTGATGCTACTTCGTCAACTATGATTAGACCGCGCATGCATTCAGTTCATATAAAGCACCAAAAAAACAGTACAGGGTAATTTATTTCATAAAGAGGCAATCATCGAGGAAGATGTGTAGACTACAAGTATACTATAGCGTCAACTATGATGAGACCGAAAATTGCTCGTAACAAGAACCTCGGTGTAAGGGAAGTAACTTGCCGCTATGCTCCGTGACGTGATCTTGTGTAATAGGGGTAAAAAGCGGGGTACATCCCACCCGGTTTTCTCCCTTCCTTTTTCGAAGTACGTAGCTTTGTCTTCTTTTTCCGCTCGAGCTCACTCTGTTGGAGGTACTGAGAGTTTTATTAATGTATATATTTACATGTAAATATGTCTAAAACTTAAGTAAATGTAGATGTTTTATTAGATTTATAATGCTGTGTAACAATGAACTATTTTTTGTTGCAGAATTCAAACGCAGCTAGTTTGATAAATGGTTGGAGTACATGTATGCTTGTGCTTTCTTATTGCGCACCTCTTTCCCTGTCTTCCTTTCTTCTGCTCTCTCTTAAGATATTAGATTTGTAGATAAGCTGGTTAGAATCTATTTTTTAACGCATAAGTGTTTGTTTGAAATGTACTTTTTGTCATTCGGCCAATGGTGACTTCATCTTCGCTTCGTTTGTCTCTCTCTCTCTCTCTCTCTCTCTCTCGAGATACGTGTTCTATGCCAAGTTTAAAAGATCGTTTAAGATTGAGAATTATGTGGATTGTAGCCAGTTACGTTGCTTTAAAATTGCTTATGTCCAATTCAGATTTGGTATATCACCTATAAACTGTCACAGGATGAGGTACAAACGCGGTGTAACCCCTCAACAGTTATTATGTCCAGTATGTAAGACTGTAAACGAAGACGAAGAACATGTTTTATTGAACTGTACTGCATATGACGAGTTCAGAAGTGAGCTTTCTGTTTTTGCAGCCAATGACGATGTGGCAGCAATTATGAGTGCGGATGATGATAAGAATGTCATGGATGTGTCGAACTTTCTGTATAAAGTGTTCAAGAAAAGATCTCAATACATTAGTTAAGATGATCACCATTCAATCCTAAAAACACGGTATTTCACGTGTGGCATGTTTGTCTGCCTGTTCTGTTGTTTTGTTTTTCACTGTTTTATTGTTGTCTTTATTCGGCTCCACTGTGGACACATGTACTACGCTGAATTTCCCTCCCCCCATTTCCCCATTGAAATGAGCCTTGTGTTTATTCAATAAATGTTCAGAGTTCAGAGTTCAGAGTTCTCTCTCTCTCTCTCTCTCTCTCTCTCTCTCTCTCTCTCTCTCTCACTCTCCCTCTCTTATCCCCCATTCCTCCCCCGTATCCCCCAGTAACCATTAAATGAATGTTTTCCAATCTATCCTTTTGAGTATTTGCAGTTCCGAAATCCACTATTGCAATTAGCTCTCTCTTCACAAGAAACATTTCATAGACAGAGAGAGTTGGGGTGGGGGTGCGGTGGGGGTGTTTGAGAGACTCGTATAAGGCAGGGGGAGGGGGGAGGGAGGGGAGATTAACAGAATGGACAGGTGGGCGGGATCCCCAAACTAAGCCGCCAGCAGCAGCACTGAAAAGATTTAGACTAAAGCTCGACATCTTTACTTTCTTTTGTGGACCCAACCCCAGAAACAAGACATTTCCTCCTGCGCTTGTAAAAGAAGAAACAAGCGGTATTTGCTGAGCTACCCGGCAAATACAAGAGGCTGCATCCTGCTCCATTCTTCTGTCAAACGAGCAAAGGTTTATAAGCCGCGGATTTTTTTCACAGCCACATTTTGAAAAAAGAAACGGGATTAACCCGTCTGGCTGGGTCACCGTTCTCTGAAATCTAATTCTTCCGTTTGCTGTAGGAGTTAATCTCTTTAAAGATTTCCGAGAAGGAAGGAATAAGGAGAGAAAGAAAAGGAGGAGATTGTAAAGAGGGAGGTGGAAATTGCAGAGACAAATTGCGGAAAATATCTGTTTCTTGTTGATATTTATCTTTCAGATTGATCTGAGTGTGTGTGTTTGTGTGTGCGCGTGTGTGCAGTTGCAGCTGTCTCTTTGGCGTGTCCCCAACCCCTCCTCCCCCCCCCCCCACCTCTCCCAACACAACCAAGCCACACCTCCCCCCTCCCATTCCACCCACCAACCACCCCACCCCATCATTCTCCCTGTCCATCCAAACCATTGCTTCGGCTACTTTTCCCCTTGCCACCCCCACTTTTTGAAAACGTCAGCCCGCATATCATAGTCTTGTGTCCCCTCGGCTCGTGCAGTTTACTATCCTTTTTCTCTCTTTCTCTGACTTTCTGCATATTCCTTTATTATGTTCCTTTCTATCTCTCTGTTTTATTGGCGATTGGAATGTACTCATGCCCTTTATTACATAAACGCACGCACGCATGAGCGCACATACGCACGACGCATGCACGTACGCACGCACGCACGAACACACGCACACACACACACACAAGCACACACACAAATACACACAAACACGCACACGCATACACACACACACACACACGCACACATACACACACACACTATACATGTTGACTCTTTCTCTCTGTCACTCTCTCTCTCTCTCTCTCTCTCTCTCGGTCAGCCCCCCCCCCCTTCCCCCCTCCCCCCCCCTTCCCCCACCCCCGGCCTTTGCAACCCACCCTTCACCCCGACCACACCCTCAGCCCAGCCTCTCTCATCTCACAATACTTACAGACTTCAAAAACTGCACCGATTTCAAGTCAAAAACGAACCCAATTTTCAACAACCTTAAAATAGGAAATACCATTCAGTCCTTCTCTCTAATTTGGCACACCTTCGCCTCAATCTCTTTTTCCTCCCCCCCCCCCCCCCCTTTACCTCCGCCCTACCTGAGATTTCACCTGTCCCTGGATTAATTTAGCTTCAATCGGCCGAACCGCGCGACGACTGACCAGAGTGCATCACAAGTCAAGTGTCCAGGTCACGCTGACCCAAGACTCGAGAGGCTACTGATGAGAGAGTGAACACCCGCGACAGGATAGGTGGGATGGTTGGGAGGGGTGGAGGGAGGCAGTGGGGTGGGTGAGGGAAGGAATAGATAGTGAGTTCTTGGATGGGATTGGAGAAAGGTGATCTTCTTTTACCTTGATGTAGGTTATGTGTGGTGGCAGCGCATGATGAAGATAATGGTGATGATGATACATAAATGGTGTGTGAGCGTGTGTTTGTGTGTGTGTGAGTGTGTGAGTGTGTGTGTGTGTATGGGTGTGGTTGGGAGGTGTGGTATTTGGTGTGTGCGTGTGCATGAGTGTGTAGGTGGGTGGGTGTGTGCGTGCGTGCGTACAAGCGAACGTGCGTCCGTGCCTGCGCGCGTTTGTGTGTGTGTTTGTGTGTGTGTGTGTGTGTGTACGTGCGTGCTTGCGGGCGTGTGTGTGTGTGTGTGTTTGTGTGTGTGTGTGTGAAAGTGTGTGTGTGTGTGTGTGTACGTGTACGTGCGTGCTTGCGTGCGTGTGGGCGTGTGTGTGTGTGTGTGTGTGTGTGTGTGTGTGTGAAAGTTAGGTGGTACATGTCACATACTGCGTCATGTTGTCTTTTTGCTACCTGATGATTTCCAAAAGGATTGCAAAGCTTCCATCTCTTCTTGTTTGTGTGTATGTCACGCAGTACGTTTATTCTTTCGTTTGTTCCCGTGTCTGTGAGGTTGCTCGTTTGTTTCTTCCTTCTTAAAATTAATTGTTGGATTGGGGGGGTTTTTGGTCTTTTGTTTTGTTTTGTGTGTTTATGTCTTGTTTGCTGGCCGATTGTTTGTTTGTTCGCTTGTTTGTTTGTTTGTTTGTTGGTTTGTTGGTTGGTATGTTTTGTTAGTTTGTAGTTTTTCATACGTTTTTTTTTTACATTGGTCTCTTTTGGGCTTTTAAAACAACATCCACATCAACTTATTCTTAAACATATCAGTGTTCTTCTTCACCAAACGGGAAAACCCACCCACCACAACTCCGCAGAAACCTGAATTGTCCCAAGGTCAACCCGACACTGAGGTCAGCAGAACCCGCCATTGACCATCGCCTCTGCCCACCGGACACCCAGACCTGCAGCTTCTATACAGCTTGACCCCGTCACACACACACAACTTACTTTGACCCACAGGTGACCATAGCTCAGGTGTGAATGAATTAAAGATACGTTGTCCGCATTGGGCGTGTAGAAAACACCCGAGTTCTCGGGCCAAAGTGAGAGAAAGAGAAAAACTAACTTATGAGAAAGAGAATCGAGTAAGCATTGGATCGAACAGGAAATGTGATCAAATAAAGTAATGGGATCGAATAATGAATGGGATCGAACAAGAAATTGGATTGAATAAGTAATTGGAACGAATAAGAAATTGGATCAAACAAGAGATTGGATCGAAGAAGAACTGAGATCGAATAGGAAATTGGATCGAAAAAGAGACTGGGTTGAATAAGAACTGATATCGAATAAGACATTGGATCGAACAAGGGATTGATCCGAGAAACAAAGTGGATTAATAAGCTCTCTACTGACATGCATACGACATGTGCAACAGAGTAAGTGAGCGTTATACGGAACCAATATCCTGGCACCTTGGATAATAACAAACATTGAAATGAACAAGCGATTTTCATCCTAAAAATAACAAGACATTGGATCAAATAAAAACTGAGACCGATCTAGAAATGGTATCTTTACTGATGTCATGAGATAGGACCTCAGCAAGATTCTTAACGGTATAGATCAGTCGAAACCGGCGTATGGCTGCCTGAATGGCGGGGTAAAAACGGTCATACACGTAAAAACCCACTCGTGCAAAAACATGAGTGAACGTGGGAGTTTCAGCCCATGAACGAAGAAGAAGATAAGTAAGAACTGAGACCGACTAGGAAATGGTATCTTTACAGATGTCATGAGATGGGACCTCAGCATGTTTCTTAGCAGTATAGAGCACAACCCCATCCATCGCAGTCGTTTCCGCTTGTATCCGGTCTCTGCGCACAGCTTATTGTATGCCAGACCTGTTTCTCTTTTTTTCTCTCTCCAAGGCTGATCTATTGTAGACTTCCTGCGGGCAAGGTCAGCGCGAGGACTTAGGAAAGCGTTGCGAGTCATCCGATACACCCGTGTTTAGCTTCTACACTGGACCCTGGTCATATATTGTCACCCGCCCCCGCTTCCACTGAACGGTTCAACTTCGTATTTCATTTCGTTTTATTTTACTTGACTATCCCATTGGTGGAAAATTCGGGTCGCTTCCTCCCAGTGGAAATCTAGCAGCAACAAGAGCTACCCAGGTGTGTGTGTGTGTGTGTGTGTGTGTTTAGGTGTAATCAGCACCTGCACATATAGCAGAATGACCGAGGTCTTTGGCGTGCCACCTTTGTGACACGGGGGTGGGACATGGATACTTTTTCCGAGTCTGCACATCACGTTTACCCGTGTCCGTCCCGGCCTGGATTCGAACCCGTGACTCTAGGACCATGTACCACAAGGGCAAGGCCAGTGCTCTACCAACTGAGCTACTTATTTATTTATTTATTCATTTCTTTCTTTGTTTCTTTCTTTGTTTCTTTCTTTGTTTCTTTCTTTGTTTCTTTCTTTGTTTCTTTCATTCATTCATTCACTCATTCATTGGTTTAAACAGTATTTCATTCGTAAACAGACGCATGATAATATAACAACATCATTAAAAAGGAGCATTCATACATTCATTCATTCATTCATTCATTCATTCATTCATTCATTTATTTATTTATTCATGTATTTCATTCTCCTTTTATCTATCTGTTTAAATCACCTTCACAGTGCAAATTATTGTGCGCTCTGGACCCTTTCAGTCTCACTCACACACAAACTTGTCTATTCAGAAGCTGAGGGTGAAAAGTTCGGGCCAACAGCGTTTGTGAATGAAGTGGTAGTTTTCTTTAAATATGAAAGGACTCGAAAAGAACGATTTGGTTTTGTTGTTCGCCGAGGCGCGAAAAATATTCTCACGGTTGTTATCTTGGGGGAAATACTACTGCGCCACTGAGTGGGATTTCCTTCCTGCCTTTTGAAATGCTGTCTTTGTCTTCTTTTCTTCTTCAGAATCAAAAGATAAGAAAGGTATGTTAAAAAAAACCAACCACTGTTACAGTCACTGATCTTCGACCCAGCGGTCTTTTAAGTGAACAATCACTCATAATACTGAAAATAAACTTATCTGACAAATATCATGATGTATTACCTACACAAAAGAACAAAACAAACAAGAGGGTTGCAGTCGGGCAGGATGAGCAGAAATCCCCGAAAAAATCGACTGCCAAAGTTCCAAAATTCAGAAATGATAAAACAAGAAAGTATGTTATTGGGAGGTTTCATTTATCATTACACCCCCGGTATAGGGGTGTGTATAGGATTCGGTCCATGTGTTTGTTTGTTTGTGTGTTTGTGTGTTTGTGTTCGCATATAGATCTCAAGAATGAACGGACCGATCGTCACCAAACTTGGTGAACAGGTTTTATACATTCCTGAGACGGTCCTTACAAAAATTGGGACCAGTCAAACACACGGTTAGGGAGTTATTGGTGGATTAAGATTCTACAAGGACTTATAGAGGGACATATTAATGGTCAAAGGGAAATAACCTTCTCAGTTGGTGGCAGTGAGAATGGTAAGGACGGGGGTGTTTTTCCTACCTCGGAGGAATTTCTTGTTATTATTATTATGGGGAGCTTATATAGCGCGAACCACAACTGTGCTCTCCGCGCTTTACATATTAATTTCTGCCGTTTGAAATGGAATTTTTTACAGACAGACAGACAAACCGCCATTTATATGTAATTTTCTAGAAAACTGTAAACACCACTATAAGCATTATGCTTGTTGTTGTTTACTCAATATGCGTTTTTTGTAAATAATGCACAAACGTTGAATAAAACAGTTTAAACCAAACAGACATTTTTTACATACAATATATAACGCATTCACATCGACCAGCAAACTTCAAGCCTATTAGGCGAACATTCACCTTTCACGGCCTATTATTCCAAGTCAACGGGTATTTGGTGGACATTTTTATCTATGCCTATACAATTTTGCCAGGAAAGACCCTTTGTCAATCGTGGGATCTTTAACGTGCACACCCCAATGTAGTGGACACGAAGGGACCTCGGTTTTTCGTCTCATCCGAAAGACTAGCACTTGAACCCACCACCTAGGTTAGGAAAGGGGGGAGAAAATTGCGGCCTGACCCAGGGTCGAACACGCAACCTCTCGCTTCCGAGCGCAAGTGCGTTACCACTCGGCCACCCAGTCCATTTGTGTTCTTCTCATTCTTCATTTACCTCCTTCTCTTCTTCTTTTTTCCTCTCTGCTTTCCTCTGGGTGTCATGTAACCGAATAACTACGACACTTGATGCCGAGTCAAATGTGTCTACTTTAGCTTCAAGCACGCGCCTGCGCACGTACAAACAGACGCACGCGCGGGCGCACAGTTACAACGAAATATTATGAGTCATAACATAGACAGACATACATCGACTGTAAACCTTGGAGTGAGCTCAAATTAAAGTCTTACCGAAAATCCAAAATCAAATCTGAGGCTTTGCCCTCCGCGGGATATTTGTTTCTTCATCTCTTTGTTCAAATAAAATGAATAAAGGCCCGCAGTCTTTGATTTTATTCGCGTGAAGATACCACACAATAATGGCATCAGAAACGGAGCGGTTTCAAAGCCAAAAAGACAGCAAAGAAGTTGAAGCTACAATAATTATGACAAGACTGACAAACGAACGCGGTTTCATTTTCCAAGCACAGAGATGTTAGTAAACTTTCTGCCCTTTTCTGTGTTCAAAACTATGACCTTGTGATAATAGCAATCACTACCGCACACGCGAGAAAGATTTATACTCTTTTAGACAAATAAAGGGTCCACTTTGAATCCGCCCTGTAGTTAAATAAAGCTCTGCCATTCGTCTTTTCTGCCTTTTTTTTCTTTTTCTTTTTTTTTCGGTGTGACAAAATCAGTTCCAGAGATTTATACGGGGAGCTGGTAGAGAGCCGCTCCCATTGTCGCCGCCCTGTTCCGACAAGTTGACATCATGACCTATGATGTCACGGAGAGAGCAGAAGGTCTCGGCTAACCCGGAGCTTGCACGTGCGCGCGGCTCGCGCTACCGACACCTTTAAGTTAGCTCCCTTGTTTTTCCCGTTATAATGACTCACCGGCTTTAGTCGTCACGTCCACACACACAAAAAGAACAACTGTCGACCCCCGGGTTGAAATTTGGTATGCTACGTTTCCCAAACTTTGAACAGTGACGATCTGGATTTACAAGGTGGTTGGTTGGTTAGTTGGTGGGTTGGAGGGTTGGTTGGTGGGTTGGTGGGTTGGTTGGTTGGTGGGTTAGTTGGGCTGATGGGGTCTATGTCGACCAAAAGAATGTGATTCCCTGTAGATGGAGTTCTTGTAAGGGGATTCCCTGTATAAGGGAATCCCACAGGGTGGAGTTTTTCAATAAAACTTGCAAACCATACTCAAATTTCTAAGAAATATAAAAAAAATATCGAAAAACGTCAAATTCTACCGATGTCGCTAAGCGTCACGTGACTTTCAGCGATATCAGCGAAACTCTACAGGAACTACACCCTGTGGTATTCCCTGCATACAGGGAATCCACCTACAGGAATTCCACCTACAGGGAATCCCACTCTTTTGGTCGACATAGACCCCATCAGCGTTAGTTGGTTGGTTGGTTGGTTGGTTGGTTGGTTGGTTGGTTGGTTGGTTGGTTGGTTGGTTGGTTGGCTGGTTAGTATTTTTTGTCGTCTCTTCAGCTGATATTGCTATTCGAGACCGATGCAAGTTTGGATTTACAAGAAAACGACGGATATTGTTAAACTGTTTAAAAAAAACCGTTATGTTCAAGCCGTCTTCTACTGATTTTGGAACTATTGGAATATTATCGTTGCTTTTCGTTTTGGCTTCGCACGTGCTAAAAATGGCATTTTCCGACTCACCCACTTGAATGTTCTCTTTGGCCGCATTCCCTGGCAAACTATCTACATGATCATTATTTAGGTGTCTACGTAAATGACATATATATGACTAGATGAATACCCGCTTCGCCGGATACCCGGCTTCGCCGGAAAGAAGTAGAGCCGAATACCCGGCTTCTCCGGCGCACCGTACGAAGGAAGGGAGATAAACGCGCAAAACACTGGAGAAGATAGGGAAGAGTTACTGGGAATGGATGTACAGAAAAACCAAAATCGGTTCAGCGCTGCGCGCTGAGAGCACGTGTTGAAAATTTTCATCGACCAGATTGTGTCCGGGGTGTACCTGAATATGCCCACCAAATTTGAAGCAGATCCATCGAGAACTTTGGCCGTGCATGGCGAACACACAGACACACAGACAGACAGACAGACAGACACAAGCCGTATATAGATATAGAAGTCTGCGGCTATGAAGGGAAGGGAAAACGCATCTTTTGTGTCAAACAAGTAAAGTGTGCCGATTTTACAGTAAATCCTTTTTTTTTTTTTTACAAAAAGCTAAGTGATTATCATCATCTTCGATTTTTGTCTCTCTTTATCGCTAATAATAAAGCTCAGAAGTCTGGACGCAAAAGCAAAGTTTCACGGTCAACTGCTCGAGAAACGCACTATAGCTTGCTTTTTTTTTTTTTTTTTTTCGTTTTCTGTGTTTTTTTTCAGGTTACACCATCGTTGAAATTGTCCCACTGATATTTTTCGATTGGAGTTGATAAAGAAAAGTATTTTCCTTCTAGTATTTCTTCTTTTCTTTTCGCAGCTCGACCCCTCTCTTCGTGTTTTGCTTGCTGGTACATGGTACCAGTTTCAAGAAGCGAAAAGCAGACCCGGCTGAGTTGCTGTGTATCCGTTCCACAGCTCAGTTTGTTGTCATAAATCAAAAAGCACCCCGCTCCAAGTCACAGAGATAGTCATCGGGTTCCGTGGCCTATGATTACCAAACACCCCGTACAAGATTTGGCTCTAAGATTTAGATGCATTTGTCGTTTTTGTTTTGTTGTTTGTTGTTGTTGTTTGTATCATAATGTTTTTAAATTCATGTAACCCTAGGGTGTGTTTTTAAATAAATATTGCCTTGTCACTTCTCAGCGGGTACTTGCTCTGATTAATCTAATTATTCTTTGTGCATATTTCTGCGGTTAGTTTTTGTTTCCTTTTATTTCTTTTTTTTGTGTAAATTTGGATGATAATTTTGTGTTAAACTTATTGACTTTTTTTAGAACAAGATTTGGCCTTTAGATTTTGATGCATTTTTCACTTCTAAGCGGGGACTTGGTTTAAACACAATTTTATTCAAAATACATGGCATGAAACAATTGACAAAAATGCAGCTAGGACACGAACTCAAGCGGGTACTTGCTTTTATTAATCTAACTATTCTTTGAGTATAGAGTTCTGGGTACGTTTTTTTTATTTAACTTTTATTTCTTCTTGTAAATTTAAATGGTATTTTTTTGTTAAACTTAGTGACTTTTTTTTAGTTTTATTCAAAAATCGAACTGTTGCCTATTTTTAAAGGTACTGAACTTGTCAAATCCTGGGGCTTTTAGTCATACCTCAGGCATCTGTTAGAAGAACTACCAAGTTTCATTGACTTGCACCCAAAGAGTCAAGAACTGCGATTTTTTTACAAATTAATTTCGTACTCGGACCCGGCTGGTCTTGGCCTATTTTTGGATCTAAATTTAGATCAGGTAGATCACCACATGGTTTAAACTGTTTTATTTAACGTTTGTGCATTATTTACAAAAAACGCATATTGAGTAAACAACAACAAGCATAATGCTTATAGCTCTTTCTCACTTCTAGTCAAGTACGAGTTATCTTTCCATGCTCTTCAACGAAGGAGAAACGCTGGGTTAGTTCCGGTATCTTCTACATCATGGCGTCTGCACTGAAAGAAAGCTCGCTCAGAGTGTGTGGTGGTGGAAAGCAGTACTGTGTCATTTGCCATAACTATCGTGGAAAAATTATTGAAGGAAGAGTTGTCAGGCTACATAAACTTCCAACAAACAAGCAACTGAAAAGAGCTTGGGAGCAGCGCCTACGTGTTACTCTTTCTTTTAGAAAATGACAAGATTTTGTGCAACTTGACAGTGACTTTCTCGTCTAGTTAATCAGATGGGTATTATTTGTTCATGTACATAAAAGTGTAAAAGAATGTTGTTGTACAACATACTTCCTTCAATCATTAGTGCATTTTGCTCTTGTCTGTGTGAAACAGTAACAGGCACATGAGCTGTAAGAAGGACTGCCGTGTCTCAGTATGACTGTAGTCTCTAGTGTCACTATAAATCTCAGTCATTGACTCTGTGTATGTCACTCATTGATGCTTACATTCCCAATGCATGGAAGACAGAAATTATAAAACTAGTATGCATGAAAACTGATGCTGGTTTGTACTCCAAATTTTTGTATCCAGTTAAAATATCAGGCATGAAAACTGAAAAAAAAAATACTGAAAACAAAATTCGAAGGCGCGTAGAGCCAAGTTTCGCAGGCACGTAGCGCCAAGTTTCGCAGGCGCAAAGCGCCAAGACTTCTAGGGAGGTCCGGGGGCATGCCCCCCCGGAAATTTTTTTTCAAGGGTGCAATTTGGTGCAATCTGGGGCTATCTGAGCCTTAAAATTGGATTCAAACATGGCCCCAAAACTATTTTACTATAACTATGACTAGAAAAAAAAATTAAAAAAATAAATTAAAAAAAAAGGAAAATTACGGAAAATAAAAAAAATACGGTTTATTTTTTTCAAAAATACGGAAAGTACGGAAAATACGGAGAATTTTCATGCCTGAATATGTCTGAGAAGTTGAACGCAAACCAACCAGGTGTGAGCGTGTGTTGTAAGGAGTGCACTATTTTGTAACGTGGGATTATGTACATGAAATTATAAATAGGGTTTGTGTGGTGTGTATCTATGCTTTTTATGTTTTTAAGGGAAAAATATTTATTACCTGTGTGTGATTACATTTTGTTTTTTATTCACAGTTGGCTGAAATATTTGCCGAGGAACGACAATGCAGTGTATTATATAATTATATATGTATTCAAAGAATAAAGACATGATGAATCTGAAGCTTGATGAATGACTTGTTTTACAGATAATCACACACACTTCAACAGACGCAGTTGATACAGTTTGGGTTTTATTTATCTAAAACATATACAAACAATAGCAGTTTAACAAAGTTGGTAAACAATGTAAAGTAAAACAACTGAAGTAACATTAAAGAGCCATGAACTGGTAATGTGAAACTGCTCTTAGGCTAATGTCAGATGGAGCTCGCAAAACACGAAACAAAAGCCGAACAAAAGCAAAACATGGTGCTTTTGTGTGTTGTTTTGCTTTTGTTCGGCTTTTGTTTCGTGTTTTGCGAGCTCCGTCTGACATTAGCCTTAGACAACACGCACATCCAGTTAACAACAATAAATGCATGACTACCAAGCATCAAAAGGACTCACTGATTCACGCACAAATTCCGCGTGTGCTCAATAATTATTGATAACATTTAACACGTAGGCTACAAGTTCGTGACACTGACAGTCGAAGTGGTCTGTCAAATGCTAACTTGAATCATTTGTTTCCACAGCATTATCGATAGCATCCTTGCCATCTTTTCGCAGCTGAAACGTGCCTCTTGCTCTGCGCACTAATTCTTCTTTTTTTTCACTGACAAGTTGGCCATGTTTCCGAAGAAAATCTTTCAATTCTTTCACGTTCATGCGCTCGACTGCCGCCTCTATCTTAACCGGAACTTACCGAACCAAAGGGACGAAACTCGTGCACACCTCCGGCCTCGCTAGTGAGAAAGAGCTATAGTGGTGTTCACTATTTCTAGAAAATTACATATAATATAAATGGCGGCTATTGTACAGTTTAAATGAAAAGCTTGCAAACATGAAAAAAAAATTGAATGAAAATTGTACATCAAAACAAAAATCCGTTTGGGAATACATATATAATATTTATGGTGTTTGCGAGTAAGAGATAGGGAGGGAGAGAGGGAGGGGGAGAGTGAGAGAGAGAGAGAGACAGAGGGAGAGAGAGAGAGAGAGAAAGAGTGAGAGAGAGAAGGAGAGAGAGAGAGAGAGAGAGAGAGAGAGAGAGAGAGAGAGAGAGAGAGAGAGAGAGAGAGAGAGAGAAAGAGAGAGAGAGAGAGACGAGTAGACGTGTCGATTTTGCTTTCACTTTACATGTTTATCTGTTCGAAACGGCCGGACTGTCCAATAAATTCCTGCACTGTTAAAAAGATTTTTTTGTTAATTTTTGTTTGCAAGGAGGGGTTTCCATGAAGTAGAATATCTGTGTGTATGAGGTTGTTGGTTAGTTTGTTGATTGTGTTGTTTCTTGCAGCTAAGTGTAAACGGCATTCTAGTAAGAAGTGTGTTGCAGTTTCTGTTCCATCACCACAGTCGCATACGCTGTTTTCCGCAAGGTGTCGCTCAACTAAGTCTTTCTTTAGATCACTAATATTAAGTCTCATTTTTGTGTGGATTATTTGTGTTTGTCGACTGCCACTGTAGAAGTAAACGGGAATTTGTGTGTCGTCTTTTGTTAAGTAATGTTTAAATTCCCCGAGGGAGTCAGTTAACTGTATTTGTTCAGGTAGTTGGTTCCAGAGTACTGTTGTCGAAGGAAAAAAGGATGTTTTGTACGTTTCTGTTCGATGTGGGGGTAGGCTATACTTTGTTCTAAGGGGCGACGTCTGTGGTAGGGGTTGGTGGCTGCTACGAGAGGTGGGAGTGCTGCTTGTAGGTATGGGGGGGGTCTTGTCGTGAATAATTTTATGGAACATTGTTAGTTTATGACGGTTACGCCTTTCAGATAATGATTGGAGTCCAGATTCTCCGTAAAGCTTAAAGTGACTGGTTCCGCGGACAGCTCCGATGATTGTTCGTATTGCATCTAGGTTTAACTTTTCGAGTTCATCTGTTAGGGTTTTGCTACAATTGTCCCATATTATGTCGCAATAATCAAAGTGTGGTAGAATGAAGGATTTAAACATAATTTCCAATGATTTTCGACTCAGTCTATATTTGTATGTACGCAAGCAAGCTACGAGAGTTCTGCACTTTGCAACAAGAGATTTTATATGTTCATCCCATTTACAGTTGTTTTGTATTATTATTATTCCTAAGTGTTTGTGGTTTTGGGAACTTTCAAGGATGGTATTGCCAAAGTTTAGATCTGCGATATCAGGGGTTCTTTGTGTACAAAAGTTCACCAATTCAGTTTTTGCATGGTTAAATGCTACCTTCCATGTTTCTGCCCAATTTACAATTTTTTCAAGATCTGAGTTTAAAATTTCGGCACGGATGTTGTGATTGGCTAAAGACAAGTACATGCTAGTGTCGTCAGCAAAAAGCTTAATCGTAGATTCTATGTCACGTACAATGTCGTTTACATAAATTAGGAAAAGCAAAGGTCCAAGCACTGATCCTTGAGGAACTCCCGCTACTACTGGAAGATAAGTTGATTTACTGCCTTTTAATACAACTGCTTGCTTTCGATCTGTTAGGTAGTCTGTAAACCAGTTTAATAATGGCCCATTAATTCCAACGGCTTCGAGTTTATGCAATAAGCCCCGGTGCCAAACTCTATCGAATGCTTTGGATATATATATTCTATTATCGAGTGATTTGCATATGTCATTGTATATTGTAAGAAGCTGGTAAACAGTTGAGTCTCCAGGGATGAAACCGGACTGCGACTCTGTAATGATATTGTTTTGTGTTAAGTAGTCAAAGACATGAATTTGTATGCATTTCTCTAGTGTTTTGCCAACACAGCTTAGGAGGGAGATTGGACGATAATTACTACATGTATCTTTGTTTCCCTTTTTATGAACTGGTGAAACGTGGGCTATTTTCCAAACTGACGGAAAAAGTCCTTCACGTAAAGACCGATTAAACAGTGCAGTTATGCTGTCACAAATCACTTCGCAGCTCTCAATTAAAATTCTATTGTGGATTTCGTCTGGACCGACTGCTTTTGTTTTGTCTAGTTTGTTAATCGTATCACCACATCATGCACAAAAAGACACGTCACTAGCAAACTATGTCAGACGTCATCATGAGTTTGTGTAAAACAAAATGGAGGCCGGAATCACTCAGTTGAATCGAACTCCGACCAAACACCACGTAATAACTAGGTTAATTTATGCACTCGCGTGAACAGGAAACTGTCGAGCTTCACAGATGTCGTCGTTTGGTAGTTTTGGGTTTGTTTTACTACCATAGGAGGATTTTTGAACTGTAAATACACTCAGCTGCAACACAAACGCAAAACGAAGGCTGTGAGCTGCACTGTGCCTTTAATGTAGTTATGATTGTAAGTTTGTTTTGAAAACATCATCATATGCTGTAGGCTTGTTGTTTTCCAATTTGTTAAATGTACGTAAATTTCGTGAATATGGTAACAGAAATAAAACTTTGTTTAAACCAAGTTAGTGCTTCATTAATTTTGTCTTTGATGAACAAATCGCATTATCTTACGACACAGTCTGTTTTGCCCATAAAAGAAATTAACGGGGGGGGGGGGGGGGGGGGGGGGGGGGAGAGAACAGTAAGCAAATGGATGTAGACTAAATATGTTAAATTTCTCTAGAAAAACAATAAGGACTTGTCTCGCAATAGACAAGGGTTTTCCCGTTCTTACAGTAACAGTTCTCTCTTTCTCTCTGTCGCTCTAAAAAAAAAAAAAATGAAAATTTAGATTTTTAACTTTTTTCCACTGTTAATCATTGACCATAAAAGGATGAAAGTAGAATAAACGGGGTGTTTTAATTTTTGTGTGTTTTTTTTTTAACCACGTCTCACATAATTTAAAATTTCATTGGCCTGCCAAAGAAATGACAGATCGCTTAGAGCAAACAAAAAGGTATGATAAACACAGGTAACATTTGTAGTATTAATAAATTATCAGCACAACCCCATCAAAGAAAAACGGAAAATGAACATTTCAGTACTGCTTGCAACAAATACAAAAATCCTGACATTTGTATCATTGTTAAAGTCTTGCAAAACCCAATGAAAATGTGATTGTAAAATGATCGCTAAACTTTGTATGAAACATTGTTTACGATCAGTTTGACCTGGTGAGTTAATACAAAGTCAATTCAATATGCACCAAGAAGAAAAGAGGCCTTGGATTTTAAACATCTCACTTTCACTGGGAAGAATAATTACCAGGGGTATTAAATTGTGATTGCTTGTTAAACTCCTGTTGACTTTTCACTCTCTGACCTAAGGCAAACAACTTTTCATCTTTACAGAAAAGCAGAACGCCTTGCATAATGATTACGCTGATCATAAATATTCATAACCGTGCAATAAAGAATGTTTGACAAACATGCAATTCACGCCTTAGGATCTAATCACTGTGACGTCAAACACAAACACAGCAGGTATGAAATATGATGTGATTAGAAAAATTACAAATACGAATGAATTTCCACTAACCCTTCCCTCCACCTTTATAGAGTCTGAATTATAATCCGGGCGAATTCCAGGCGATTGTGAATGTATAATCAAAGCGAAATCCATAGTGGGAGTCACGGCCTCAGCAGTGACGCTTGTAACAGAATGACGTACAATGAACAGTGCCCCCGAAAGAGAAAGTGCATTAAAACAGCACTCCCCCGCAATAAGATTTCGTGTCAGGCATTGTTCGTTTAAGGGTGATTGCCACGAATCTGTGCAAGGGAAATATGATTTCTCAACAGGATATGCAATTAATGTCCCGCTTTCCTGTCGTGTCTTGCTGTTTTCTCCGATCTCTTTATCTTGCTGTCCTCCATTTGCTTTTCTTCCGTACATTTCTTTCGTTCCGGTTTCTGCCGCCTCCGGTCGTGGGATTTTGTATTTCGCTAGTTTGTAGAGATGTTGTTCCGTCCGCTTTGCCATTTTCTCTTTCTTGCCATAAGTCTGCCGATACCCCATTCTATGGATTTAATGTGCTGGTTGCTTTGTAATTCTTTCCATTTTTCAACGTGGGCCTTCTCTCCCTTCCTCTTTGTAGAAACGAGGACCTACGGCATTGAATGCCGTATACGTCTTCTGTACGTTGAGCCTTTCTGGTTGTTTTTTCCCAGCTGTCTTCCTCTGTCCTTCCTCCTTCAGACTCCTCTGTCTCCCCCCCCCCTCTCTCTCTATCTCTCTTTCTACTCTTCCGGTCCCCCAGGAAGGGAATTTTTTAATACCAGTTTGCTTCAGTGCCTTTGTCTCTGTCTGTCTGTCTGTTTCTCTCTCTCTCTCTCTCTCTCTCTCTTTATATTTGTCTGGCTGTATCAGTGTCACTCTGTCTGTCTTTCACTCAGTCTGTCTGTCTGTCTCTCTCTCTCTCACACTCTCTCTCTCTCTCTCTCTCTCTCTCACACTCTCTTTCTCTCTCTCTCTCCCTGTCTCTGTCTCTCTCGCTCTGTCTGTCTCTCTCTCTCTCTGTCTCTCTCTCTGTCTTTGTGTCTATCTGTGTCTCTTTGTGTCTGTGTGTGTGTGTGTCTCTCTCTCCCTCTCTCTATCTCTCTCTCGAGTCTCTCTTGTTCGCTCTCTCTCTCTCTCTCTCTCTCCCTCTCGCTCTCTCTCTCTGTCTCTCTCTCTCTCTCTCCCTCTCTCTCTCTCTCTCTCTCTCTCTCTCTCCTCTCTCTCTCTCTCTCTCTCTCTCTCTCTCTCTCTCTCTCTTCCCGATTCCCCCTCCACTCCTCCCCCTACCCCAAACTTCCGAGACCCGCTAATGAAAACAAGGAATGATTGTAGTTCTTCGCGCCCGATTTGCGCCTTGTAAACTGGCGCACAGACCTCAGCGCGAGCTGCGCACGTGCGCGCGTTCGAGGAAGAACATTAAATTTGATGTAGATTGACAGCTCGATTCTCTCCCCTTTGCCGCACGACTTTCGCCCCTTCGCATCTCGTTTCCATAATGGCAGGCTGAGTGTTTTGGGCAATGCAAATATGAATTGTTATACTAATTGTGTGACTGCGTGTGCTAGCGTTTTCTAGCCAAGACGAAACTCTATTTTGTGACACAATACAGGAAGGAAGTTTTTAAATGCTGAAGGTTGTTGGGTGGCTTGTGTGATCGGATACGAATTGATATGACATCCTGACCTCGCCTTGTAATTATATTCAGTTTTGTTTTTGCATGACTCGTCTCATTGCTTTGCAAGTGTAGGCACAACTGAGCCATGAGCTCGAAGGGGGGGGGGGGGGGTCTTGGAGGGGGTGGGGTGGGTCCCGTGAAGAAAAAACGGGACTGTAAAACAAGACTGCTAACGAATTAAATATTGTTAACTGTGAACATCCTTTTTTTGAATGGTGTATTTTGTTCATTACATAGTAAGCTTTCATCGATCTATCCATCGCTTTTTTTTTCTTTTTTTTTATCTCCTTTTTTTTTAAATCGTTTTTCTTTCCTTTTTTTTTGGGGGGGGGAATTGTGATTTTATAATACATGTATTTTGTTTTGCTATATCAATGTTATTGACTGCTTTGTTCTGGTTTTATTGTTGTTGTTGCTATATTCTGTAATGTTGATTTTTTATTTTTTTCAGTTTTTGTAATGTTGTTTTTGTTTTATTCGGGGGAGGGAGGGGGGGTGCAAGGCAAATACTTTCTCAATCACTGAACAAAGTTTTACTCTTACTTTAGACATTGAGCCTTTTTGTTTGCTTGTGTTTTATTCCTCCTGTTTGTTCTTTGTTGCTTTGTGTTTGCTTTGTCATATTTTAGTAGATCTATTTATATTTGATTTTGCTTCTTCTTCTTTTCGTTCGCTAGATTTTTGCTTAATTCACACATCTATTCGTTGATTTATTATCCTTTATTTTGTACTTGTTTTATTATTATTATTATTTTTTGTACGGTTGATTGTGTGGAATGTAAGGTTGTGAGATTGTTATGTACGAGTGTATGCATGAAGCGCCTTTGTAAACGCCACGAGCTTCCCTTTGGGAAGGTGTGCGCGTATAAATAATCATTATTATTATTATTATTATTTATGCAGGTATTTCTTGCTATTTTGAACGTTACTCCCATTGAGAATCTACTCTTTTAAATAGCCTATTGTTGCGATTTAAAAAGAATCCCGTTATAGAAACCCGCTTTCTTTAGAATTGCATAGGGTCAGTGACTGTATTCGTTCTTCCATTCAGAAGCTTTCTTAACCTCTTCTCTCCGTTTCTTTCTTCGTTTCTTCGTTCTAGTATTAGGCACGAACCCGTCTTTACAATAAAGCAAAAGCGATGGTTTTTTTCGCAACAAAGCCTCCATAATGGTTTCAATGACGTTTTCTTGTTTCTCGTCTGTGCTACCAATAGTCAATTCCTCAGAGCTCAAAGTTCGTCAACTATTTTTCTTTCCGTATTGTCTTTCCTCCTTTTTTTTTTCGACCTCCCCCACCCTTCTTCCTATCCTGCGTTTTTTCTCTGTCTTTACGTCGACTATTTTTCTTTTCTTTGGTGCCACCAGCGGCAGAATGCCTAATCGTTTGGGTGAAACGACAGCGCTACTCATTCGTGTGACCATTAAGTCTTTCAGTACCGTGATGCTGAACCTAGACCCTCCATTAAACGCGAGGGAAGGGGGAAGTAGGGAAGGGGGAGGGAGGGAAGTTCACAATGGCGTTGCCAACCATCTGCACCTCCACGGTCCCGTTATACCACCGCTGGTACTGCTTGGCAAGACTGGTAGTTGTTCCTAATCCTTCTCTTCGCCCCATTGCTTCCTTCATTAGGTCGGTTTCTTAGTCTTGAAAGACTTATAAGGCGATAGTGGTTGCTACCACCTTTTTGCAATTATTTCTGAGGTTTTTTGGTTCCCTTGCAAGTTGAAACCAACTGTACTGATTTCAGAATGCCTTTTTTCCTACTTCACAAAAGAATTGAAAATGTACAAAGTAATGATATTCAAAATTGGGTAAAGACTATAACATCTAATTAACGTTTATTCGTCGTCATATCCTCAAGGCTTGGAACTAAATGATATCAGTTATTGTTGCATCGTACTGATGAGAAAATAATTACAACAGACTTATTTAGCCGTTCGTTTCAATGTACCGATAAGAAAATAATAACAATTTGTTTTATTGGCAGTAAGTTTTAATGTACCGATAATGAAACAATTACAAAAGACTTGATAGCCGTTAATTTCAATGTACCGATAAGTAAATAATTACAAAAGACTTAGTAGCAGTAGGTTTCAATGTACCGATAAGTAAATAATTACAAAAGACTTATTAGCAGTAAGTTTAAATGTACTGATAAGTAAATAATTACAAAAGACTTTTTAGCAGTAAGTTCCAATGTACCGATAAGTAAATAATTACAAAAGACTTAGTAGCAGTAGGTTTCAATGTACCGATAAGGAAATATTTACAAAGAACTTATAGTATCCTTTTCTTGGCTACTATCGCCTTGACCTTGCGTCTTTAAGTCCCACTCCCCTCTATTTAAAAGCTTCCAGCCATCTTTCTTTGGCTCCCGTCTCCCGCATGAAAGAGTTCCACCTCGTCGCTAAAGAGCGCTCGTCACTTGACATGACTGAAGATGACAGCTTCACTAAAAGTGCAACGTCTTAAGAACAACGCCTTCACCCGCCCCCTCCCCCTCCCCCCTCCCTCCTCCTCTCTCCTTCCCCGCCGTGATTAAGATCGGGGGGGGGGGGGGTTGGAGGTGGGGGTGCTAGGTAGAAGAGTAGGAGATCCTCGACTTGTTTATTCGGTTTAAACAAAACGTTATTCAATTTTAGCATCGTGACTTTTAAACAGTATCTAACATTCAGGATCCGTACTCAAGCATACAGCTTATATAATTATATTAGCGAAAAGTTAATTCTAATGTGCTGCAACTGTTAGTTCTAATAATTATGATCTGAACGAGAGAGAAAAATCGCGACGAGTCTGCTGAAAGTGAACTCCAATCTGAATATGGTACAGTGAACATCAATAAAACGTCTAAATGCAGATTTTGTCTCCAACTGTCCAAACATCATTTTATACGCCCATCGCATGTTCTCAACATTGTATCAATATTTTGTTCATAGGGGCGTTATGTTTTGCGCCTGTTCGTACGACTTTCTCTTCAAAGTTTTATAGGAACAGTAAATGATGACGTCTGATTATATCAACCAGACTTGTTGGATGTAATACAATTTGAATTGAGACAAAGAACATCACAGCACTGACCGTACGACACTATCTTTATAATTATGATTTCATATGACAGGAGGAGATGACATCTGATTATATCAACCAGCCTTGTAGGATACAATAGTAAATGTATATCGTACATAAAGGCAGACCAATTTCTTTAACTCCGCATAACTGCGCGGGTGTCTTTGAAGTGATAACGGCGAACAATAAAGTAACAAAAGGGGGATTAAACCCGATCACGCGAGGTCGCGCACAGCAAGTGCTCTCCCTTGGTCTTGCCCTTTCTCGCCGCACGTGCGAGATTAGCGTGATGGTGTAATAAAATCTTTATCACTTCCGGGTCACATACAGGCCTGATTCGAAACTGATTGACCGTTATAAAAGGCATTAATTACCGTATTATTTCTGGTGTTCAGAGACAGGGACGGTCGGTCTGACTGAACATCACACAATCAGAGTCGGCAGGAGACCCGAGAGGGGGGAACAGAGTGAACTGAGGCTTCAGATATCCATCGGGGTTAGCGTTATTATTGCGTGGAGAAGGAACGCTCTTCAAAGACTGAATAGAAAGGGCGTATCTGTTTACCGATCATGCCAGACTAAACATGTTTACAAGGGGTTTGTCTGTCTGTCTGTCTGTCTGTCTGTCTGTCTGTGTCTCTGTCTGTCTGTCTGTCTCTGTGTGTCTGTGTGTCTGTCTGTCTGTCTGTCTGTCTGTCTGTGTCTCTGTCTGTCTGTCTGTCTCTGTGTGTCTGTGTGTCTGTCTGTCTGGCTGGCTGGCTGTCTGTCTGCCTGCGTCTATGTCTGTCTGTCTCTGTCTGTCTCTCTCTCTTTCTCTCTCTCTCTCTGTCGCTCTTAAAGTTGGCTATGATCTGGTCCAGCGGTCAAATCTAAAAAGTGTTTCGCGGCCTAATTCTGCCAGATGGTGCGGGTTTGAATGTGTAGCGTTACAAAGCAATGGATATTAGGCACACACAAAAAATAGTCTGTTTACGGTATCCAGACAGACCCTATTTTTTCGCGCGACCCTAGACTTTCTTTTTTGGCATTTGGGAAAAATTTTTTAAAAAGTCTTTGTTTTTTGGCAAAATAACTTAAAAATATGTTTTTTTTGGGGAAAAAATATATCCCGACCTACCGACCCTATTTTTCGGGCCTATGTTACAGACTTTTTTTTTGGGGGGCCTAACATATGCCAGGCTGAAACACAACGAAAAATAACGGAACGTTGTAAAAGCTTCTCAATGCACGGTCTCTTCAAACTAAGGCTAATCATGCAACTGGATTAGCATTCTCCTTTACAAAAGACTATAAAGTCCGAGCCGTTGTCACATTATACGAGTACGGTATTATCATCATCCAGACAATCCCACGTTGTTGATTATTCAACGGTATCCTTTATTTAGAGGATTCCCCTCAGCCATCCGTTCGATGGCTCGGGAATTGGGCCTCTTACAACATTCATGGGGCCGAATTCCCAACACCTGTCCGCTGTATGATGACAGATGCTATGACAAATGCGCAATACTCAGTTATACGACTGTGATGTCAGTCCACCTCACAATAAAGGACATATTCTTGTGTCCTCTTGTCAGTTACTTTTACCAAAGTATAATCATACCCGTCATGACAGGACACCTACAATGTAGGGACACTTATCACTGGTACCACTGTATTACGATACCAGCATGCACCATAACCATAACTATTGGCGTCTATCCACCGAACAGACGCATACGGGATGGATATGATTCGAGTCGGTCCCATCCGCTCAAAGGAAGCACCGCAAGAGGATGCGTATACCCATACCCCGGGTGGATTAGGAGTCACTTTGAAGTAGATCCCCCATCACAGAGGGACATAACACGCTCAAGCGGGGTCGAATCCACGAACAATTGACACGGATCCGCTGGATCATTAGAGCGACTCCGTTACTGGTCATAACACGATGATGCGCGTGTGTGGTGGTCTGTTACGCTGGTTTGACCACAAGCTACTACAGGAACTCACAGCTTTGTCGACGACGTGGAGAGTTTTCCATGCGGGTAGATTCTTATTTGTGGCTCATCGTTTAGCTTGGTGTGACTGGGGACGTTTGGTACTTTTGTTTGTTTGTTTGCTTAACGCCCAGCCGACCACGAAGGGCCATATCAGGGCGGTGCTGCTTTGACATTTAACGTGCGCCAAACACAAGACAGAAGTCGCGCGCAGCACAGGCTTCATGTCTCACCCAGTCACATTATTCTGACCAACCAGTCCTAGCACTAACCCCATAATGCCAGACGCCAGACGGAGCAGCCACTAAATTGCCAATTTTAAAGTCTTAGGTATGACCCGGCCGGGGTTCGAACCCACGACCTCCCGATCACGGGGCGGACGCCTTACCACTAGACCAACCGTGCCGGTGTAACACGAGAAAATTACTCCCACGAGATTTTTACTCCGGAGTAAACATTTCGTACGAAAAAGTTACTCCTTTTACGAAAAAAGCACTCCCCCATTGCACGAGAAAATTACTCCCCAAGACAGGTGAGTTCCGAGAAAACATTTCGTACAAAAATGTTACTCCCCTGACGAATAAATAACGAATAAATTACTTCACCCCAACACGAGCACTTTAACTTCCCATGCCAGGTGTACGAAATTTGTACTCCCTTGTCCCCTGTTAGTCTTGGTGGTGGAAGGGGTGGAAGGAGGGTAGCGCGATATTCGTGTGCACGAGATCACTTATTGGCATTATCCCTTCGCCCGCATCCCATTATTGCGTACCAGATTTTTACTGGACGATTCCCGTGACAACCCCTCCCTGTTGCTGGACAGTGGTTAAGTGTAACGATACTTTCGTTGCGATGTACAAAGTCAACTCTCGGCCCGTGAGTTGAATTCACAGAACGTGCCATACACTTCTCTACGTCACGCTACTATCTCCGGTTAGCGCTCTAAAAGCGTGGAGGGTATCACTATAAACTTTGCCTGTCAATGTTATTCGTGATTTCCTTCACATGCACTAAGGGATTTATAGAGCAAATCTCGAAAAGAATTATTAAACTCAGCGCTATGCGCTTCGTTCAATAATGAATTTTCTCGATTTGCTCTATAAATCCCTTAGTGCACTGGGATGTCTCAATAACTTAAATAATATTTATAATAATAATAGTAATAATACTTATAATAATAATAGTAATAATAATAATTTGTTATTATCATTACAATAATCATAATCGTAATCATAATAATCATAATAACATAAGGGCGAAATAAGAGAGTCGGTAGATTAGTCCTGATAATAAAAACAGGCCCTCAATCACCGAAAGCTTTTGAGGCTTAATGTCTTTTTCCACACGATTTTGTACATGAATATTTTCCCAGGTCCACACTACTTCAGCAGAGAAAGAAATCACTTTCTGTTGACAGCCTATGCAAACGCTGGTATAGCTCTCAATTTCGTTTTTCTTTCTTTTTTTTTCTTTTTTTGTTTGTTTGTTTGTTGTTGCTTTTCGGTCCTATCATCATAAATTTGTCCATAAAGCGTCCTCTCCCTTTGTCCAGCGCAGGTATGGTCACATTACGTCCTAACGGATGTAAATTGTGGACATTCAGACACGCACGATTGGTTAGCCAAGCGCGACCGACGGTCATTGCCAGAAAAGAGCACGTAAAAAAGATGACTGGCTGACTGACTAATTCCATTTAAGGTCCTCGCAGGTACTGTAAATCTATTAGGGACATGATTGTTGATCCTTTGTGGAAAAAAAGATGTTCGGGGCGTCCGCTTTTTGTGTTGTGACACATTAAATCAAGGGAGGGAACTCAGTGCATCAGTGATTGGAGTAGTCTCGGCTAGCCACGTGACAAAGGCAGTTACGACAAATGACTGCGTAAAGGTTGAAAACAGAAGGAAAAATAATGTCATTTGCGTTGTGCATGATGTTGGTCACAACGGACCAGATGAATTAAATGACCCCTTGAACAGGAACTGATCAAGCAAAATGACCAATTCCCAGATGTTGAATGTCAAGCGTCAGTGAATGCAGCAAAAAGTTGTTGGTCATAAATATGATTAAAATGAGGATGGCAATGGTGGGTTTTTTCAGTTTTAGACTGTAGAGGGTGGTACTTTAGAGGAAAATAGGGAAATGGAAGTGTGTGTGTGTGGGGGGGGGGGGGGGGGGGAAAGGAGTTAACAGTTTGTATTGCAAATTTGGGTGGGGTTTTTTTTAAGTATAGTTTGAGGTGAAGGACGGGTTTACCAGTGATAATCTGGTGATAAAGAGGAACGATAAAGGGTGGTTCATGTTCGTGGTTATACTGACGTTTCACAGAATTAAGTCTCATTTTGTTGCAAAAATCTTTATCATAACGAATCACAGTATGGTGAACTGCATGATTATTTCACAATGACATGCTATTGCGAATTGTTCTCATGTTGGTTTCAAGCACGCACAAATGTGAGTAATTAATTTCGAGTGATAGTATAAATGAATAAACTTCGCCAACGATCTTATTAGGCCAAATAAAAATATAATATGTTGGTTTAGGGTAACCCGACCGACCCTATTTTTTCCCGTCGACCCTAACACTTTTTTTTCATTTCTAAAAAAACAAAAACTCTTGGCACATTTTGCGAACCATACCGACACTAAGGGAAGTAACCTCCTTTAAAATCGACTACATTTATAAAAGAAAAAATGTATATATACAAAAAATAAAAGCCGACCAACCCACCGTATCTATTTTGGTCACGTTACCCTAAACCAACATATATTTGTGTTTGGCCTAATATAAGTTGGTCTCACGAATATAATGATACAAAAATTAGTATGGGTAGCCACGTCTGCTGTTAAATATACCAAGAAACAAAGCCATTAACATGAATTCTGAATGCAATTCAACTTAACTTTCAACTCAAATTATATGCGAATCAAACATTAGCAAGAAACTCACGATCTCATAAAAGTCTAATGGGCAATTTAGAATGTACGATTCAATTTACGTACCTTTGTTACAACAAGTCAGCGAAGGATTACAGGCATCGCTGGGCACAGAATTGTTTTATTTTTTTTATTTTTTTTATTTTTTTTATTAATGTCTTGGATTTTACAGGCTTTTTGATGCGAAAAAAAAGAGAAAAGAAAGAAAAGTGAAAACGAATAAAAAAACAAACACAAAAAAAAAATTTTTTAAACACGCGACGCGCACGGGACTACAATAACATGTGTACCGTTAGTCGAATAGCATGGTATACCATGTTATTGTTCATATTCTGATTGTTTGGCAACAGAGGTTTTTTCCCGATTTGATTCCACGAAAGCACAGCTGGGAAAAGTTCAATAAAGCGTGTAGAGTCGAGGTCTGGGTCAGCAAAGAAAAGTCAGTGTTCCTGGTGGCACGTGAAGTCGGTGGGCACACACACACACACACACACACACACACACACACACACACACACACACACACACACACACACACGCGCACACACACACACATACACCACCACCCTCATCTCGATTCCCGATCTATGTTAAAACATTTAGTCAAAACTTGACTAAATGTAAAAAGTAAATTTACGTTCTTCAATACAAAACAGTCATGTTTGTTTGATTTCGATGGTTTAGACAGTGGTTTGTTTCTCATTCGGTTTTGATGTTTTTGTTGTTGTGGCTGCTCTTTACATTTAGTCAAGTTTTGACTAAATGTTTTAACATAGAGGGGGGAATCGAGACGAGGGTCGTGGTGTATGTGTGTGTGTGTGTGTGTCTGTGTGTGTGTGTGTGTGTGTGTGTGTGTGTGTGTGTGTGTGTGTGAGTGTGTGTGTGTGTGTGTGTAATTGTGTGTGTGTGTGTGTGTAGAGCGATTCAGAGTAAACTACTAGACCGATCTTTATGAAATTTTTCATGAGAGTTCCTGGGTGTGATATCCCCAGATTTTTTTCATTTTTTCGATAGATGTCTTTGATGACGTCATATCTGGCATTTTGTAAAAGTTGAGGCGGCACTGTCACACCCTCATTTTTCAATAAGATTGATTGAAATTTTGGCAAAGCAATCTTCGACAAAGGCCGGACTTTGGTATTGCATTTCAGCTTGAAGGCTTAAAATTTAGCTAATGACTTTGGTCATTAAAACTCTGAAAATTATAATTAATTTTTTGTTTGTATAAAACGATTCAAAATTACGTTTATCGTATTCTTCGTCATTTTCTGATTCCAAAAACATATAATTATGTTATATTTGGATTAGAAACAAGCTCTGAAAATTAAAAATATAAAAATTATGATTAAAATTAAATTTCCGAAATCGATTTAAAAACAATTTCATCTTATTCCTTGTCCGTTCCTGATTCCAAAAACATATAGATATGATATGTTTGGATTAAAAACACGTTCAGAGAGTTAAAAAGAATAGAGATATAGAAAAGCGGGCTATCCTCCTCAGCGCAACCGCTACCGCGCTTTTCTGTATTGGTAATTTCACTGCCTTTGCCACCAGCGGTGGACAGACGATGCTACGCGTGTACGGTCTTGCAGAAAAAATGCAATGCGTTCAGTTTCATTCTGTGAGTTCGACTGAGCTTGACTAAATGTTGTATTTTCGCCTTACGCGACTTGTTTTTTTATACCCGCGGAATCTTGTATACATCAAAGGAACACAACAAGCTCCTTGAAAAGACAACGACGCGTACGTGCAACAATAAAATTAGGTCATATTCCTTTGTGTCTGGCGAAGAGGACTCTGCAGGTGTGTGAAACAGACAAGGCCCTTGTGACACACCCCGACCTGTGCATGTCTGCAAGAAATTATTTTCATAATTGCTAAGCCCGTTAAATATTATTATTGTGGGTTTTGCAACTCGTTGCTTTATGTTGATCCTAGATTCGTGGTTAAAGTAACGGGCGGTCGGAGGGGTGGGGGAGGGGGGGGGGGGCAATTGCCATTATTCATTTCCCTCTACAGAGAATAAACTCTTTCAGTGTTGTTCTATCGTCGAAATGAGTATATGAATTATTGTTGATGGGTTCTGTATAGTTTCGCCAGACTGTGCGAGCGTGCGTGCGTGTGTACGTCTATGCATGCAGGCGCGTGCGTGTGTGTATAACTGCGTGTGTGCGTGCGTCCGTGTATGCGCACTTGCCTATTGTCTATCAGTTTTGCATGTGTATTTGCATGTACGGTCTATTGAGACATCAGTTCGTTCTCTAGCGTGTGCATGCATGTACGTTTCAAAAGTGCGAGTGACCGCATGAGGACTTTGTTGCTCGCATTGACTTTTCAATATTATTTTCTCAAATTGGTCACCATTGGGCACATTTTCTTCATCTAAACCTTATATTAAATGGGCAAAGTCTTTCTTTCTTTATTTCTTTATTTGGTGTTTAAACGTCGTTTTCAACCACGAAGGTAATATCGCGACGGGGAAAGGGGGGAGATGGGATAGAGCCACTTGTCAATTGTTTCTTGTTCACAAAAGCACTAATCAAAAATTTGCTCCAGGGGCTTGCAACGTAGTACAATGTATTACCTTACTGGGAGAATGCAAGTTTCCAGTACAAAGGACTTAACATTTCTTACATACTGCTTGACTAAAATCTTTACAAAAATTGACTATATTATTCTATACAAGAAACACTTAACAAGGGTAAAAAGAGAAACAGAATCCGTTAGTCGCCTCTTACGACGTGCTGGGGAGCATC
>NC_090246.1:13279820-13302320 GCF_037325665.1 Littorina saxatilis
TTCCGGAGCAAACACGCGCAACAGTCACGGTAAACAAGGGACTTAACTCTGAGCCTCTTCAAATCTCCTGAGCAGACGTGATACCCAATTTGTAACCACTCGCTATTTTTGCAGGCTTTAGGACTTGCAAAAACAGTTTGCGCAAGGCTTTGTTATCAACGAGAGATGTTTGAAATAAAACTTTCAGAACTGGTGATAAAGACGGTTTCATTTGTAAAAAAAGGGTCGATCGGAGCACGTGTTCGGTGCAAATATTGCATGCGGCTACACAAGCAAAAAATGCCACCCCCACCTTAACCCCTCCCTCCCTCCCCTCCCCCCTCTCTCTCTCTCTCTCCCTCCCCTCTCTCTCTCTCTCCCTCCCCCTCTCTCTCTCTCTCCCCCCTCCTCTCTCTCTCTCTCCCTCTCTCCCCCTCCCCCCTCTCTCTCTCCCCCCCTCTCTCTCTCTCTCTCTCTCCCCCTCCCCCCTCTCTCTCTCTCTCTCTCTCTCTCTCTCTCTCTCTTTGAGTTTTTGCAGCTGATAGTCTAGGGCGGGCAGAAAGACCAAACAAGTGAACAATGTAAAAGGTGATTTCATAAAAGAAACACAATGTCATAAAATGTTTATGTCATTTTGTTCCTTTTTTTTGTGTTTGTTGTTGTTGCTATTAACGGCGGTTTGGCAATTAAGACAAAATGATGAAAACAGATCGAAACACCAATAAGGGAAGATCTAAAAAAAAAATCACGATCTCACCTCTGCATTAAGCCTACTTATTAGAGTACAAGCTTTTATTTAGTGAGCTCACATGTTGTTGTTTTAATTGTCAATAATACCACAGCTTTGACCCGGAATAAACTTTAAATCCTCAACTGACATGAGTGTTTTTCAATCTCAGTGGTACAGTCACACTGAGATTGAAAAACTCACATGTCAGACATCTTCAACCCAGTAGGACCTTTTTCAGCCCCCTTGTAATGAAGTTTTAAACCCGTTAGATTTTCGGCGAAACTTGATGAAACTTCCCCCAAGATAGTCTAGATCATGAGATCAGCCCTCAGGACATGGTTTAAGTTGGTAGGAATGACCCTCTAATTACTCTTGTCATTTTGGCTGCCGCTCTCTCGCTCTCTATCTCGCCTACTGCGCAACAGATCGCCTGGTTCTTTGTTCCGAAGATAGCCGACAGCCGCCGATGTCAAGTTGGCGCGTGCGGCCGAAAGTGACGACACTGATCCGAAATGGAGACAGGGTGACGCCATGTTGCTTCTTGAGAGTCAAAGATTTTCGAGAGAAGTTTGAAACCGGAGACGTCTAAGAACGGGAAAAGCCTCCAGAATGTTTAGAAAGGTTTAAGGTGAAGTATTTTCTTGTCAATCAAGGGCTGGTAAGATTTCAATTTGACTCTTCGTGTGTCCCCTAGTGTTTGGTAATGTATTAATTAGTGTTTGAACCGGCTGAAGTCATACAAAAATGCAATAGTGTTTTAAACACGAAAAGCTTACAGGTAAACAGACGGATTGTCCGAATTTGTTGATAAAGAAGTTTACGTTATTCTCCCTTCCGTTTCATTCTTTTTTTCTCCTTGTTTTCTATATTTCTGTCTCTCTTTGTCTTACTTTCTGTCTTCTTTTGCTGGGGGTTGACCACAGTGCGATTATTTTGAATCTCTCTCTCTCTCTCTCTCTCTCTCTCTCTCTCTCTCTCTCTCTCTCTCTCTCTCTCTCTCTCAATTTTCTACCACCAATACCCAGGATTGATTTGTTCAAAACTAGTCAAGCCTTCTCTGGCGCTATGGTGTGGAACTCCATTCCGTCTGTAATAAGATCATTAACCTCACTAAAGAGTTTTAAACAAGCTCTGCATAATCATTTTATGTCTACCTAGATGGCTATACTAGTCTTAACACGTGCAAGTAGCTGTCAACAATTGGCAAAGCTTTATGAATTACACAAATATGTTCTTTATTATATGTATTATGTGGAATTTATGTTGCGATTTTCCATCATCACTTCATCATCATCATCATCATCATCATCATCATCATCATTATCATTTACACCATATAATCATTATTAGCATTAGTGTAAACGTTGGTATCGTGTGAATTTTACCGTCGATCACTTTACATGTGTTAACATGTTGCATGTTTCGCTTTCGATTTGTATGTTGCTTACTTTGCCATTTTATTGTTTATGTTTATTTGCTTGTTTGCTTACTTGTCGATTGTTTGCTGGTTCGTTCGTTTACTTTGTTTATTTGTCATGTTGCTTTACTTGTTTATCATTTATTAGATATTTGTATTAGAAGTAAGGACCGGTTGTAAGAAAAGGCGTCGCCTTAAACCTCTATCCTTGAAAAATAAAGTTCCATCATCATCATCATCATCATCTCTCTCTCTCTCTCTCTCTCTCTCTCTCTCTCTCTCTCTCTCTCTCTCTCTCTCTCTCTCTCTCTCTCTCTCTCTCTCTCGCTAGGCTATCTATCTATTTCCCCCTGGAGTCTCTTTGCGTTCGGTTTGCTGAGCCTTTCTGATGAGATCTTTTCAGACTCTTATTCCTTACTTCGAGCATTTGTTAAATCTTATAGTGACACTTCGACATTTAAATCTCAGCTATCAAAAAAACAATGTTCCTTAAAACCCCCAGAACAACATTAACTCCAGCAAACCATACAATGGGGCATGTTTCACGATGAACGCAAGCGTGACTTTACGCCCAAACTCAGCTAAGCCTACCTCTATCCCTTGTCACTTAGCATCTAGCTGTGACAAAGTGTGACATTCATCAAATTATTGCCACACAACACAATTGGGTGGCCAATACCCGACAGTAAGTTACGGGAGTGTGTTCATTGGAGGGCGAAAAGGTGTCTGTAACAGTAAGCTCTTACTTCCAGTTGATTTGTTTGGCGTTGTGATAGAGAGGTGTAAAAACTCATAACAGCCAGCACAATGTAAAGTAGTGTTGAGGTGATTGGTGGAGGATGTAGGATGGTTGGATTGGGGGGTGGGGGGGGGGGGTAGGGAGGTGCGGTTTGGAGAGGGAGTGAGGGATGATTTTGTTCAGGAGAGAACGGTAGGTATTGAATATTTATTTATTTATTTATTTATTTATCTATTTATTTATCTATCCATTTTGGCATTTATTTATTTATTCATTTTTTTTATATCTTCATTGTGATGTACTTGTAATCATATTTCAAGATTCATCTGTTGAGCCTGGCCTCTCAGAAAAAATGTCATCGTTGATTCAAAGTTGACATTTTTCAAGAAGTGAGACTTTTAATTTGTTTGTTGGTTGTTGAGATCATTGACGCGTGGTTTTGCTTATTAAGTGTTTTGTGTTTATTTGTTTGTTTGTCTGTTTGTTTGTTTGTTTGTTAAACATCCCTTTGAAACAGAGCTGCACAATGACTTCATTAATAATGAAAACCTCACGGTCATCGTTGTTACCAACAGTCACCTTCCCTACACTTCATGTCAATACCATCGTCCCCGTGTACTGCGGAAGCCGTTGCAACGATCATCCGTCTCGGTGGACATGGAATCATAATCTAATATCTGTCAAGCGAGAAACCTGAGCGTGTATTGATCGGCTTTGGGTCACCCGGGTGTTGACATTATCGTGCCAGTATCATGTTCGCTGTCTTCCATGTTTAATGAAGTCGACCAAAATAACTTGGATCATTTTGTGGATGCTTCATGTCATCGTTTCTTTGACGCGTTCTTGCAATTGCTTTTGTGTTTAGATTGTGACACAGGTTTTCTGTGTGATGCTTTCGGAATCACATCATCGATAGTCCTAAAACTCAATTAGTTTGTTACACGTTTTGTCATTCTTCAGTCGTGTGTGACAGTGATTTCGTTTCCACGTTATATATGCTCATTGTTTCCAAACAAGCACGGTATTGCCAAACAGATACAAACACGGTACTTTTTACATTTAGTCAAGTTTTGACTAAATGTTTTAACATAGAGGGGGAATCGAGACGAGGGTCGTGGTGTATGTGTGTGTGTCTGTCTGTCTGTCTGTCTGTGCGTGTGTGTGTGTGTAGAGCGATTCAGACCAAACTACTGGACCGATCTTTATGAAATTTCACATGAGAGTTCCTGGGAATGATATCCCCGGACATTTTTTCGATGAATACCTTTGATGACGTCATATCCGGCTTTTTGTAAAAGTTGAGGCGGCACTGTCACACCCTCATTTGTCAAACAAATTGATTGAAATTTTTGTAAAGCAATCTTCGACAAAGGCCAGACTTCTGTATTGCATTTCAGCTTGGTTGCTTAAAAATTAATTAATGACTTTGGTCATTAAAAATCTGAAAATTGTAATAAATTTTTTTTATATAAAACGATCCAAATTTACGTTCATCTTATTCTACATCATTTCCTGATTCCAAAAACATATAAATATGTTATATTTTGATTAAAAACAAGCTCTGAAAATTAAAAATATAAAAATTATGATCAAAATTAAATTTCCGAAATCGATTTAAAAACAATTTCATCTTATTCCTTGTCGGTTCCTGATTCCAAAAACATATAGATATGATATGTTTGGATTAAAAACACGCTCAGAAAGTTAAAACGAAGAGAGGTACAGAAAAGCGAGCTATGCAGCACAGCGAAACCACTACCGCGCTGAACAGGCTCGTCAGTTTCACTCCGTTTTGCACAAGTGGCGGACTACGTACGGTCATTGTGAAAAATTGCAGTGCGTTCAGTTTCATTCTGTGAGTTCCACAGCTTGACTAAATGTAGTAATTTCGCCTTACGCGACTTGTTCTGCTTTAGTAAAGGCAATTGTGATTTTGTCACAGTTTTCCTACGTGGCAGACAATGGGTTACTAACTATCTGTTTGGAGTTGCCCGTTATGTTCGTCAAACCGGAAATCAAATATCTGCCATCACGGTTCTGGTGGAGCAAAGGGAGATCACTTTGCACACCCGCAAGGCCTTCGATGGAATTTGAAGACAAGACGCTACGCTTGCAACAATGCGTATCATCAGTTTGTGTGCAACAGCTGTCACGGTTATGCTGCGTTCCGTTATAACTGCAGTGTGTGCGAATGATAATCGGATAACTGTCATTTTTCAGAGCAAATTAAATTAACGAAGACATCTGAAAAGAGTTATTGTTTGTGTTCGTTTACGCTGCATGGTCACGTTAAATGCGAGATGATGACGGTGTGTAACGGGATTGGCTTGCCATCCATGCAGAAGCTTATTAATTTGTAGTGTCACTCGCTTATGTCCGCTAGTTAGTGTGTTCCTGGATACTTTGATACCGTTATTTCTAGATATGCGTAAGCAATAGCATTTTCTTGGTTTATTGATATATCTTGTTACTGATTTCTTGGTGTCACTATTTATAGTAGTAATAGTAGTCCCTCTCTGGGCGGGGGCTGGTTGAAAAAAAAGCTCGTTTATATTGCTTATGCCACAATCCTCGTAAAATAAAATTTGATTTCATTTGATTTGATATTTGTTTGGTTGGCTGGTCCTTTCTTTGGCTAATAGTTTGCAGCTTGTTCTTTTGCGGCTTGTCAGATCGTATTGCCGATTAGTGTTCACTATTGTTTCAAAGCATTTTTTTCTCTTTTTTTCTCTCTCTCGCTGAACCATGTTTGCACAGTACTTACCTTATTGCCAGAATACATCAAGCGTCCTAACTGTTACATGACTAAACTCATCTGATTTTCTGACATGTAACCTTGAAATCCCCTGTAAGCCTGGTTTAATGAAACCCTCGGACTAAGCATTGGCGAATTTCAAAATAGACTCATGAATAACTAGACTGACTCACAAAAGCAGACCACAGCAATCAAACAACAGGTCTATAGACAATCTCAGAGAGGACAGCTTGCAACAAGAGTCCAGAGTGGGATGACACAAAGCCTGCCCACAGCAGCAGCATACATAACAAACAATGGACTCAAGGCACCGTAACAAATACGACTGTTGATGAGCTCGGCTTCAGAAAGGCTGTGGGCATCAGCTGGCTTTTGTCGCGTACGTGAATATACACACAGGCAGACAAATAAAAACACAGGTAGACAGACACACACACAGACACACACGCAGTTTTTAAACACCACACTTTACAACACACACACACACACACACACGCACACACGCACGCACGCACACACACACACACACACACACACACGCACCCACCCACCCACCCACGCACGCACGCACGTACACACACACACACACACACACACACACACGCACACACACACACACACAGAGGCAGACCGACATACATACATACAAACAAACAGACCGACACAAACAAAGAGAGAAAGAGAGCCAGAGAGCCGGACAGACACTCGAAGAGGGATAAAAAGACAGTCAACTCAGAGGCAGAAACAGTCAGAGACTGATAACAGAGACCCTAGAGTACACTACGGTCTCTGCAAGTACTCAGACTCCAAAGAAAAGAGAGCATGGTCACAAACAAAAGAAACCCCCCCACACACACAAAATCATGCTCTATTTTTCTTGCCCAACACACGCGTGTATGAACATTTGTCACAGAGCATTCCCAAACAAGCCATCCATTCTAGCCTGGGCGTTTTCCTTGAAAACGGACACCTTCCTTTGACTGTGTGTAGACCCCCCCACCTCTCTCTCTCTCTCTCTCTCTCTCTCTCTCTCTCTCTCTCTCTCTCTCTCTCTCTCTCTCTCTCTCTCTCTCTCTCTCTCTCTCTCTCTCTCCTCTCTTTGTGTGTGTCTCTCTCTCTCTCTCTCTTTCTCTCTCCTTTCTCTGTGTGTGTGTGTGTGTCTCTCTCGTCCTTTCTCTCTCTCTCGTCCTTTCTCTCTCTCTCTCTCGTTCTTTCTGTCTCTCTCTCTCTCTCTCTCTCTTTCTTCCTTTCCTCTCTCTGTGTCTCTCTCTCTCTGTGTCTCTCTGTGTGTCTCTCTCTCTCGTTTTCTCTCTCTCGTTCTCTCTCTCTCTCTCTCTCTCTCTCTCTCTCTCTCTCTCTCTCTCTCTCTCTCTCCGTCTCTCGTAATATTGATAACAACTTGTCTTGGTCAACCCACATACAGCAACTTAGTAAAGTGGTGTCAAAGAAAGTTTATCCTACATACGTGAGAGAGACACCCGTGAGATAATAATCGTTCAAATCACACGTGTGTATATCATGTAAATGAGGTCATGTCAAGCAAGTCTAGCAGGGACCTGTTTTTCCACTGCTTATGATGCCAAAGTCACCGAGACAAACGTCATTATAGAAACACAAATTGCGCTCGCTAATTACCCTCGATGAATCTTTAGAACTAACACGTCACGCCACACTTTCAGAGTGACGTTTCTTTGCTTTGACGTAATAGATTGCACGAGGCTTTAGAAGAGATCGAGGTTCTAAAACAAGCGTCTTCAATTTAGCTGCCTCGAATGCAGGACATTTTCAGTAAAATACACGTAAGTACAGTATGTAGGATAAACAGAATACTACATGGCTTGCTGTTCCGTACCAGATTTACACTCGTTGCTTTTTCAAATAGTGAACAGCTCGCTTTCGCTCGCAGTTCAATATTTAAAAAAACAACTCGTGTAAATCTGGTACGACACAGCAAGCCATGTAGTATTCTCTATGTATCTCTTATCTAGAATTAAACACTTCCTGAACTGCCACGCCAGAAAGTTATTCTTCATTGCTCATATTCAATCTGTTATTGATTACGCATCCACTCTATGGGACTCAGCAAGTGAAAATTCTTTAAAACCACTTAGCAGATTACATAAAAGAGCGCTAAAAGTAGTATTACTAAAGCACACTACCCTCACAGAGTTAGACTACATACATTTAGGGATCTTACCTCTAAAGTCAAGACTGCTTTTTAACAAAGGAATCTTTATGCATAAAATTATATCCGAAACTCTACCCCAAACCATTTGTTCAAATTTCTCTTTGAAGAATTCACACCACCTTATGAAATTTAACACTCCTCTTCCTAGGATAGACTTATTTAAGTCTAGTCTAGTTTATTCAGGTGGCCGTCTCTGGAACGCTCTTCCGAATGCCTTACGGGAAGCTACCAGCACAGATTCTTTCAAAAACAAATATATATCCC
Source organism: Littorina saxatilis (assembly GCF_037325665.1). Taxonomy (NCBI): domain Eukaryota; kingdom Metazoa; phylum Mollusca; class Gastropoda; order Littorinimorpha; family Littorinidae; genus Littorina; species Littorina saxatilis. The sequence goes on from NC_090246.1 coordinate 13,287,893, forward strand.
ATTTAATGAAAATAGTATATTCTTGATTGTTATGTTCTTTGGGACACAGTCACTCACTTTTGATTTATAGTTTTGTTCACGAAATTATGATGTTATGCATACTATCCATTGTCTTGCAGAGTTGAAGTATTACTGCATAGTATTCTGACTCTAATTGACTTGCAAATTTTTGCTTTGCACCTTGTCATGAACATTTATAAACTACAATGTTTCATATAATGCACTTATGTACATAAACTTTTACTGTTTTACTAATTATGTAAGTATGTAGTAGTAGTTATTATAGTAGATTTAGTCCCTCTTTAGGGCGAGGGCCAGATGCAAAAAAGTATACCAATGCTTATTCTGTTACCCTCGTAAAATAAAGAATTGTCATTGTCATTGTCGTTCTCTATATCTCTCTCGTTCTTTCTCTCACTCTCTCTCTCTCTCTCTCTCTCTCTCTCTCTCTCTCTCTCTCTCTCTCTCTCTTTCTCTCTCTCTCTCTCTTTCTCTTACTCCTCTCTGTGTGTGTCTCTCTCTCTCTCTCTCTCGTTCTCTCTCTCTCTCTCTCTCTCTCGTTCTCTCTCTCTCTCTCGTTTTCTATATATCTCTCGTTCTCTGTCTCTGTCTCTGTCTCTCTCTCTCTGTCTCTCTGTCTCTGTCTCTGTCTCTGTCTCTGTCTCTGTCTCTCTCTCTCTCTCTCTCTCTCTCATTCAACAGTACTTCGTGCAGACAAGCGGAAAATTTGATTAGTTGTAATTCCAAATTAATAACCCCCTCTGCCTTGGCCCCTTCCTCTTGTTGCTGTGCCTCGTGACACTAGTCGCTTTTGACCTTGGCACGTGCAAACAATAAGGGGAAAAGACGACGGGGTAACACGGTGGGGGGCAGTGAGGATCGGGGTGAATGATCATGAGTGATCAAGATTTATGTATTCGCATTGACAGTTGAAAACAGGCCTACTCAGTGATTGGGTGTGTGTGTTGATGTTTTCTTCAAATCGGTTGTTTCATCTTGTTAAATTATTGAATGGTCTTTCTTTGGGTTTTTTTTTTCCTTGCCTTCTTTCGTTCGTTCTTATTTTTCGTTTTCTTTCTTCTATTCCTTAGTTTACCTTTATTCCTTCCTTAGTTTTCTGTCGACTTTCCTTTCTTTCTTTCTTTCTTGTATTTTTTTATTTTTTTCGCTCACTCGTGAGATTGATCTTTCAGTTATCTGAAGGATTGTTGTTTACTTCAATGTGCTTTGTGTGTGTGTGTGTATGTGTGTGTGTGTGTGTGTGTGTGTGTGTGTGTGTGTGTGTGTGTGTGTGTGTGTGTGTGTGTGTGTGTGTGTGTGTGTGTGTGTGTGTGTGTGTGTGTGTGTGTGCAACCTTTCATCAGAAATGATCTACACGCGGTTCTGAGTACAGTTACAAAACACATAACAAGCTACACTAGCTTTTACTTTTGCTGTACACACACTTTGTTTTAATTAATTTGAAAGCAACTGCTTATTTGGCTTTGTGTGTCCTCACGTGTTGGGAAAGAGACTGTCTCCGATTTTGTGATAAAAAACAACAACAACGTCAAAGCTGAAAACATGAAATTTGAAGAAAGAAAAAAAAGTCAAAATGAAGATTTTGTTTATCAAAAGATCCAAAATTTTTCTTACCTCCCACGCAAGGGTTGTTGGTTATCTCTCTTCGAATGAGGCCAGGGACGGTTGTTCGCTAATCATACAGTGGTTAATCACATCACAAATTTGTCATCGCCTGAGATGGCGGTCCCTTCTGAACTCGGGACACCAAAAATCGACATTGTGCGTGGTCTCCCCTTGCTGACTTTTTTGTGACGGAAGATGAAAAGCTGAAATTTGAGAGAGAACGGGGACTGGGCGAAAAAAAGTGGGATTTAGCCGCAAAAATCATTACACCACGAGGAATGGGAGGAGCTGGGAGACAGGGGTGGAATGGGAGTGGGTAGAGGGGAGGGGGTGGGGGGTAGCTGCTTTAAAGCGGCAAGACCAGAAAAGTAAACAGCGGCCCTCACGGACTGCAATGTTCATTACCTCCCTTTTGTTGGCGGAGGGAGACTTCATTAATCGGGACCGTATCACTTTCATGTCCCTCCTCTGTCCAATCTAGTACCTCCCCACCAGGACAGATGATGTCGCTTCCAGACTCTCTCTCTCTCGCTCTCTCTCTCTCTTTCTCTCTCTCTCTCTCTCTCTAGCTCTCTCTCTTTTTTTCTCTCTCTCTCTCTATCTCTCTTTCTCTCTCTCTCATCTCCCTCTCTCTCTCTCAACTCTCTCGCTCTCGCTTTCTCTCTCTCTCCCTCTCTCTATCCCTCTCTCTCTCTCTCTCTCTCTCTCTCTCTCTCTCTCGTCGCTCGCGCGTTCTCTCTCTCACTCCCCCCCTCTCTCTATCTCTATATTACCCGGACATAAACAAAAGTACACGCGGAAAGCTCACAAAATTAGTCACACCTTCTTCTTCTTCTTCTGCGTTCCCGGCCATGCGTCTGGATGTCCAGGCCGGTGTTGAGTGCGAATCAGTCGGCCGCAGTGATGCCGCTGTCCCCCACAGCTTTTTGCGGAGCTCCAGTTCACTCGGCTGTCACACCAAATCAGCCTACTCTCCTTCCTTCCCATTACACACATTTATACAACTTGGTTTCGAGGTACAAACGGTAAAACTCCACACATACGTGCAAACTGTGTTAATGTCAAAAGTTCACATTAAGTTATGAACTTAAACTGTCAAGAGTTACAAACACCTCTCAATTAACGGCTGTTTTCACATTTTCTTGGTGCACTAATTACTCTAATGTTCTTGCGTTGGTATCGTACGTATAACAGCGTTCTCTTTACCAACACTGCAAATTGTTCCAGTTGTATAATTATGTGCTAAGTCAGTTAGAGTTCTTCAATGTGCTAAACCATTGCACCTATGCAGGCACTGTCAATGGCATCAAAGAGGGTCTCAACCCTTCCCAAATCGTTCTCATGTCTACGCCAACATCGATGCTACTATTTGAAACACCTCACGGACTGATACGCTCATGTTGAAAGAAAACTACAAACGTTTAAACATAATCTCGCCTCATTTGTGGATTTGAACTGTGTTAAAACACCTGACGCCCTGATATTCTCTTTCTTTCTTTCTTTGGTGTTTAACGTCGTTTTCAACCACGAAGGTTATATCGCGACGGGGGAAAGGGGGGAGATGGGATAGGGGAAAGGGGGGAGATGGGATAGAGCCACTTGTTAAGTGTTTCTTGTTCACAAAAGCACTAATCAAAAAATTGCTCCAGGGGCTTGCAACGTAGTACAATATATGACCTTACTGGGAGAATGCAAGTTTCCAGTACAAAGGACTAAACATTTCTTACATACTGCTTGACTAAAATCTTTACAAACATTGACTATATTCTATACAAGAACCACTTAACAAGGGTAAAAGGAGAAACAGAATCCGTTAGTCGCCTCTTACGACATGCGGGGTGCAGAGAAATAAGGATGTGGAAAAGAAGACTTTTGGTAAGTGAAATAAAGGTGATGGATCCAGTCAGGTAGAAATAAGACAACAAGAAAAGAATTGGAAAACTGCAGGGAATAGTAGGGAGAGTTTTCTTGGAAGGAAATATAGGTGACAGGACTGGTAAGGCAGAAATAAGACAAAAGAAGAGAAGTAAAGGGGTGGGGTAGCTTGGTAAAAACACTCCCGCCGCGTGAAGGCGACCCCATGGGAGCCCTGATATTCTCATGCTGATAGAAAACTACCAACGTTGAATTGTAACCTCGCCTCATTTGTGGATTTTAACTGAGTTCAAATACCCGACGCATTGGTAGCCACATGTTGAAAACAAACTACAAACGTTGAATCATAATCTGGCCCATTTGTGGATTTGCACTGTGTGTTGACTACCCACGGTTGCAGTACAGGGTCAATTCAAGCCTCACCTTTATGTGTGAGCTTATGTAACTGAAGCATCAAAACGAGCTGTGGCTTTTGAAGGCGAGCACAGTGCGTAGCAGTGCCCCATGATTGTGGATCGCAAGTGTGAACAAAGTGACAATCACTGGAAAAACAGTCACAGTACAAATCATCCATGTAGACGTTTTTGCCACGCAGGAAAGGTCAGCGTTTGAGTGCAATGACTTGGCGGTTTAAAACTATCGGTACCTGACACATTTCACTGGCCATTGTGTTACGGAGCGTGAGACAGAAACCTGTAACAGTTAACTGAATTATCAGCTTGAAGATTTCGTCACAGTGGTTAGTGAAACGTCTTTGAAAAGTGTCTTCGAATCTTTGTTGCAAGCCAAGCGCAACTTTGACCAGAACTAAGATTGCTCATGGACACGTTCTTGAAATTATAATCAATACACATTCAGATAGCAAAACATGGCGAACAAGTGATAGCTTCAACACTTATCTTGATAATCTTTAATTATATTTTATACAAATAGGGTAAAGAGAGAGACAGGGAGAGAGAGAGAGAGAGAGAGAGAAAGAGAAAGAGAGAGAGAGAGAGAGAGAGAGAGAGAGAGAGGGAGAGAGGGAGAGAGAGAATGCCTGGCTACATCAATTGCACAGTTAATATAATATCAGCCGAAGCGATTAGTTAACATAACATAGTCTCTCTATCCCTGTGTGTCTGTGTGTCTGTCTGTGTGTCTGTCTGTCTGTCTCTCTCTCTCTCTCTCTCTCTCTCTCTCTCTCTCACACACACACCCTAGCCTCTCAGATTCCGAGCCTGTACCAACACCCATACGGCACCCGGGGACTGACGGGTAGACTCTCTCTCCCTCCTCTCCCTCCTCTCCCTATGCTACCTCCCACTCCTTCCCTCTGCCCCCCCCCCCCCCCCCCATCCTTTTAGATGTTTTGCTCGCACCAACATCCATACCGCACCCGAAGACTGACGGGTGGATAAAGTACAGAGGGTTGACGGGTGTAGGGGCAAGATTTAACGTGAAAGCGAAACATTTGAGGGAAGGGTAGAGGGGACAGAAACTGACGGCGACGGGTATAGGGGTGTGAGAGAGAGAGAACTCAGAACTCAGAAATTTTATTGTAAACCACACTGTTGTGTTTGTACAAGGGGGGAGTAGAGTTTCCATTCAATGTATACTCTCTCACAAACAAGTAAGAACAAGTGCATAATACAGTGCTAAGGGTTGGAACATAGCGATCGAAAATCATTTACACACATTCATTTTAGCCTAGCAGTTGCTGTCGATGCCTGAATGCATAAAATGTATACCGGGAGAGTGCCCACAACCTACTTTTGTTTTGTGTTAGTAGTATCTGCATTGACGAGTTTTCTAGTTGACCGATTTCAAAGACATTTCCCAGGTAAGTTTCTCTTATATCAGAGTATACTGGACACTTAAAAAGAAAGTGGTGCTCGTTTTCGTGAGGGTATCTGCAAAGTGGGCAAACATGGGAACCGTTTGCAGAATATCTCTGTTTGTTGCACATCAAGGGTGAAACCCCAAGTCTGAGTTTTGTGAACACTTTTTGAATATATGGATTGTCTATTTGGTCAAGGTACTTTTCTCTTCCAAAGTCAGGTTTAAACAATTTGTATGTGTCATACCTCTCACTGTCTTCTAGCTTACTATGCCAGTTCTGGGTAAAGCAGTCTTTTAGGCGTTGTTGAAAAGCCTTGATAAAGTGTTTTTCGTTGCCGACATAGCCGTACGTCCACACATGTCCAAACCCATTTTCACATAGGAGGTTTCTGACCCTAGCGGACCAATTGTCTGTTCCTCTGTCTGCCATGTTCCTCATCATCACATGGGCCATTTTTACATATCTTGTGTTGGGGAGGCGATTTAGCCGCAACCAATATTTGACGCATCTGGTAGCAGCGAGGACTGATAGGGGAAATCTACCGAGTTCTCCGTATACCATGCAGTTGGGACTTTGGGGGGAAACACCTATTATCCGTTTGCATGCGAACATGTGTACCTTTTCAATGTTAGAGCAATCAAAACAACCCCACATTTCTGAACCGTATAGCAATATGGGGGTAATCTGTGTATCAAAGAGTGTGAAAAAAAGGTTTAGATCATAACATCCAATATTCCACAAAACTCTAAAAATGTCGATAACACCACGCTTAGCTCGTACAATAGAGTCTTCAAAGCATCGTTGGATGGAAACTTTGGTGGTCAAGGTTAAGCCGAGATATTTATACGAGTTGGTAACGTACATGTTGTCGTGACCAAATGTCCAGGCTTCGTTTTTCCCCAAGTATCCACCGTTGCGAAATACCAACACTTTTGTTTTTTCTTTGTTTACCTTTAAACCTAATCTGTTGGCAACTTCATGCAATATATTTAACTGGTTTTGTAGTCCCACCGGTGTCACTGAAAGCAATGCTATGTCGTCAGCAAACATCATTGTTAATAGGTACATTTTATAGGCCGCCTAACTCTAATGTAGAATACTGGAAACTCATCGATCAGTCAATTAAAAATGTCGCCGCTTCAGAGCATATGTTTATTATTCTTGGTGATTTCAATTCAGATTTTACAAACAACCCGTCGCAGCATCTTCTTGATATTATCACTCTAAACAGTCTGCAACAACTAGTTACACTTCCGACCCGCGTTACAGAAACAACATCGTCATGCATTGACCTTATTCTTACCTCGAGTGTAGACATCGTGCAAAGCATTAACGTTCTACCCCCTATTTGCAGCGACCATTCTGTGCCATGTGCGACAATTAAGAAACACATACATAAAACTCCTGCATCTAAAAGAACAATATTTAACTATTCCAAATTAAACAAAGAAAAATTCCTTACCGAACTGAGGAAAATCGACTGGATGAGCATTGCAACGCTACACACTGTCAACGAAGCAGCCAGGTCATTTTCCGAAAAGCTGTTAAGTGTCGCAAGACTATGCATGCCAGTAAAGACAATAACTGTTCGCGATCAAGACGCACCATGGATGACAGAGGAAATTATAAAACTACGCGACAAAAAAAGATCAGTTCACGATACAGCAGTGCGACTAAACACACCTGAGGCCTGGGAACACTTTCGTATGACTCGCAATAATTATACTGACACAATTCGAAATCGGAAATTAGAATATATAAAAGAATTAGACAAAAAAGTATCCAGTGGAGATAACTTTGGTACTAAAAATTGGTGGAAACTAGTTAAATCATTCTTATCAAAGAAAGGATCAAACCCCAATGAAATTCCTCCTTTGACGTCAAACGGAACAACCTACTATACTAACCTAGAAAAAGCAAACTTGTTCAACGACTTCTTTATCCAACAGTCCATTGTCGAAGACGATATGTCAGACATTCCTGAAGTACCAAGGCTTCCTTGCAGAATAAACACTCTCACACTTTCAGTCGAAGAAGTTATAAATACGATTAACAAACTAGACAAAACAAAAGCAGTCGGTCCAGACGAAATCCACAATAGAATTTTAATTGAGAGCTGCGAAGTGATTTGTGACAGCCTAACTGCACTGTTTAATCGGTCTCTACGTGAAGGACTTTTTCCGTCAGTTTGGAAAATAGCCCACGTTTCACCAGTTCATAAAAAGGGAAACAAAGATACATGTAGTAATTATCGTCCAATCTCCCTCCTAAGCTGTGTTGGCAAAACACTAGAGAAATGCATACAAATTCATGTCTTTGACTACTTAACACAAAACAATATCATTACAGAGTCGCAGTCCGGTTTCATCCCTGGAGACTCAACTGTTTACCAGCTTCTTACAATATACAATGACATATGCAAATCACTCGATAATAGAATAACTACCCAAGCAATCTTCTTTGATATATCCAAAGCATTCGATAGAGTTTGGCACCGGGGCTTATTGCATAAACTCGAAGCCGTTGGAATTAATGGGCCATTATTAAACTGGTTTACAGACTACCTAACAGATCGAAAGCAAGCAGTTGTATTAAAAGGCAGTAAATCAACTTATCTTCCAGTAGTAGCGGGAGTTCCTCAAGGATCAGTGCTTGGACCTTTGCTTTTCCTAATTTATGTAAACGACATTGTACGTGACATAGAATCTACGATTAAGCTTTTTGCTGACGACACTAGCATGTACTTGTCTTTAGCCAATCACAACATCCGTGCCGAAATTTTAAACTCAGATCTTGAAAAAATTGTAAATTGGGCAGATACATGGAAGGTAGCATTTAACCATGCAAAAACTGAATTGGTGAACTTTTGTACACAAAGAACCCCTGATATCGCAGATCTAAACTTTGGCAATACCATCCTTGAAAGTTCCCAAAATCACAAACACTTAGGAATAATAATACAAAACAACTGTAAATGGGATGAACATATAAAATCTCTTGTTGCAAAGTGCAGAACTCTCGTAGCTTGCTTGCGTACATACAAATATAGACTGAGTCGAAAATCATTGGAAATTATGTTTAAATCCTTCATTCTACCACACTTTGATTATTGCGACATAATATGGGACAATTGTAGCAAAACCCTAACAGATGAACTCGAAAAGTTAAACCTAGATGCAATACGAACAATCATCGGAGCTGTCCGCGGAACCAGTCACTTTAAGCTTTACGGAGAATCTGGACTCCAATCATTATCTGAAAGGCGTAACCGTCATAAACTAACAATGTTCCATAAAATTATTCACGACAAGACCCCCCCATACCTACAAGCAGCACTCCCACCTCTCGTAGCAGCCAACAACCCCTACCACAGACGCCGCCCCTTAGAACGAAGTATACCCCCACATCGAACAGAAACGTACAAAACATCCTTTTTTCCTTCGACAACAGTACTCTGGAACCAACTACCTGAACAAATACAGCTAACTGACTCCCTCGGGGAATTTAAACATTACTTAACAAAAGACGACACACAAATTCCCGTTTACTTCTACAGTGGCAGTCGACAAACACAAATAATCCACACAAAAATGAGACTTAATATTAGTGATCTAAAGAAAGACTTAGTTGAGCGACACCTTGCGGAAAACAGCGTATGCGACTGTGGTGATGGAACAGAAACTGCAACACACTTCTTACTAGAATGCCGTTTACACTTAGCTGCAAGAAACAACACAATCAACAAACTAACCAACAACCTCATACACACAGATATTCTACTTCATGGAAACCCCTCCTTGCAAACAAAAATTAACAAAAAAATCTTTTTAACAGTGCAGGAATTTATTGGACAGTCCGGCCGTTTCGAACAGATAAACATGTAAAGTGAAAGCAAAATCGACACGTCTACTCGTCTCTCTCTCTCTCTCTCTTCTCTCTCTCTCTCTCTCTCTCTCTCTCTCTCTCTCTCTCTCTCTCTCTCTCTCCCTCTCTCTCTCTCTCTCTCTCACTCTCCCCCTCTCTCCCCCTCCCTCCCTCCCTCCCTATCTCTTACTCGCAAACACCATAAATAATATATATGTATTCCCAAACGGATTTTTGTTTTGATGTACAATTTTCATTCAATTTTCTTTTCATGTTTGCAAGCTTTTCATTTAAACTGTACAATAGCCGCCATTTATATTATATGTAATTTTCTAGAAATAGTGAACACCACTATAAGCATTATGCTTGTTGTTGTTTACTCAATATGCGTTTTTTGTAAATAATGCACAAACGTTAAATAAAACAGTTTAAACCAAACATACTGATAAATAGTTCAATTTCACCCGGAAGAAGTTGAATTCCATGCCTCCCTTTTAGAATCATTTCAGACGCAAGTTCGTTAATCAAAAAAGAGAACAGGATTGGGCTTGCCAAGCATCCTTGTTTGAGACCTTGCATACACTCAAAAAAGGCGTGAGAGAGAGAGAGAGAGAGAGAGAGAGAGAGAGAGAGAGAGAGAGAGAGAGAGAGCGAGAGAGAGAGAGAGAGAGAGAGAGAGAGAGAGAGAGAGAGAGAGAGACGCTTTTTGCTTTGACGCTTTGAGAGTTTATTGTCCTCAGCTTTAAAAGACCTTTAGACAAGGGGATATAATTTACAGAAGAGATAAACATAACCATCTCTGCAAACACATCCACACACCCAGTCCTCTCTCTCTCTCTCTCTCTCTCTCTCTCTCTCTCTCTCTCTCTCTCTCTCTCTCTCTCTCTCTCTCTCTCTCTCTCTCTCTGCCACACACACAAAGGTACTCTCGCGCTCACACACGGATTTTTCCTCCCAGTTGCATAATCATCATACAATAATGCATTAAAATTTGTAAAAAAAAATCTAAAAGCATCAAACACATCATTAAAACTTAAATCATTAAGAATGTTATGGGAACAGACCACCCATCTGTTGTTTACTTAATACTCTACAGTGTAGAGAGAGAGAGAGAGAGAGAGAGAGAGAGGGGGAGAGAGAGAGAGAGAGGGGGGGAGAGAGAGAGGGGGAGAGAGAGAGAGCGAGAGAGAGGGAGACAGAGAGAGCGAGAGGCATAGAGAGAGACAGAGAGAGACAGAGACAGAGACCGAAAGAGAGAGCGAGAGAAACGGGTGGACGACAGGAACTGATGGGTGAAGGGGTGTACGGGTGAGAGCCAGAGAGTGAGAGTGAAACCTGCGGGTGAAAATCGCGACTCACACCTCCAAACAGTTCGCACGTGTCCGCGGGCGACTCACAGCGATTTACCCGCTCGGCCACCGTAAACAGCGGAGGAGAGACTCGAACCCCGATCCCTCTCACTGCTGGGTAAAACCTGGCTCCATTGTGTCTTTTAACAGGTCTTTGTTCTCTTCAAAGTCCGGTCTTAGTCACTGTTGGCCTTTGAAGCGGGATCGCGATTCAACCCTCATCACTGCAGCGTCAGTCTCTGCGCAGAGTTCTGAGTTACCATTTAAAAAACTGACAAATTAAAAACCACATATAAACATAAAGTGAAAAATACAATCAAAAATGTAACCATTTAGAATGTTTGCTGTTTCATAAGAAAGACCGCAAGGAAAGTAAGACTTTGTTTTTAATTTGGCATTAACTTGTCCTGCGTAACTCAACACGTGTGGTTGAAGAAAAAAGGTTTTTTTTGTTTTTATGTTTATTCTGTTTGTGCGTTTGTTTGTTTGTTCGTTTACGGTTGTTATTTGTCTCGAGAATCCAGGGGGTCTTGTGAGACCAAACGAAGTACCCTCATGCAAAACTTCGGAAGGTTTGTTGAGGGCAAAATACATCTGCGCAGTCGCCACTACACTACATGCTGCGATAGGGATTATGACGAGTACTTAGCCTGTTTTCTTTTCACGCAACGTGTAGCGGGCTGGGCTAAAAAAAAAATTACCTCAACAATCTGCAGTGCGTCGTCTGTCCTGCTGAAATTACACAGGTGAGCGCCGGGCCTAAGGAAAACCTTGTAAATTACCGCAATCTGTGATAAACTGTGTTCTTTCTACTTGTTTGAACAACAATTGAATAACAAGCTTGGGTGACTTTAAACGTAATGCCGATCGGTCAAGCTAACATAGCCGGCCTCAGTTCAAACAACCATCGCACAATCTAAATGGGCATGTACTCTCGTAAACCAACCTTCTAATCACCAGACGACCACAAATGGATTATCCGCATCGGACACTTCAACCTGATGTATCACCCTTGTTTGAATCAAGGCTAATCGTATCCGTGGCACACGCACAAACCGATCATGCTGTTTCTTGTTTATGATCTCTTCCACCTCATCTTGAGATCCCTGGAGACTTACGCTAAGAATATAAAAGGCAACAATATAATTATGTAGGATCTGTGCTACCAAGATGGGTAAAGGGACTCTGATTAAAATTACTATTCGTCTCTCAGTCTTTGTTTCTACCCAGGTCGTAAAAGATATGAAATTTATTTTCTTATTTTCTTTTAAAACCTGGTTAAAACTTATCACGACCACCCGTTAAAAATATGCACAGGGCATAGGGTTTGTGTTAAATAATCATAATAATCTCTATTTACAACACTATACACTTAGTCTTAGAAATCGAACATAGAGCATGTTTTATTCTGACGTATCACCCTTGTTTGAAGCAATGCTAATCGTGTCTCATGCACAAACTGATCATCGGACCCTCAGCCCTTATGTATCACCCTTGTTTGAAGCAAGGCTAATCGTATCTCATGCAAAAACCAATCATCATTACATATCGGACACTCAGTCCTGATGTATCAACCTTGTTTGAAGCAAGGCTAATCGTGTCCGTGCCCCACGCACAAACCGATCATCATCCGACGCTTCGCTCAGTCTCAACCATACCATCCAGCCGCCATGTTTGCTCTCGCCAAACCGCGGCACGTGCGCGAGATTCCCGGAGCAGCACGCGCTAATGGCGGCCACGCGCGCCCCGCCTTGACAGCACGCTTCCATCACGCCTTGCACGTGGCTCGCGCTAAGAGACAGGTAATATACATCAAGTAACTTTTGCTGTCCTCTGTCCCCGCCCCTCTGTCGGACCCCCTGCAAGAGAAAAGAGCCGTAATCAGGGAAATTGTGTTGTGAAATCGACTCTAACAAATATCCTTCCCTGCTGCGTCATTTCGGAACTATGTTGGAGGTCCTTCCAGTTAAAGCTGTACGAATTTGCAGAAGAGATGGTTTCGTTCGCAGAGATGTCTTTGCCCTTTTCCATGTTTCCAAATTAATGGGTCTTTGTTGAATAAAGAATTGAGTAAGATTGAGTTGTGTTCCACACAAAAACGTGAGAACGGACAGCTGAATTCTCTATCTTTCTGTCAGGTTATCGAGGATCTTGTTTTAATCTTTGGCAACTGATACGAGGCCCTTACTCCACCCCTTAATGTATCATTTATAACGGAAACACTGCGCCAATGTTTTTTTCATCGAGACAGGTGGAGCAGGGTCGGATTAAACCTGCAGTTATATGATTGTGTAACACATTAAAGTGCTTTGTCCGTCTAGTGTTGTCTTAAAAAACGTCATAACGTTGAGAAGCTTCAGTTGTTTTCAAGCTGTTGAAAAAGAATGCCATTTTTACCTTTTTCGCGGTATAAAAAGCCAAATTTGTTGTCACATTAAAAATGCTAAATATGATAAAATCGTTTATTTAACGTCACTCTGTAAAAAAAACATTGGCGACATTTGTCTTAGATTAAAAACACACACAGGCGCGCACACAAACTTTCCCTTTATGTACAGTGCTGCCTTTCTGCTCTTTCTGTTAAATGGTTAAGAAGCTAAAAAAAAAATCTATGTTTACACGTAAGTTGTCTTGGTTGATTTAATTTCATTTTAAATGTTCTACAATTTCTATTTTTATACGTTAATGATCTGGATTCATCATTGTCGTTTCTTATTCTCCGTCGCGATATAACCTTCGTGGTTGAAAACGACGTTAAACACCAAATAAAGAAAGAAAGAAAGAAAGAAAGTTTCTTATTCTTCATAAATTGTAGTTCCATGCGCAGAGGCCATGCAGACTATGACTTTAGATAAGATCGAGCCACGATTTCAGGAAAAAGTAGAAATCCCCAACTGCAAAGCTGATTTACGTTTTACGGCTTCTTCTCCCTTTTGACTTTATTTTCTATCGCTCGGTCTTCCTTCTTTTCCTTTTTGCTTACTAGTACCGCCCCCTGTTACATTGCTTTTCTGTTTGTATTAATATTCTCAAATAATTTTGTTGAATATGTGCGCCATCGAGTTTATTTATGTCATGTTAAACCCAGGAGTCGCTGATATCTAACCAGTTATACTTGAGTGCGGATCTTCAGTGCAAAATATTGCACACATATCACGATATTTCTTTTTCTTCTTCTGCGTTCAATATTCATGGCCGTCATAATATCTACAGGTCGGTGGCTGCCATGAAGTCCGCAGTTAAACTTGATATCACGATATTAAAATTGAACAGAGTTTTGTTTAAACCAACTGCAAAGCATCACCTCGCACTCCCGGTCCCCGCTGCAAGACCAGTACAGTGGAACCCCCCTTTTAAGACCTCCAAAAATCTGAGAAAATCAGGTCTTAAAAAGGAGGGAGTCTTAAAATGGGGGTAAATTTACACAGGTTATGAACAGAAAGTCTGAGAAAACAAGGTCTTATAAAGGAGGGAGTCTTAAATTGGGGGGTCTTAAAAGGGGGGTTCCACTGTACATGTACCAACTGAGCTAGTGGACAAGCCCAGCGCAACATCTGCCTCGGACACGGGTGAAAGAGAAACCGCTCCACTCGCCGCAACCACAAAGCTGGTCATCTTTGATCCTGACTGGACACCCAAGGGCGCTTGTCCGCTGTGTCCAGAATGAATATTGATAGGGCCACGTTGTCCAGAAAGATCCACCCTTCTGCCCCATTGGATGCGTCAGTGGTTGCATCTTTGTGATTGCCAGCACAGCGTAAAAAAACATTGCATGCGATATTAGGTTCCTCTTTTTTCACGATGATGCGATATGGAGTCATGCTTGGACCCTGCAAGGGAGGGTATAATGTTTTTTGGTTGGTACCGGTTCAGTATGAAAGGGGACCTGTGG
>NC_090246.1:13307320-13324820 GCF_037325665.1 Littorina saxatilis
AAACTGCTCTTCCCGCATTTAGGTGGTAGCTCCGACAGCTGAACTGGCCTTCAAGAAAAGCAAGAATCGTCGCTTAAAACTAGTTTGAACGTTGCGCTATTCCCATGGGCAGCGATTTTAATATGACATGGCGCCGACTGAAATCATTTGAAAGTTGGGGGAAAGTTGGTAGAAAGACTGCCATGTTAGAGGCACTTTAACAGACTACTGCTGCTGTGACCCCTATCCGTTGCGCTCTCGCACCTCGCTTCAACGATTTCCATTTTCTGTTAGAATCTAGGCCGACGTGGTTTTTGGCGGAACTGATTCTGAAGAATTTAATGGTAGAATTTAGGGGAGCCGAATCCACAATGAAATAAAACCGTACATCAAAGCCCGCTTGATGTGCAGATTTTGCAGTTTCAAAAAAAAGTCTGTTTTTAATTAACGTTGCCCTCTGGCTCTTGTTTTGAATAAAAGTTACAATATGTGGATCCATCATCTGAGAATGTTTCTTTCAAAAATGGATGAACTCAGAGCGGGGGAATAAAGTCGTCGGTACCACAATTTTCTCAGTTTTAAAACAACTGGTATTAATAAATCACCAGGAACTCTTTAAAAATCCATTCAGTAATCATACTCTATAGTCTCTGGTCAAAGTTATAACTCCAATTTCAGTTTGGTTTTCTCTTCAAGGCTATCCTGGAAAATTATTGGTTCTAAAAATCTAAAAACGAAAGAAGGCCAAACCCATGAGGTCTCACCTACTTGACGAAAACTAAGATTTAGCGACACTTTCACTCTTTGAAAACTCTGAACAATACAGGCAGCATCTCTCAAAGGACATTGGTCTGTAGCGCAACACGTTTCAAAGTGTGACACATTTATTTTCTCACACCTCTCAACTAAAGCAAAGACGGGCACCTTGTGCCCGTCTTTGCTTGCACTCCATTGAGAAGGAAGACAATCTTCCGGTGACCAAAAACGTCAATCAGACTGAACAACGAAGCAGAAAACCAATCAAAACAAGAAATTCCTCCGAGGTAGGAAAAACACCCCCGTTGGTCAAAGGGAAATAACCTTCTCAGTTGGTGGCAGTGACTGAGTGAGAATGGTTATTTCCCTTTGACCATTAAGATGTCCCTCTATAAGTCCTTGTATAATTTTAATCCACCAATAACTCCCTAACCGTGTGTTTGACTGGTCCCAATTTTTGTAAGGACCGTCTCAGGAATGTATAGAACCTGTTCACCAAGTTTGGTGACGATCGGTCCGTTCATTCTTGAGATCTATATGCGAACACAAACACACACACAAACAAACAAACACATGGAGCGAATAGTGTAAATAGGCGCGTGTGCCATGCGCGAGGACACAGGCACAACCCAGAATTTTGTGTATGAATAAATGAATAAATAAATAAATAGATATAAGATCTGTCGGTCTGGCTATTGTTTACATGAGTTGTTGGTGTGTTTTTATCAAAGGCACGAGCACGAGCACGAATAGCAGAAAAAAAGAAAGACAAACCGGAAGTAACAAAGATAAATGGACAATTTTTTTTAAAAAAACATTCAAGACAAAGAAAGTGATACAGACACAGAGTCTCTCTCTCTCTCTCTCTCTCTCTCTCTCTCTCTCTCTCTCTCTCTCTCTCTCTCTCTCTCTCTCTCTCTCTCTCTCTGTCTCTCTCTCTGCCTATCTGTCTCGCCCTCTCTTTTGCTAGCTCTGCTTCCTTCTCAAATCGTCGAACTTGCATTTTGTATCTATTTTCCAAATGCAGCGGTTTGGATGACGATAAATAAATAAATAGATATAAGATCTGTTGGTCTGGCTATTGTTTACATGAGTTGTTAATGTCTTTTTGTCAAAGGCACGAGCACAAATAGCAGGGAAAAAAGAAAGACAAACCGGAAGTAAGAATGATAAATGGACAAAAGTTTAAACAAACATTCAAGACAAAGATGGTGATACAGCATAGAGTCTCTCTCTCTCTCTCTCTCTCTCTCTCTCTCTCTCTCTCTCTCTCTCCCTCTCTCTCTCTCTCTCTCTCTCTCTCTCTCTCTCTCGCTCTCTCTCTCGCTCTCTCTCTCTCTCTTTTTTTTTCTCTCTCTCTCAGCCTCTCTCTCTCTCTCTCTCTCTCTCTCTCTCTCTCTCTCTCTCTCTCTCTCTCTCTCTCTCTCTCTCTCTCTCTCTCTCTCTCTCTCTCTCTCTCTCTCTCGCGTGTTTTAGTTTTAAATCAGACAGAGAGGAAGGACCGTACCACAAAGTTTTGAATACACCTCGTGTGCCTCTTCCTATCAGCAACTCGCAAGCCTTCATACAGTACTGGTGGAGGGAAGTTACTGTATCCTGTACATAGTTACTGTATCCTAACCGCATAAATAGGCTCTCTTAAGTTTTACGATGCAGTAAACTGCAACATCATACGTGTCCAGTCTTCCTTGACCGATTGACCACGAGACCTACTCTCACGACTCAGCAGGGAGCTTTCTGGACCGTCCGAATGCTGTGATTGTGTGCCGCCATCTTGGACACAAAGGGCGGTAATTGAGCAAGGGGTGCTAACTCTGCTGTCACCTGCACACGGCGTGTAGGTTCATTCAGTCTCGGTTAGGGGCTGGGTGGGGCGAGAAAGGTGTGTTGTGGTGTTTTGGACAGCTGTGAACAGAATAGAGAAGAGTTCAATTTGGCGATCTACCTTGCAACCTGAAAACCTTGACAATACTCTATTCATTTATTTTGTTTATCGTTTTCACGTCAAAAGCGGGTGCATCGTTATCAGAGATTCTGTTGTTGTTGTAATTTTGGTTTCCAGTAATCAATGTGCGCGCGCTGTGCGCTTTCTCTAAACCATTCTTGTCACACGTTTATAACAAAATATTGTTTTTAAATACTTGAATTTTGATTGTTCTGTTTTTTTCAGTAGCAGTCTATACTTTAATTAATGAGGTATGATATACGATTTCTATTCTGAAAAAAGCACCTGCTAAGGAACTATTAACAGTTATTGTGTTTTCAGCGTAGCAATAGGGTCCGATATTTAGACGACTGAAGTATAATGCCGACGAGTCGAAGACGAGTCGCATTATCATGTACTTGTTCGAGTCTAAATATCGGACCCTATTGCTACGCTAAAAACACAATAGCGATTATATAGCTATTCTGACCTTGATTTGTTGTTCCAAACTTACAAAATGACAGTTTTTGCGTCGATGCGTTGATCTCAGGTTTTGATAGCAGACGCCGTTTCTTATGCGCATTAGTTGTGCAGGCGCCACACTGACTTTGGAAAAAAAATCGATTTGACAACACAGCTGTTAAACAGCTTTTTCTTAGTTCATTCGAATACAACAAAAATAATTTTGAGGTTTTTTTAATTTTGAACAAGACTACTTATGAAGAAGACCAAAACACAACATAAACGGAAAATTAGAAACAACTGAAGAACTAGGATGCAACAAGGCCGGGGGGAGAGAGAACAGCTAATCGCGAGCAGACGGCAGCGAATTTTTCAGTTTGGGTGAATGGCATTTATACTTGTCTCGTCATGAAGCGAATTTTTCAACCTCAGTTATAAACGACTACATGAATGTTAGTGCCATGGGTTGTACATCAATACTTCAGAGGGGAAGTGGGGTATTTAGGCCTAGTGTGGAGATCTTACGAGATAAGAAAAGCCGAATGCGAAAGTTTGTGTCAGTCGGTAACTGACACAGGCAAACAAAAACGGCTGTTCCGTTTTACTCCCCTGTTTGTACTACATCTTTCGACTTTGGGCATTTTGTGGTGTTTAGGGACAGAAAATAATTGATTTAGTCCTGTTTCATCGGGAAGTTAGCAGAAAAGGGTATGCTATCGACATTTGTAAAGCTGAAAAACATTCCCGAGAAAAATGTCACGTTGCTAGTGTATGCTGTTGTCGATTGAAACATCGTGTGGTACAGATGGGTAAACCGGAAGCATGCGTCTTTGTTATTGCCAATATGCTTTTGGATATTGGCAAAAATGGCCGACTTCCGTAGCATTATGCTTTGATGATCGGAAGAGACCATCCAATCACAGCCCCCGAATTCCCCCACGTGTCCATCAGAATAGCTATATACTCGGATTAAACATTCCTATGAGGACTCCATACCACACTCCTAAAATATCGCCACAGTATGTAGCAACTCTCTTTCCTCCCTGCCTCATTTGTTCAACTTCCGGTCAGAAGATGTTAAATGCCAATAATACAGTAATGTATAGTAGACGTTCGCCACACACGTTTGTCCATCGCAATACTCGTACCTCTTGGTCAATGGATATTAAACCAGTGAGCATATAATAAGCGGACATGCTTGGACAATGTGCATAAAATTTGACATTTATGTCATTTTTAACTGTCCTTTGCCCGGGTACAATATGGAAACATAAAATGAGAGACGCACTCGTGAAAGTTGACATTTATGTCATTTTAAAACAGTTTTTCAACACAATAAATAATTATAGACATGTTTATAAACGTGAGTCATACTAAAGCAAGACGTTTCAATGGCCTGTGAGGTTTGGAAATTCAGTCCGGAGAATATGTTCAATACTTTTATGACTCCATTTAATGGACACCATAATTATTGTTGGACTTCGTTTGAAGATGTAAAATGCCTATATAACAGTACATGTTGTGGGCGAAGACACTCGCGTCAGTAGAGCGTCACAATGCACGGGTCTGTCGGTCGAAAGGAAATACAACTAATGACTATAATAACTGGACATACTCGGGCATTGTGCGCGTTATTTGACATTTATTCGATTTTTCAATAACAGTCTTTCTTTCTTTCTTTCTTTATTTGGTGTTTAACGTTGGTGTTTAACGTCGTTTTCAACCATTCAAGGTTATATCGCGACGGGGAAAGGGGGGAGATGGGATAGGGGAAAGGGAGGAGATGGGATAGAGCCACTTGTTAATTGTTTCTTGTTCACAAAAGCACTAATCGAAAAATTGCTCCAGGGGCTTGCAACGTAGTACAATGTATGACCTTACTGGGAGAATGCAAGTTTCCAGTACAAAGGACTTAACATTTCTTACATATTGACTAAAATCTTTACAAACATTGACTCTATACAAGAAACACTTAACAAGGGTAAAAGGAGAAACAGAACCGTTAGTCGCCTCTTACGACATGCTGGGTAGCATCGGGTAAATTCTTTCTCGTCCCAACCAATATGGGACTCCCCCTAACCCGCGGGGGGTTCAATAACAGTCAGTTGTTGTACATTGTGCATAGAATTTGACATGTACTCCATTTTCAATAATCACCTGGCAGGTTGATATGAAAATAACTCGCTCAGAAAGAAAATTTGGCATTCTGGGGACCTGTAAGATTTGGAAAGTCCATAACACAATAAAGCAAAACAATAATACTGCATAGACACAAAGTGACAACGAATTCCATGCCAGGGACATCTTTTCAGGCAGTTGCAATCTCTCTCTCTCTCTCTCTCTCTCTCTCTCTCTCTCTCTCTCTCTCTCTCTGTCTCTCTCGCACGCACGCACGCACGCACACACGCACACACACACACACACACACACACACACACACACACACACGCACACACGCACACGCACACACACACACACACGCACACACACACAAACACACCACAAGTCAAGAATCAACAAGCACGCACATCACCCTCAACCAGCAAAGCAATCTATCACTTTTTCTTCCCTCCACCAGAGAGACATTTTTTCTTTCATTCGTATAATCACGCACGAAAGCATCTCAACGGTCGCAACCAGCTGGACTGTCAGAAGGAATGTTGTGAAAAACTTAAATTGGTGGTGAATCAAGAAAAAACCAAAGTAATGGTTTTCAGAAAAGATGGTTATTTGGTAAAAAACGAGAAATGGCATTTCGACAGAAATAATTTGGAAGTTGTAAATGAATACTGTTATTTGGGTTTTAAATTCACTTCAATTTTAAGTTTAAGACGAGGAACTGACCACCTTGTGGGTAAGAGTAAAAAGGCCGTATTTTATTTGGTGGGCATATTTCAAAAATTGAAAGAAATGGCAGTTACCACCTTTTTTAAGATCTTTGATGCAAAAGTTCAGCCAATTTTGTTGTATTCCTCAGAAATCTGGGGTTGGTCCCGGTTAGATACCATGGAGAAAGTTAACAACATGTACACCAAACAGAATGGTTTATGGAGAACTTGGCAGATACCCCCTTTTTGTAAACTCCTATGTGCGTTGTCTGAATTATTGGTTTAAATTGCTAATGATGAGAGACGACAGATTGCCAAAACAAGCCTATACAATGTTGCGTAACATGGATGAAAGAGGAAAAAGATGTTGGGCCTCGGAAATCCGAAATATATTGTCTGAAACTGGTTTCAACTTTGTATGGCTTAAGCAAGGTGTCGGCGATGTGAAATGGTTTTTGAGGGTCTTTTAAGCTCCGATTGGGTGCACGTGACATGTATAAACAAGAATGGTCCGGCACAGTGTCACAAAGGGACCGTTATGAATTGGATGGATTGGATTGGATAAGTTTTACAGTCCAGTGAGGTTACCCTCATGGAAATTCGGGCTGCTTTCTCCCCGGGGAAAGCGAGCTGCCATACATACGGCGCTACCCATATTTTTTTTCCTGCATGCGTGTATTCATGTTTCCTGAGACTTAATGCCGTGTGAGATGGATTTTTTTTAACTTTATTCCAAGTCCCACGGGTATTTGATGGACATTTTTATCTATGCCTATACAATTTTGCCAGGAAAGACCCTTTTGTCAATCGTGGGATCTTTAACGTGCACACCCCAATGTAGTGTACACGAAGGGACCTCGGTTTTTCGTCTCATCCGAAAGACTAGCACTTGAACCCACCACCTAGGTTAGGAAAGGGGGGAGAAAATTGCGGCCTGACCCAGGCCTGAACACGCAACCTCTCGCTTCCGAGCGCAAGTGCGTTACCACTCGGCCACCCAGTCTTCGTACGCTAAATTTAAATCTGTGCTGCATGTTGAAAGTTACTTGTTCAATATTGACATTTATTGTTTTAGGGTAGCACTTACACAGTTTAGACTTGGTGTATTGCCAATTAATAACAACCTTAAACGATTCAGTGCTATTATGGAATCAAGATATTGTATTTTTTGTGAAAATGTAGCCGAAGATGAACACCACTTCCTCTTATGCTGTCCATTATATTCTGATTTAAGAAAAAGATTTATAGGAAGCATGTGTGAAGGTTCTGTGTCTACCATTTTGTCATTTTGAGATGTTAAGAGGTGTCGCCTCGTTGCCAAGTTCATTTTCCACGCCATAAAATGTCGACAACTGCATGTTGAAACACTGCAATGTTAGAGATGGTATACCGTTGTAATTGTAAACGATTATTATATAACATGTGAGGATAAATGTGTAAGACGTGTATATGTGTAAAATTCCCCTAACCCACATCCCCTCTTCCCTAGCCCTGCTTTGTAAATAGGCCAATGGCCATACGTACAATAAACCATCCAAAAGTCAATAAAAGTCTCTCCCTATCTCTCTCTCGCTCTCTCTCTCTCTCTCTCTCTCTCTCTCTCTCTCTCTCTCTCTCTCTCTCTCTCTCTCTCTCTGTGTCTCGCCCTCTCTTTTGCGTGCTCTGTTTCCTTCTTAAATCGTCGAACTTGCATTCTGTATCTTTACCAAATGCAGTTTGGATGACGAAGAGTATCATTCTGCTGCAAAGTAGGTCACTTACTTTCTTTATTCTTTGCTCGCTTGTATTGTCGTTCTTCTTTTCTTCCTTTCTTCCTCCCATCCTGCACCTCCTTCTACTTTTCCCATGGCACTTTCGAAACTTTGTTGTAACGTCTGCATAGATTATTTGTCTTTGATGTATCCATTTTTCATTTAATTTCTTGCCACTTTCCCTTCTCAAATTTAATCTCCAGTCTTTTCAACGCGCAAGCAATAAAACATTTGCGAGTTTTTGTCAACACAACACAAGCTGTCCAACGGAGCGGAAACCCCCTCATGCGTGGAGCAGGTAATTCTCGCGCCCAACAAAAGCTTTCTTAATTATCGATGTGTGTTTGGCTAATTGGGTTAAATGCCAGGTCAACCTTTTTTATTTCAGCGCTTTAACCCGAGTTTGCATGTGTAGAAGCAAGTCACTCGTAAAACTGATACTGATCACTCTGACAGCCTGAGAATTAAAAAGACGGAGGAGAAATTATACAATGTTGCCATTTGAGTGGCGAACAACAAAGAGCAACTCGTGTTTCAGACTTCTTGAAAGTTTAACGCTAGCATAGAAAACAATAGAAGAACCTCATCTCTTTTCTATAAACGCACCGTTGAAGCGAGTGGCCTCGCTGTTGAAAGTAACGAACAAAATTCTGATCTAAACAAATGTTTTCAGCGAATGGCTAAGCGAGCTGGCCTGATGCACTTTCCAGAAACAACGGACGAACTTCTGCTCTAAACAATTTCTTCTCTTTTTTTTCAAGCGCACCAGCAAAACGAGTTGGCCTTTCTGTTTTTGGAAACAACGGACAACATTCTGATCCAAACAATTTCGTTTTCAGCAAAATAGTTAATAGTTAAGCATTAGATTCTTTACTTTATTTGGTGTTTAACGTCGTTTTCAACCACGAAGGTTATATCGCGACGGGGAAAGGGAGGGAGATGGGATAGAGCCACTTGTCAATTGTTTCTTGTTCACCAAAGCACTAATCAAAAATTTGCTCCAGAGGCTTGCAACGTAGTACCTTACTGGGAGAATGCAAGTTTCCAGTACAAAGGACTTAACATTTCTTACATACTGCTTGACTAAAATCTTTACAAAAATTGACTATATTCTATACAAGAAACACTTAACAAGGGTAAAAAAAACAGAATCCGTAAGTCGCCTCTTACGATATGCTGGGGAGCATCGGGTACATTCTTCCCCCTAACCCGCGGGGGGTAAGCATTAGATGGAATCTCTGTTCGAAAACAATGGACACAATACTAGTACTGATCAAAACAATTTTGTTTTCGGCAAAATGGTCCCAAAAAATTACCTCTTCTTCAGAAGCAACGGACACATCTGATCCAAACAATTTCTTTCTCAGCAGAGATGGCCTCTCTTTTCAGAAACAACGGACTAAGTTCTGATCAAAACAATAATTGCTTTTTCTTGGCACATGGTTAAGCGAGATGGTCTCAGAATTGAACAACTTTTTCATCAAAACTGTTTCGTTTTCAGAGCACCGTTAAAAGCGAGTTGGCCTCGAGTAGCATTTTAAAGAAAGCGAAAAAATTTCGTATTCCAACAAAAATGTACAGCGACATGGCTCCGCATCAGCGGAAACAATGGACACACTTCTACTCAAAACAATTTTGTTCTCAACCCAAAGTGACCTTGCTTTTCGAAAGCAGCGGACGAACTTATCAACAAAACAATTTCGTTTTCAGTGAACGGTTAAGGGAAATGGCTTGTTTTTCGGGTTTATTTTCTCGGGAACAACGGACAAGCTTCTCCTGACAACAGTTTCACTTTCGCCACACGGCTCAGCGACATTGTAGGGGGGTTAATTTGCCTTTAATTGCCCTGTGTAATTTGGGAGAATCAAAGCGGCGGGTCCCCCAATGCATTAACAATGAATGAGAGTGACATAACGGATGGCGGCGGCCTTTGCCCTTTTCATTGATTGGTTGATGCGAGAGAGCGGCGCGTGCAGATGTGCGCGTGCGCTACAGTTGGTGAAGTAACGGTTGTGTCGCCAAGCTGCGTTCAAAGGTCAAACAATCAGTTACATTGTTAGACTGCTTTAGAACACTTTCTGCGAGCAGCGATAGAGATGTCTTGTGGAAGCATAGTCAATCCTTTAGAATTTTAATAAATGAATAGCAATGCCTGCAATGATATATGTATGTAAATAAATTTCATTCGCTGTTGACTTCAAGTTTCTTTCAGGTGTTTTCATTTAAAAAATCAGCTAAGATTATCTTAAAACGATAACAATTAGACTAAAAGAGAAGGAAACCTGTACTTTGTTTCGATTATAGATTAGGAAAAATTGGACTGTGTGTTTGCTTTAATATACGATGTGAGCGCTCTTCCCTCTCCCTTCTGTCTCTCTCCCTCTCTCTCTGTCTGTCTGTCTTCCTCTCTCTGTCTGTCTGTCTGCCTCTCTCTGTCTGTCTGTCTTCCTCTCTCTGTCTGTCTGCCTCTCTCTGTCTGTCTGTCTTCCTCTCTCTGTCTGTCTGCCTCTCTCTGTCTGTCTGTCTTCCTCTCTCTGTCTCTCTCCCTCTCTCTCTGTCTGTCTGTCTTCCTCTCTCTGTCTGTCTGTCTGCCTCTCTCTGTCTGTCTGTCTTCCTCTCTCTGTCTGTCTGCCTCTCTCTGTCTGTCTGTCTCTCTCTGTCTGTCTGTCTGCCTCTCTCTGTCTGTCTGTCTGCCTCTCTCTGTCTGTCTGTCTCTCTCTGTCTGTCTGTCTGCCTCTCTCTGTCTGTCTGCCTCTCTCTGTCTGTCTGTCTTCCTCTCTCTGTCTGTCTGCCTCTCTCTGTCTGTCTGTCTTCCTCTCTCTGTCTGTCTGTCTGCCTCTCTCTGTCTGTCTGTCTTCCTCTCTCTGTCTGTCTGTCTGCCTCTCTCTGTCTGTCTGTCTGTCTCTTTGTGAATCTATCTCTCTCTCACTCTCTTTCTCTGTCTGTCTGGCTGGCTGGCTGGTTGTCTGTCTGTCTGTCTCTCTGTCTCTCTCTCTCTCTCTGTCTCTGTCTCTCTCTCTCTCTGACTCTGTCTCTGTCTCTCTCTGTTTCTCTCTCTCTCCTCTCTCTCTCTTTCTTTCTCTCTCTCTCTCTCTCTCTCTCTCTCTCTCTCTCTCTCTCTCTCTCTCTCTCTCTCTCTCTCTCTTACCATCATCACACGTCCGTTGCGATATAACCATCGTGGTTGAAAACGACGTTAAACACCAAATAAAGAAAGAAAGATCATCACACGTGCCGCAATATTACATGGACAAGGTGTGCTAATGACAGAAGAGACCACAGAGAAACAGATTATCGTCCCCCAACTACCACCCCCCTCCCCCCCTCCCCAGTATCATCCTCTCCCAACGCTCTACTCATTCATCTGAAGCGGTATCGATTAGCTGTATCAGTGACATCGCCATGCACCGAGAGCAGATGACAGGGTATGCAGCGAACTGTCTGCGTTTGAAGGCTAATCGTCATTTTCATTTGTTGATGAACTTCTGATCGGATCGCTTGCGAGTTTCTTTGATATCATAGCGCTTAGTGAGATCACAGCTCTAAGCTCCTGTTGAATTGTCTATACTTATTTGACAGTAAATGATGATTTTGTGGGGAAATGTCAACGCATCTCAGAGTAAAGAGTTTCTTTACTATATACCAAAGCGCTTAGTGAGAACACAGCTCTAATAATCTTCTGTTGAATTGTCTATACTTTTAGAACAGACACGATGATCTTCTGAGAAAAAAAAAAAGCTTACTGTATCACGGAGTTCAGAGTTTCTTTGATATCATAGCGCTCAGTGAGAACACAGCTCGAAGCTTCTGTTGAATTATCTGTACTTTCAGAACAGAACGCGATGATATTCTGAGGAAACGCGCCACTGTTTCACGGAGTTTAAAGTTTCCCTGATATCATACTGCTTGGCTTCTGTTGAATTGTCTATACTTTTAGGACGAAACATTTTGATTACTTTGTCATTGTATTGCAGAGTTAAGAGTTAAAAAGTCTCTTTGGCAGAGCACTTAGTGATAGATTTCACAGAAATTAGTGGTAGATATCACAGCTTTTAATAATTTTGTATACTTCGAGAACAGAAAATGATGATTTTGTGAGAAGGAGTCACTGATACGAAATTGAATAGAGTTAGGGGTTGCATTTGTATCATAGTTCTTAGTTATATCATAGCGATTAGCTTCTGTTGAATTTCTTCTTATATTTTTTAGAACACAAATATTTTATTTTCTGGAGAAACGTCACGGTATCATAAAAGTTTCTTTGGTATTACAGTGCTTAGCGATATCAAAGCGGTTCACTTTTATTGAATGTTTTCCCGTTTTAAGACAGAAAATTCTGATTTTGTGGAAAAGCGTCGCGCGCTGTAGTAAGCCTATACAATCACGGAGTTGAGTGTTCAGAATTTCTGTGATATCATAGTGCTTTTGTAATATCATAGCGCTTCTGTCGAGTTTCCTCTTTAATCCACCAACAAAGAAGATGAAGGAAAACAAAAGATGAACGAACAATCGATAATAAAAAATGTTCGGTCGTACGATCAAAATGTTAAAGAAAGAAAGATAAAAAAGATAGTGAGAAAGGAAAGAAAGAAAGAAAGAAGATGAAGCTATACAGTTAAAAGACCCCAATAGTAAGAAATACTGATGTAAAATAAAACTGGCTTGGAGAAAAAAATTCAGGAGACACAATCCTTACTAAATCGATGCTAGATTCTTCATAACAAAACAAAAACATGGAGTAAAAGCACAACGCACACCAGAAAATGTCCCCCCAAAATCGTCGTGAGTCCGTTTCAGCCAAGCAAGAGATGCTATCGTTTGTCTCTGTCAACCACACACGCGTGCCTCGCACGCGACAAGCCGCGCGCCGCCTATTGATTGGTTCGAGTGTTCGCCAATCAGAGGGCGTGTGGCGTTGATTGACTGGCACGCGTCGCTTTGATCATGGGGCCGGTGGGCGGGGAAAAGGTTTGTTTTGAATTCACGCCGCACGCGGCAACGAACAGGTGCGCACGCGGCTCGCACGCGCCAGAAATCTTGAGACTTTCGTTGACTTCGAAAGAAATAAACATCTCTGTCAAATAAAAGATGATCATTAAGGGAGAGAAAAAACACACGTTTTATTTGATTACTGATCGTATCATTTGCGTTGCATAACTGATTTTTGTAGTTAGAATATGTAACAGGTGTTGCAGACAGTGATATTAAGAAGAAGGAAGAAGTTGCTTCAGCTTTGATTGAGCTATAGGGTTCTGTATGAAATTTGCATTTAGTCTTTCTTTTTCTTGCTGAGTGTATGTACAGTCCAGAGAGGAGACGGACATGGTGTGAGCTTGTCCAGGGGGGTATATGAACATCTCAGTGGCAGGGGGATGGAAGCACTTGTTAATGAGTGGGAGTGTGTGTGCGCGTGGTGTGCACGAGGATGTATGCACGTGAGTGATATTTGTAAATGTGTATTATTATAATATCATCTTTGTATTTATATTATTGAAATTGTTATATCTCGATGTACAGCGCTAAGAGCATAGTTAAATTTGTGAAGCGGCGCTATATAAGCTATCTTTATTATTATTATTATTATTAAAACAACAACGATTAGTAAAGAGAAGAACGGAGAAGCAGAAATAGAGAATAGGACAACACGTGTAGCTTCCAGAATAAACTTAAACTCGACTTTTAAAATGGCATAAACGAAAACACTGGTAGAAAGGTTGAACCTTTTAAAGTCGACTTCAGCATTGCGGCGCTCTTTCAAAAAATCGAAGTGCAGGATCATTTTTTTTAAGAGAGAAGCTGAACTGAACTGAAAATTCTCTATCATTTCATTGTACTCTTAAAATGTTAGCTTTAATAAAATGGCTTTTGAAACATTTACAGCAAAAAATGTAAGTACCGACACGGGCATACGACCAAAAATAACTTTTTCAAAAGCTCCAGCCGGGCTAAAGAAAGGACGGCAAAGAAACCGAGCTGGTCAGTTTTATCAACAAATTTGTTGTCAATCGGAATAAACAGCAAGCAATGGGCAGTCCATGGTGCTGTGTTTAGGGTTGATTAAAGTTTGAAAAACTAGTTTGTTTGAAACTTTACAAGGCACAACATAGACTTCCTTCTCATTTTCCTGAAAGAGCGATCACAATACGCATTAACTTTGTGCGAGTGTCTTATGTGCACTTATTACAATTGAAAAAATCCCCTCAAATATTGGCGCTCCAAGTCTTCTTCTTCTTCTTCTTTTTTCCCTTAAGCTAGCTACTAGCTAGCTGCCCTTTCCCCACCTCCTGTATCACCAACCCCTTCCCATTTTCTGCTTGTCTGTGTATCTGTTTTGTCTTTTGTTTTGTTTTTCGTTTCCTGAAAGGAGCTAATGTACTTATTCCGCCATCATGCTAACCTTTGTTTTGTAATTACTATGATTGCTTAAGATAAGCATTATATGCTTGAGTATGTAATCATCCATGCATTGTTCTTGTCATGATTAAAATTGAATAAAGTTTTGTTTAAACCAAAGAGCGAGTATAGTAGTATCAAAACTTGCAGGAAGATGCAACACACACACTCTCTTTCTCTCTCTCTCTCTCTCTCTCTCTCTCTCTCTCTCTCTCTCTCTCTCTCTCTCTCTCTCTCTCTCTCTCTCTCTCTCTCACACACACACACACACACACTACACACACACACACACATCATAGTACACACACATACACACACACACACACACACATAAACACACACACCGCTATGCGACAGTAACACCCGAGTCCCCAAGGCATCGACAAGTCAGTAAAAGCAAAACAATGTTTCCAGTGCGACACCGAGGACACAGCGACACTGGAGAGCCCGACAAAAGGGGCGGGGCTTAACCCGACAGAAGAGAGAGTCCCGCGAAACCACGCCCCTTTCTCTTCACTGTCCGACTGTCAACACAGTAGCGGGGTTTCAGTGTCCTTTTGGGGGGAGAAGGTATATAAAGCCGGCCCGCGGCATCCCACCACTTTCATTGATTTTACCTCCTCTGCTACGTCCACTCTACGGTTCTTCTCATCTCCGCTCTTGGAATAGTAGAGTTGACTGGTGACCATTTCTGTTGGGACAGTAGAAACAGACACCGAGGACGTTACAGTGCCTTACAACTGCTTTATTTGTGTGACTTTTTAATTTCACTGCTGTGTGGGACTTTGAGAAACCACTGACCTCTGTCTTGGATTATCTTATCTCAGTCTTCATCTTCGAAGGTGGTGCCTATTTCTGGAATACACTCAACAGACATAAAAGAATCGCGCGTGCACGAGCGTTGACCAAGACTGATTCTAGCGGGATGGCCAATCAGAACTGGTCTCCTGTCTCCCATGCACAGGAAGGAAGTCTGCGACTTGCAGCCATCATGGTGCCGTCATCTTCAGCAGTTGCTGCTTCTCCGCTTTTCGTTCACACAGAGGTGAGTTTCGTTTTGTGTTTTTTTCGCCCACTGGGGCCAAAACCTTATTCAAAACTTGTTTTAGTTATTTCTTGTTGCCATGCTTTTTGCTGAATAAGTGCATTTATTGTCTACTTTGTCGGTTGTTTTTCTTCTGTTTATTGAACCGATGAGAAATACTTACTGGAAGCACAGAAGCCCCTGAGCTTTAAGTACACGCTGAAGAAAAAAATGGAGAAAAAAACCAACATGCTGAAAACGCTGCTGTGTATTCTATTTTTTAATTCATTTGGCTTTCTTGTTCGTTCTATTCATTTTCGGCGTGATGTGAAAATCTGTCATTTACGGAATAATTAAATTTTAAGAATCTTGTGGTAGTTTGTTGTACTTTTTTTTTTCTCGCAGAAATAACAATAAACTGTTCTCTTACTATCACCACAGTGCCCATAACTATAATCGTACATTTTATGTTACTTCTATCAGGAAGGGTCTTCGGGACAATAAAGCCGTTTATACACGGAGCATCGTCCGTTACTTTGAATTATCATTTGTGTGATGTATCATCAAACTAATAGTTTTCCCTCTTTGTTGTTTTCAGAACAAAATGGACGCTGAACAACAACTAACTTCCCAAAGTCGTCTGCTGTCCTCCACTCTTTACCAGACACTAGCAGCAAACAACGTCGTGTCTTCCTCTGGCTCTCCGTCAAAACATCCTTCAGGACATTATACCAACGCCCAAACACAGTTTTCACTTTACGGAGAATCTGGCGCAAGAGTGGCTCTACTCAGCTCACAAAATCAGTCTGCCATGGGAACAGTCATCGGTTCGGCGTTGTCAGGAAATGTCACAGACCTTTCTCAAAACTTTGCCTCTTCAGTGAGAGCCGCGAGCACGTCTCCCAATTTTGACAATGATAGATCGAGATCCACATCTTTCCTTCGTGTTGTCTCTCCGAAGCAGCAACAGCAGCAGTTCTTCAACTCACCAGGCAGTGTTTCTGCGTCTCATCAACACAGCCTTCCCCCGTCTCCTCAGAAAAGTTGCGCTTCAACACAGGCGGCAGGCTCTCCCTTCAGCAGTCACTGCGCCTCTCCAGACAATTTTCTCAGCCCCTCGCCTTACAGCCAAGCTGCCAACAGCCCCACCAGCGAGTACAACGAAGGTTCATCTGACACCACAGAAAACATGCAGATGGAAGCAGACAGCGGCTACAGCGACGTCCCTGACAAATCCTCCACCACCACCACACCAGACAAAGCGGAGAACTCCGACACCCAGTCGACTCCCAACTCGAAGCGGAAACGAGTGCGTAAGTCACGCGCAAAAGCCCACGACCCCATGCAGAAAAAGGTCGTCAAGAGAGGACGCCGCGTCCGCGCCAACGACCGCGAACGCTCGCGCATGCACGGCCTGAACGACGCGATGGACGAGCTGAGAGAGCACATCCCGCAGGACGGAGGGGCCGGGAAGATGACCAAGATTGACACGCTCAGGACAGCCGCCAACTACATCCGGGTCCTCAAGATGCTGCTGGGGGACATCGAGAAGGGTGAAGACCCGGACATGGGCAGCTGGCCATCAGACATGGTGGCTGCTGTCAATAATCTCTACGGCGTGCAGCCTCTCGCCTCTCCTGACTCTACGAGCGTCGCCTCCCCTTCTATGTGCGAGGACCAGTGTTTGCAGCAGAACTGCGGGGTTGTTTCTGGTTCTCTCGGCGTGGTGCCAGTGTCCGGACACTTCCCTAGCCCTGCTGGCTTCCAGAGCGAAGGTTTCGGCGTGGTGGACAATTACACTGGTGTGGGTAGCGTCCACGGCGTTATGGCTTCCCACCAGCCGACAAATGATAACTTTTCTTCACACTCGGTGCTAGCCAATGCTAATGTGTCTATGCTAGACGAAGACGCCAGCTACAGTTCTGTTCAGTCGTCTGTTCATAGTGCAGTGAACAACGGCTACAACATGCATGGGTTTGCTTCTACTGTTCTGAACAATGTGTATCCGCCGCAGCAGTTTTCTGTTGGTCAGGAAAACCGTTCTCCTTCGAATTCTATGCTGTTTCAACAATCTTCACAGTGTTACTGACTGGCTGGTTGTTTATTCTATTCTCTCTCCCTCTCCCTCTCCCTCTCCCTCTCCTTCTTTCTTTTTCTCTCTCTCTCTCTCTCTCTCTCTCTCTCTCTCTCTCTCTCTCTCTCTCTCTCTCTCTCTCTCTCTCGTTTCTATCTCCCTCTCGCTCTCCTATCTGTTCCTTCCTTTTAAATACGGGTACGTGAAAGTCTAGGAAGAGAATGCTTGAGAAAAGATTTGATAAAATTGCTTGAATTCGGACATGTTAAACCATTTACTTGTCACATATGTGTAAATCTTATGTACTGG
>NC_090246.1:13329820-13339820 GCF_037325665.1 Littorina saxatilis
AAAAAACAATGAAAAAAACCAAGAGAACCCCATTCAACCGTGTAATTTTTAACAGCAATTTTGACATACAAATCACACCACCAGAGTCCCATGACACTCTGCAGCTGAATGTGTGATAAATTACAGCGACGTCTTATTTTTAATCGCAGGTTCTGTACAATTTCATCAAAATGTACGTGCGTTACAGAGCCGTCTTACAAAAACCGCACCATAAAACCAAATTTCAATAAAACGCCGCAGCAAAATCTACGTGCATTAAAGAACCGTCTAATGTGTAACCACCATGCAGAGTCACGCCCCATCAAACCAGGACTGCAGCTGATAGTGTGTGCAAACTGAACACAGGCAGATGCTCCGATGACCACTGGTTGGTAATGTCCACTGGCCCACAAAGAATGCGTGCTGAGAGAAAACACAATAAACGGACGTTTTATCTCAGCCTCGATGGTCAGCTCGCCCAACTAAATCCCGTTTAACTCACGAAAGTACTAATTGCATTTTCCACAAAAAAAGGAATCCCTCCCGCAAAAGGGGGCAACAGTAAAACGGCAACAAAGAACCCTGCAGACATAGAGGGGGAAAGTGTCCAAAACACCCATCTAGAGATCAAGCTTATAAAGTATCCAGAACGGGGTGAATGGAGGCTCAAAGCTGCTTGTTGTATGGTGCCCATCCCTATATTCATTGTCCCCTGCTCGCTACGCCAAACACGGGTAGATTTTCTGCCAAAACGATGTATCTGATACTCGAATAAAGAAGAGTACACTCTAACTTGAATTGTTCCACACTTTTTGTACCCAGGTTTGAACACGATGTGAGATCGTACATAGTTCTACTTGCAAAAGTAGCACACATAATAAACACTAGTGTTTATTTTGTGACGGACAGCCTCGACGTTCGCCGATAGCAAGTAGGGACAGGTAGGTTCTCTGCCAGAACGATGTATCTGGTAGTGGAATAAATAAGGTAGGTATGCTATTGTGCCATTGAAGCTTCAACATCCAGCGGTAGATACCAGGAATGGGTACTTTCTTTGCCAAAGGGATGTCAATGGTACTTGAATTAACAAGGGGGATGTTTGTTGTCCTCTGACGGCTTAAATCTTACAGTGTAAGCGTTGCTGATTCATACCTTAAACTGCGAAGATATTGCAGAATACAGAATACAGAATCTTTAATTGCCCAAGGTTGGGAATTTGTGATGACATTGCTGTTAAGAAACATTTCAATCCGAAAGCGAGAGGTTGCGAGTTCGACCCTGGGTCAGGGCGTTAGCAATTTTCTCCCCCCTTTCCGAACCTAGATGGTGGGTTCAAGTGCTAGTCTTTCGGATGAGACGAAAAACCGAGGTCCCTTCGTGTACATTACATTGGGGTGTGCACGTTAAAGATCCCACGATTGACAAAAGGGTCTTTCCTGGCAAAATTGGTTAGGCATAGATAAAAAAAAATGTCCACCAAAATACCCGTGTGACTTGGAATAATAGGCCGTGAAAAGTAGGATATGCGCCGAAATGGCTGCGATCTGCTGGTCGATGTGAATGCGTGATATATTGTGTAAAAAAAATTCCATCTCACACGGCATAAATAGATCCCTGCGCCTTGAGTCCGAGTCTGGAGATACGCGCGCGATATAAGACTTCATATATAACATATACACCAACACACGCATCATTTATACAAACGGATCAACCACAATAATTTAAAAACATTTAAAGATACATTCACTAAGTCTTACTTCAGTGTGGGTCGTATCTAATGCTTTCCATGCACCTATAAAATCCTGATTATGACTGCAAAGTGTCTGCACGCGACCCTAGCATCAATGCTTACCCCCAAAGAGCCAATCGCATCAACTCTGCGCTGGCGTGGAGAGAGAAAAAAGGAGAGAAAGTTGCCAACACACACAAACATCCATGAAACGATTTAATATCCCTCATGTTTATCCAACCCTGTTTGAAGTGTCCCTATACCGCTTCCAGCCATCTATCCTCTCCGACAAAACAAAAAGCAGCAGAGAAGCCTCCCAAAATGAATGCACCATGATGGCTCAAAGCGTACGGGAGAATGATACAGTATCGATAGCGCTGCTTGGACAGGGGATGAAAGGGTTAACTGTGGGGTGTGAAAGGGTTAGTGCCCAGCTTCAATGGGTTAATGCCCGAGATGAATAGGTCAATGAAAGGGACGGCGGAGGGGACAGTGAGGAGGTTGCATCTCATCTTGACCCGCAGCTGCACGTGCACTTAACCCCACCAAGTTTATGGGCCACAGCGTGTGCGGTATCATAGATGGTAAGCGGTGTTCCACTGAAGTTGGAATGTTTCATGATCACCGCGCACTGATCTATGGCAAAGCCATGATTTATTTCAAAACTCTGACCAGCGTATCACGAGCGAAAATGAAAATGTATTTTGTTTTGCCTTGGTAATTTTAGGAACAGGGGCAGGGAATAGCTCAGTCGGTAGCCTGACTGGGTGGCCGAGTGGTAACGCACTTGCACTCGGAAGCGAGAGGTTGCGAGTTCGACCCTGGGTCAGGGCGTTAGCAATTTTCTCCCCCCCCCCCCCTTTCCTAACCTAGGTGGTGGGTTCAAGTGCTAGTCTTTCGGATGAGACGAAAAACCGAGGTCCCTTCGTGTACACTACATTGGGGTGTGCACGTTAAATATCCCACAATTGACAAAAGGGTCTTTCCTGGCAAAATTGTATAGGCATAGATAAAAATGTCCACCAAAATGCCCGTGTGACTTGGAATAATAGGCCGTGAAAAGTAGGATATGCGCCGAAATGGCTGCGATCTGCTGGCCGATGTGAATGGGTGATGCCTATTGTGTAAAAAAATTCCATATCACACGGCATAAATAAATCCCTGCGCCTTGAATATGTGCGCGATATAAATTGCATAAAATAAAAATAAAAAAAATAAATCCCTGCGCTTAGAACTGTACCCACGGAATACGCGCGATATAAGCCTCATATTGATTGATTGATTGGTAGCGGCGCTGGCTTCAAAACTAGTTGTCGCTATTGGCGTAGGTCCAATCCCCACGTTCGGCGAGGGATTTATTTCCCAGAGTCAACTTTGTGCAGACTCTCTTCGGCGTCCGAACACCCCGGTGTGGACACATGCGCACAACAAAGATCCCACATTCACGGCGAAAGTCTCAGGACTTGGAAACACGAATACACGCATGCAGGAAAAAGAACAAGTCGCGTAAGGCGAAAATACAATATTTAGTCAAGTAGCTGCCATTTTTCAGCAAGACCGTATACTCGTAGCATCGTCAGTCCACCGCTCATGGCAAAGGCAGTGAAATTGACAAGAAGAGCGGGGTAGTAGTTGCGCTAAGAAGGATAGCACGCTTTTCTGTACCTCTCTTTGTTTTAACTTTCTGAGCGTGTTTTTAATCCAAACATATCATATCTATATGTTTTTTGAATCAGGAATCGACAAGGAATAAGATGAAAGTGTTTTTTAATTGATTTGGACAATTTAATTTTGATAATAATTTGTATATATTTAATTTTCAGAGCTTGTTTTTAATCCGAATATAACATACTTATATGTTTGTGGAATCAGCAAATGATGGAGAATAAGATAAACGTAAATTTGGATCGTTTTATAAATTTTGTATTTTTTTTTTACAATTTTCAGATTTTTAATGACCAAAGTCATTAATTAATTTTTAAGCCACCAAGCTGAAATGCAATACCGAACCCCGGGCTTCGTCGAAGATTACTTGACTAAAATTTCAACCAATTTGGTTGAAAAATGAGGGCGTGACAGTGCCGCCTCAACTTTCACGAAAAGCCGGATATGACGTCATCAAAGACATTTATAAAAAAAATGAAAAAAAAGTATGGGGATTTCATACCCAGGAACTCTCATGTCAAATTTCATAAAGATCGGTCCACTAGTTTAGTCTGAATCGCTCTACACACACACACACGCACACACGCACACACACACACACACGCACATACACCACGACCCTCGTTTCGATTCCCCCTCGATGTTAAAATATTTAGTCAAAACTTGACTAAATATAAAAAGGGTAGCGCCGTTCTGTGTGGCAGCTCGCTTTCTCCAGTGAGAAAGCAGCCCGAATTTTTATGAGGATAACCTCACAGGACAAAATAAAACCTGTCTCGTGATCACTTTGTAAGGGGCATGGGCGTTAAGATTTGTGATGGTACAACGTTCCAAGTCTTTGTCGCCGCCAAAAGTCAAAAGGGAAAAGCCTGATTCTAAAAAGCGTTGTACAGTAAAGATAGCTTAAAGGCAGAGTAAGCCTCCCGTAAACCATCACAGATACGGTCAGGCTTTTACACACAGTACAAACACCCTTTCATTTAAACACTCACCAATTGAGAACATCCTAGGTGCCCTCCGTAAAGAGCGAACAATTTTCAAAGAATTTATTTTTGCGTGGTTTATCTTACCCCTGAGCCATCGTGAACCCGTGTGATCCAGTTTTCCCTTTTCACAATGCAGTCGTCATAGTTAGTCATTTGAATGCGACTCGACGTGAGCTTATCTACAATAGCACGTTTTTTATGCACGAAACAACGGCTGTGGTTCACAAGAACTCTAGCGATGGCTTTTGACTGTTGAGAGGAACGGCGATTTGCACTGATAAAACCGTCGTCTGCCACGACCCTTGCGTGACCCTGCTTCCGGGCTTTTCTTTTTTTAAACTTTCACAACTTCGAATTGTTCTGATCTTGTCTTGGTGAAAAACGAATTCTTTTATGATTAAAGAATGTTTGTGTAACAAGCTGTCAATTTATTATTTAGATTTTAAAAGTTAGGTCTAGCGCAAAAACGAGGCGCCATTGTTCTTCAGGGCCAAGTCCACGAAAATAAATTCTTGGAAAATGTCTCACGCTCGACAGAAAGCAGCCAGGATGTTTCCGTTCGGTGAGCGTTCAAATGGAAGTATGCTTGTGCTGTATTTAGACGCTCGGGGAGCTCTGTGATGGTTTACGGGAGGCTTACTGTGCCTTTAATGGACCTTCGTATCTTGTTGCAAAGCTGGCACACACACACACACACACACACACACACACACACAGAAAGAGCATAGGTGAAACTGTGCAAGAAAGCGAGACACTAGATCTAGATCTGTCTGTCTGCATGTAGCCTACTTACAGGGACACGTCTGCCAACTAGTCTCGGCCCGCTCAAAATAATAATGACCGAGACTTTCAGTACTTCCTTCGCGTGACGTCTAACCCTCTTACGTCATAATGTGACGTCAATGTAATGTGACGTCTTCAAATGTTAGAGTTTCTACCACAGACGCACGCACGCACATACGCACATACGCACGCACGCACAGACAGACAAAGTTACGATCGCATTGGCTATGTACACTTACGTGAGCCAATCAAACAAAGACGGCCATAAGTATAATTTAAACATTGTTCAAAGCACAATCTCACAGGCACACAGTGAATGAAAACAGAGTGCACAGTGACACACTCACGCCAAGATAGGCAAGCTATTGACATCAGTGTCAAAGTACTCCCCCGAAATCGGCGTATGACAGTATGCTGCCTGAATGGCGGGGTAAAAACGGTCATACACGTAAAAATCCACTCGTGCTAAAAACATGGGTGAACGTGGGAGTCTAAGCCCATGAACAAAGAAGAAGAAGAAGTGTCAAAGTACGTCAGTGTCACATCACAAGCGCACACATACACACTCATCATCAGACACAGGAACACAGAATATTGTAATGGATGGCCCTATTAGTATTATCCAGAAACTTTAACCTGAACATTAGTGGATCTAACCTTTGCACTGAGAAACATGTGATACAGATCTAAAAGTGTTCTTCATTGACACAAGTGAAAGACTGGGAGACTTGTGGACAAATGTTATGATATTAACTGTGTTAAGATGTACTCACCAGAAAACCACTGCACAGTTCGTAGCAGGAAACTTTCGCTGACTAGTTTATGTAGTTTTTATTCGGAATCGTGTGCGTATCGATCGCATTCTTAAGAAACGAACACAATGGAACATAGTCTTCTCTTCGATGACGCCATTTTAGATGACGTGTTGTTCGAGATCTCATCGAAGAAGAACGATGAGAGAATGTTATGTTATGAAATGTGCATGTGAATATTACTGCATGCACTCTAGAATTGATTCATTATTGATAAGATAATGATTGAGTGAAAGGAAGCAGAGATTTAGTTTAGTTAGATAAATTGTTTGTGTTGTTAGAGGTTACCCAGAGAAACGTAAACAAACACTTTTTGGTCGCTTTGACTTGAGAAGGTGTTATACGAGATCTCATCGATGAGAGAATATTATGTAATGAAATGTGCATGTAAATATGGTTATGCATTTTAGAATTGATTCATTATTGATAGGATAATGATTGAGTGAAAGTAAAATGGAGATTTAGTTCGGTAGGCTAGGTTGTTTGAGCATTGTTAGAAGTTACCTAGAGAAACGTAAACAAACATCCTCGATCGCCTTGACTCTAAGACGATCGAGAGTGTCGGTTCGTTGCTAAAGGTACGAAACAAGAAGAAAGGAAGGAGAGACAAGGTATGTTGTTTATGTTGTTAGGACATGTATTGGGGTAACGTAGACAGTCAAGGGAGATCGTTATAGACGATCGAAACGTTAGCGGTAGCTAGAGGTAACAGGTAAACAAACAAGGAAGGAGATAAATAGAGAAGGGAAAGGAGAAATCGGGGTTGTTCTAGTCGGGTTCTAAAGGATGCTGTTCTATTCAGGTTGCTTAGGATTGTTGTTTTAGTGTACTTCTCCGAGACGGGAGAAAGGTTGTTCGCTTGTCTTAGCTTAGCTGATGTGTTTTAGTGGACAGTTCTTTCGGGGCTTAGCTTATGAAGTTTTCTAGTCGCTAGTTCCTAGCGGTTGTTCTAGTCGTTCCGGGCTTATGCGGGTTCCTGGTTGATGAAGTTCCTAGCAATTGTTCCAGCAATTTGGTTCTTTTGGCTGAGCGAGGGGGTTCTAGTATTCTTCTTCGAGACTGGACTAGGAAGGGATAGCAGTCTACAAGAAGAAAGTGGGGCTATCCGACAGAAGAAATCGGGGCGGCTTCTTCGAGACTGGACTAGGAAGGGATAGCAGTCTACAAGAAGAAAGTGGGGCTATCTGACAGGAGAAATCGGGGCAGCTTCTTCGAGACTGGACTAGGAAGGGATAGCAGTCTACAAGAAGAAAGTGGGGCTATCCGACAGGAGAAATCGGGGCAGCTTCTTCGAGACTGGACTAGGAAGGATATAATATTGAGTTGAGAATATTAGGTTCTAAGCTACATGAAGAGATCGCAGTCTACAGTAAAGAAGATAGTCCAGAACAAGGTCATCATATGTCATGCCTATTTTTATATGTGAATGAACGATGCACTGATATATTGAAGTTTGATACGAATTTGTTCAGATGAATAAATCTGAACATTGAAACCTGGAACAATTTGTGTTTGCTTTATTCTTCATTAACATTCACACACACAACAATCAACAACCAGAGCCAACAACAGCTCGCGCGCCCATCCCGTTACAATGGTGTCAGAAGTGTGGGATTTGTGATTCTTTTGTGAAAGACACATTTCTTGGAAATAACCCTGCAGTGGATTCATGGATTAAAGTGTGTGTGTGAAAAAAAAAAAAAAAAAAAAAAAATGGAAATAACCCTGCTGATTCACGGATTATTATCTTCATGTGCTGATTCACGGATTATTATCTTCATGTGCTGATTCACGGATTATTATCTTCATGTGATTATTCACGGATTAAAATCTTCATGTGATTGTGACAACGTACAACAAGAGAGAAAGAAGAGGAACCGAAGAAACTAGACAACGTACAACAAGAGAGAAAGAAGAGGAACCGAAGAAACTAGACAACGTGCAACAAGAGAGAAAGAAGAGGAACTGAAGAAACTAGAAGAAGCATAGTAGCCTGGAGGTGATTTTTATAAACTTTATTGACTTTTGATACATGTTTTATACAGAGCTGTAGCGGATATCGTGGAAGAAGAGGATTTTACAAGAAGGAGATGTCTTTTTACTTTTATACCAGATGAGGAATGACTTTTCTTCAAAAGTGACTTTTTACGGAGATTCTGCTTGGATTGGACTTGATTGATTTCTGCAAAAGAAGAAAAGAAAGTATTAACAATGATGAATCCTGAACAATTTTATGAACAGTATCTACGTGATGAAGAAACTGAGGGAACAGAATTTCCGATGGGAGGAAATAGTCATAATTCTACTGGAGGTGTTCAAGAACTAACAGTAACAGACAAGACATACAAAGGATCAAGTAGAAGAGGTCTACAAATGAAACCACAACTTTTCGATGGGAGTGATGACTTTGAGACATACTTAGATCAGTTTGAATGTATTGCTGATTTAGGTGGTTGGACACTGAGAGAAAGAACACTCACTCTTGGAGCCTGTTTGAAAGGACAAGCTAGAAGATTCTACGCTGGACTAGCACCTCATGAGAAAAGAGAATATGCCAGTCTTATATTTCAACTGCGACAGAGATTCGGCACAGCATCCAGACATGGGGTGTACTGGACCACACAGTTTGAAAACAGAAAAAGACTACCAAATGAAGGATTGGCAGACTTTTCTGATGAACTTCTGCTACTTGCACAAAGGGCATATCCAAATGTTGGGTCATCAACTCAACATCAACTTGCACTACAGCAATGGTATAAAAATATGAGTCCAGACATAAAATGGCGATGTTTGGAGAGAAACTGTCAAACCATTCGTGAAGCTGAAGAGGTGGCTGACATGTATGAAGCTATCATGGTACCACAGAAAAAGAAAATCTTCATGGTCAACGGAGAAGAATCAACGATGATAAATTCTTCACCGGAGACAACTGATCGAAATCGTCAACAACAAAAGGGAGACAGACGGTGCTGGACATGTAATGGGACTACACATTTGTCCAGAAACTGCAGACAGAGAACACAGTTTTGCACATGTTGTAAACGCTCTGACCACAGTTTGAAAGACTGTAATTTGTACAGGAAGTGCAAAGAACAGGAACAATTTGAAATTCGACCAACCCACAACGGACGTTCTCAACAGAGAAGAGAGGGAAACGAGAACCGCCGATTTTAAAGGGTCGAGAATCGGTAAATCGACGAAGACCCAACATGAAGAAAGAGAAAACAGACTTGCCTTCTGCAGCAAAACTATACCCAGTCACAGTGTATCTGCCCTACGATGAAGCTATGGCAATTGCACAGGTGCAAGTGACAAACACTTTTGCATCTTCTGTGATCAAACGAAAGGATGGAAGAACCACCATCAAACTAAACTACAAAAAGATCAAATAGGACAGGAGTGATTCACTCAAGTTTTAATTTCAAATTTCAATTTCTATGTTCTAGTTCTGGTACTGGTAGTTAAAGTTACAGGAGAATATGTTTTAAAATATATAGATTATGCGGAGCATAATGTTAGAAAGCGGGGGTGCATGTAATGGATGGCCCTATTAGTATTATCCAGAAACTTTAACCTGAACATTAGTGGATCTAACCTTTGCACTGAGAAACATGTGATACAGATCTAAAAGTGTTCTTCATTGACACAAGTGAAAGACTGGGAGACTTGTGGACAAATGTTATGATATTAACTGTGTTAAGATGTACTCACCAGAAAACCACTGCACAGTTCGTAGCAGGAAACTTTCGCTGACTAGTTTATGTAGTTTTTATTCGGAATCGTGTGCGTATCGATCGCATTCTTAAGAAACGAACACAATGGAACATAGTCTTCTCTTCGATGACGCCATTTTAGATGACGTGTTGTTCGAGATCTCATCGAAGAAGAACGATGAGAGAATGTTATGTTATGAAATGTGCATGTGAATATTACTGCATGCATTTTAGAATTAATTCATTATTGATAAGATAATGATTGAGTGAAAGGAAGCAGAGATTTAGTTTAGTTAGATAAATTGTTTGTGTTGTTAGAGGTTACCCAGAGAA
>NC_090246.1:13344820-13367320 GCF_037325665.1 Littorina saxatilis
CCAAGAACACTCAGTGTTGTCATCATTAGATTTTTTC
The DNA here is from genome assembly GCF_037325665.1 of Littorina saxatilis. Classification (NCBI taxonomy): domain Eukaryota; kingdom Metazoa; phylum Mollusca; class Gastropoda; order Littorinimorpha; family Littorinidae; genus Littorina; species Littorina saxatilis. The sequence continues at coordinate 13,344,858 of NC_090246.1, forward strand.
AAGTAATTATACTGCTTGTTTTAACGATAACCTTTAGCTCGTTACTCAGTACAACAATGTCACTTTCTTTGTTCTAATCTGGCTTTGTTCCTTAGCCACTAATTTAATCTAATTGCCGTGAACTACTGGAGAAGAAAACCGTGTCATCTTCCGCAGAGGTATCTCAGTAAAGACTCTGATTGTATCCGATCTGAGGCTGTCTGCTAATGGACCCCTGGAAACTCAGATAGCGGCGAAGATGTCAAGACTGTGCTCCTGAAGAAAATGAAATCTTGTCAGCATGTCTTGAGGATCTGTTCGGTAGGGGACACTACTCATGTCAGAGACAGTCGTTGCTGATTGCCGATCCTGATTCTTGAGAATCTGTTTGGCAGGGGACACAACTCATGTCAGAGGCGGGTGTTCTGATTGTCGTCCCTGATACAGTGTGGAGACTCAGAATTAAAAACCAAATCCCCCCCTCCCCCCCCCCCCCCCCCCCCCTCCCCCCCCCCCCCCCTCGTGATTTGTCCTCCCCACTTTCATCCTTCCCATCACTAACAACTAACCCCCTGCTCTTGTTTTCTCCTTTTTCCTTTCGCACCGTCGCCTCCGAACTGGTTAACGGTACCCCGATTGTCACCCTTTTTCTCACGGCATTACCTCCCTTCCGACCTCGCGCCGCAGGACAGCGGCCTTCTGATTGGTCGGTGTCTGTTTCATTCTGCACGTGCTGGGGCCCCTCAGGGGTTGTGAACGTTTTTCCCGCCCTTCAATTTTCAGTGGCGCGGACGGCGGAGTTTTAATTACGGCTTACTTGACGAGACTGGTGCTGCCCTCTAACCCTTTTAAAACGCCAGGCAATAATTTGCACGTTTCGCACGTGCAATTTGATAGTTTTGTGGCTTTTGTCTTTGCAAGGCTCGCCAGTCCGTGGAGTACGATTTGTTGGCTTGAGGGGTATGCCCTTGTTTTCTTTTAAAGGCTGGTGCCCCACGCAGAGGTTTGTTGTTAAGGTCTTGCGACCCTCTATTGCTGTAGGAGTATTCTAATTGGTATGTGTGCTATGCTGGATACATTCAATGAGTCAGTTTGGTGTCTCCGTGTGTCGTTGACGGTCTCTGTTTTGTTTTGTTACACCCCCGGTATAGGGGTGTGTATAGGTTTCGGTCGATGTGTTTGTTTGTTTGTTTGTTTGTGTGTTTGTGTTCGCATATAGATCTCAAGAATGAACGGACCGATCGTCACCAAACTTGGTGAACAGGTTCTATACATTCCTGAGACGGTCCTTACAAAAATTGGGACCAGTCAAACACACGGTTAGGGAGTTATTGGTGGATTAAAATTATACAAGGACTTATAGAGGGACATCTTAATGGTCAAAGGGAAATAACCATTCTCACTCAGTCACTTCCAACAACTGAGAAGGTTATTTCCCTTTGACGGGGGTGTTTTTCCTACCTCGGAGGAATTTCTTGTTCTTGTTTTTGTTGACTTTTTGTGTGTGTGCCTCTGTCTGTTTTTCGGTCTGTCTGTCTGTACTGCCTGCATGTCGTTCTGTCTGTTTGTCTGTCTCTATTTTGCTCTCTGTCTTTTCCCGTCTGTCTGTTCTCTCTCTCTCTCCGGCGTGTCAAAGGAGCAACACACGTTTTTTGGAGCTCCTGACCAGTTTATCAGCGTTTCTGACACCACAATGCCAGTCGTAGGACTCCCTACTGCTGCAGAAGATGTCTTGTCCACCCTACTGTGTAAACATACAGTGACATCGTGGAAAGTGGCCGGAACAGAAGAAGGAACAGTATTCGTACTCCGCTTGAAGTGTGACCGGGACGACCGTGGTTTCGCCATGACACGTGCACCGACCGGTGCATGGAGACGCAAACCACCAGCCCAGCAAAGAAGAGACCAGCAAAGAAGAGACCAAAGAAGAGCAGAACAGAACAGTGCCAAGGTAGGAATGAAGAGAGACAATGTTCAATGCACAGTTGACAGTGACGAATGCCGTCAGACCGAGACAAATAATAACCAGTGTCATGTCAATAAGCCTGATGTAGGTCAAGCCAGCAAAGGCACGAACGTTCATGTCACTTGTCACCGTGAAGCACTGACGTGCCAGTGACCGTGGCTTGTCCACCCAACCACATTCCAATGTGCCAATGTCAACCCTCTGGATGCAGAGCGAGATTCACGCATGAATGACGACATTCCTGACCCAGATAGCACGCTGTGTATCAACAAACAAGCAAGCATGTCTTGTGTAAATAAAAACATGGAAACAGACAACCAGTCTTCTCAAGATGCCGTGGCGGAAACTCCGTTGTTCGACATACTTTCAGAGCTGCCCGAGAAAAAGAAAACGCAGCTGAAATCTACATTCAGGAACATAAGGTTGAAGAAAATGGTACGTCAGTCCAAACTTCGGTGGCAAGCTTAAGAAAACACTGCTGGCTTTCTTTCTTTCTTTCTTTATTTGGTGTTTAACGTCGTTTTCAACCACGAAGGTTATATCGCGACGGGGAAAGGGGGGGAGATGAAAGTGACGATTGTTTGCTGGTGTTTGATTGTGAAATGTGTGTTACCAGAACGTATTACGTGATACCAGATGCAGCAGAAACAGCTTCGGAGGACATGCGACGGGACATGCTCTCCCTACGAAGAGGGCAGCAGGTGAACTTGGATGTGACCAAGTTGAAAATAATTGAAGGGGTTGGTTTCCACCCTTTTTTACATTTAGCCAAGTTTTGACTAAATGTTTTAACATAGAGGGGGGAATCGAGACGAGGGTCATGGTGTGTGTGTGTGTGTGTGTGTGTGTGTGTGTGTGTGTGTGTGTGTGTGTGTGTGCGTGTGTGTGTGTGTGTGTGTGTGTGTGTGTTTGTGTCTGTGGCTGTGGCTGTGTGTGTGTGTAGAGCGATTCAGACTAAACTAATGGGCCGATCTTTATGAAATTTGACATGAGAGTTCCTGGGTATCCCCGAATCTTTTTTTCTTTTTTTCGATAAATACCTTTGATGACGTCATATCCGGCTTTTTGTAAAAGTTGAGGCGGCACTGTCACACCCTCATTTTTCAATTAAATTGATTGAAATTTTGGCAAAGCAATCTTCGACGAAGGCCGGAGTTTGGTATTGCATTTCAGCTTGGTGGCTTAAAACTTAATGAGTGAGTTTGGTCATTACAAATCGGAAACTTGTAATTAAAATTATTTTTTTATTAAACGATCCAAACACAATATCATCTTATTCCTCGTCATTTTCTAATTCCAAAAACATATACATATGTTATATTTGGATTAAAAACAATCTCTGAAAATTAAAAATATAAAAATTATGATCAAAATTAAATTTCCGAAATCGATTTAAAAACTATTTCATCTTATTCCTTTTCGGTTCCTGATTCCAAAAATATATAGATATGATATGTTTTGATTAGAAACACGCTCAGAAAGTTAAAACGAAGAGAGGTACAGTAAAGCGTGCTATGAAGCACAGCGCAACCGCTGCCGCGCCAAACAGGCTCGTCACTTTCACTGCCTTTTGCACAAGCGGCGGACTACGTTCAGTTTCATTCTGTGAGTTCCACAGCTTGACTAAATGTAGTAATTTCGCCTTACGCGACTTGTTGTACCGTACTTTTGTCGCGCGTGAATTCTGTAACTTCCCCATTGCAAGGGGCCGACGGCCTACAAGCAATTACACTTTCGTATTCGTACTTATATTATGTGTCGATCATCTTTCTTGTTATTGGCCGGAGGCCTAAGAAATAAAATTTCCGACTTCCGACTTCTCTGTCTCTCTGTCTCTCTGTCTCTCTCTCTCTCTCACTCTCTCTCTCTCTCTCTCTCTCTCTCTCTCTCTCTCTCTCTCTCTCTCTCTCTCTCTCTCTCTCTCTCTCTCTCTCTCTCTCTCTCTCTCTCTCTCTCTCTCTCTCTCTCTCTCTCTCTCTCTCTCTCTCTCTCTCTCTCTTTCTTTCTCACTTTCTTTCTCACTTTGATGTTTTCACCTGCTCCAGTCCATAATAGTTGTTCGCAGTTTTTTTCCCTAGGATTTCAACAAATCCTACCCAACAGCGAGAAAGCCAGAAAAATCCTTTTTGCAGTAATGACACTTTAAAAATGGGCAGAAGATCAGCGGGCATCCAAATAAACTGGAATGAAAACAGAGAAAACGACAGCAAAAGCTATAACAAATTAACAGAAAATGAAAGGCAAATGGATGCAATGCGTAATAAATGCGGGGCTTTTTGCCCACCAAAGGTTTCGTTTGAATGAATAGGTGTAATATCACGGCTGGAGTTCCCCTTGGAAACAATAATTATAGGGGTGGTCTGCCTACCCCCATTTCTATCTTGCTGAAATGTTATCATGTTTACAAAAATATGTTCAGAATTACCTTTCGCCTTTTGTAGGATCAAACTGGCATAGTTTGAAAAGAAAAACAAACACAAAACAACATGTTTAAACCATAAAGTACATCTGTTGCAGAACCAAGAGCCTGAAACTGCTTCAATCGGAGTATGACTGCCTAAATGGCGGAGCCCGGGGGGTGGAGGGGGGTGGGGGTGGGGGAGGGCAGCCAAACTCGTAGAAGCCCACTCGTGGTAAACACGAGTGTACGTGGGAGTTGCAGCCCACGAACGTCAAAGGAAAAGAAATAGAAAAAGAATCCTTTTATGCGTCCTCCAAAAATTCAAAAGCACTCAAGATAATTTTATGGGTGCACACTGTGCGCGAACTTGGCCATTTTTTTCCCTTTTACTCAGCACGTTGTTCACCCATTTACAAGATTAGTGGTTTACCGTATTAGTTACCTCCAGCGTGAATCTTAAACATTTGCAATGATTACTCTCTCCGTCGTTTCATGCTGAGTGTTTTCGTGCAGCAAGACAAAAACATATGTTGGTTGTCATGATTGTGACGTTTTACGCTGCACACGGCCATTTTCATTTCATTTTCATTTTCATTACTTTATTGTCCCATCGCTGGGAAATTCGGGTCGCTTCCTCCCAGTGGAAAGCTAGCAGCAACGGAGTCGCGCTACCCAGGCGTCTGCGTGTTTAAGTGTATTCAGCCACCCGCACTTATGGCAGAATGACCAAGGTCTTTTACGTGCCATTGTGATGACACGGGGGTGGGACATGGCTTCCGTCTCTGGGTCTGCACATAAAGTTGACCCGTGTCCGTCCCGGCCCGAATTCGAACCTGCGACCTTCCGATCACAAGTCCAGTGCTCTACCAACTGAGCTACCGGGCAGGAATGAATAATACCGAAACATAGAGAGGCTTGCATATTTCTGCTGAACTTTTGTTCGTTCCTACTGCGTTCGTTTGTTTGTTTATGATGTTTTTTGTTTGCTTGTTTTCTTTTTTCGTTGTTGGTGATGGTGATGTTTGTTTTTATATTTAGTCAAGTTTTGACTAAATATTTTAACATCGAGGGGGAATCGAAACGAGGGTCGTGGTGTATGTGCGTGCGTGTGTGTGTGTGTGTGTGTGTGTGTGTGTGTGTGTGTGTGTGTGTGTGTAGAGCGATTCAGACTAAACTACTGGACCGCTCTTTATGAAATTTGACATGAGAGTTCCTGGGTATGAAATCCCCGAACGGTTTTTTTCATTTTTTTCATAAATGTCTTTGATGACGTCATATCCGGCTTTTCGTGAAAGTTGAGGCGGCACTGTCACGCCCTCATTTTTCAACCAAATTGGTTGAAATTTTGGTCAAGTAATCTTCGACGAAGCCCGGACTTCGGTATTGCATTTCAGCTTGGTGGCTTAAAAATTAATTAATGACTTTGGTCATTAAAAATCTGAAAATTGTAAACAAAAATAAAAATTTATAAAACGATCCAAATTTACGTTTATCTTATTCTCCATCATTTGCTGATTCCAAAAACATATAAATATGTTATATTCGGATTAAAAACAAGCTCTGAAAATTAAATATATAAAAATTATTATCAAAATTAAATTGTCCAAATCAATTTAAAAACACTTTCATCTTATTCCTCGTCGGTTCCTGATTCCAAAAACATATAGATATGATATGTTTGGATTAAAAACACGCTCAGAAAGTTAAAACAAAGAGAGGTACAGAAAAGCGTGCTATCCTTCTTAGCGCAACTACTACCCCGCTCTTCTTGTCAATTTCACTGCCTTTGCCATGAGCGGTGGACTGACGATGCTACGAGTATACGGTCTTGCTGAAAAATGGCATTGCGTTCAGTTTCATTCTGTGAGTTCGACAGCTACTTGACTAAATATTGTATTTTCGCCTTACGCGACTTGTTTGTTTTGTTGGGAATTTTTGTTTGCCAATATTGAATGCTTAAAAAAATAATTTTTTCCTGAGATGCATGCATATTTGTTTCTCTCTCTGTCAGATAAACTTCAAATCGACGCCGATACCAAAAAGGGCGTCCACTAAAACTACAACCAATCAAAGCACTGGCACGTGCGGTGGAGTACCTGTGCCGCCCCCTAGCGATGTGACGTGTGCGCGCCATTCAATGGCGGCCATGCGACACCCGGATTCTTTTCTCCCTGCTCGTCCCCTCTTCACCCAAATATTTACCATCTTTCTTCTCCGTGTTGGAGACCCAGCCCTGTCCGTCATCGGAGTCTTGTGCAGGTGTAAGATTTGTCGCGAAAAGGAGCGAATCCTTTTTGGCGATTCAGTGGAAGTTGCTGCGAATTTCAGCTTAAATAGTTGATATTATGCGCTTTAAATCAGGTTCAAGCAATTGGCAGATCTATTTGTCAGTGGTCATTCCTTTCCTGTTCTACAATTATATTGGGGAAACTGAAAAGTTTAAATTTTCAAAAAATTGTATCTTCACTGATCAACACAAACTAACCCTGACCCTGTTTTGCCGGCTTGGACACATCAAAAATTATTCCTTTTGGGCGTGTAACTTTGAAGTTTTTGAATGATTTATTTCTTTTCAAAATTTACAAAACTCATGCGTGTACTTATTGACTCACGACTAAAGACAGCGTGCCACGTTTTTCTGTGTAGCCATTTAAAAGGCACGACACACGGACCCAAAACCCTGTGTTATGCTGACGATACAAAGAACATCAACTTGCAACCAGAGTGTGAAAGAGAAAAAGAATTTCTGACATAGTCATCCTTGAAAACGGCTATGATAGAAAGCAGCAGAGAATAAGACTCCTTTAAAAACGAATAACGACAACCCAGGCGTTGTACACTTTCTATAATGTGGTTGTTTATCGTTGTCATTTACTGTGAAACAACCAGAAAACACTTTCGAACACATTCGCTGATGCGAAATCAGAGGAAGAAAAAGATCCATTATTGCATTAAAAAAAAACCGGTTCGGTTTACCCTCTGTGCTATGCACCACATTACACTAACACAAGTTAAAGAGACAGACCCCACTTGATAGTTCTTATTTTTCAATATTACTGCTCATGCCGTCGTGCATACCAGTTTTACTTGACCTCCGTCAAACAAGTGGTCTGAATAATGCGGACAGTTTTTAGTTTAAAGTTTGTGTGCGCGCCTGTGTGGTTTTTTTTTAATCTAAGACAAATGTCGCCAATGTTTGTACAGAGTGACGTTAAATAAACGATTTTATCATCAAGTTTTTAGTATTTTTCCCCATTTGAAATGTGGCAGAAGGGGGTTTGGAGAGTCCGAAACAGATATAGATGAAGACAGAAAGACAAGACAGACAAACAGACAAACAGACAGACAGACAGACAGACAGGTAGTTGCTTTACATCATTAGAAGGGCATAGCATTTGATGAATTGTGACAAGAAAAAATTTTATGTGAGGAATGTTCCTGCCTCTGGGCAATGTCGGGGTTCCTTTTTTGCAAATGTGACTGATTTGCTAAGGACTGATTGTGATCCCCGGGCACCTGAGGAATGACAGATGGAGCAGAAACAACTATGACCTGGACTTTGAAATTTACAATCTTAAGATTTGGTTGAATGACAATCTGAAATTGCTGCCAATTCTTTAGCTTTTCCTGCACTTGGTTGAAACTGATGGGAGAAACAAAGGGACGTAAGCGCTCTGAATGCATACGACATTGTGCAACAAGAGTGAGCGAGAGTTACGCAGAACCAGTCTCCTGGCACCTGAGAGAATAACAAGCATTGAAATGAACAAGTGACTTTCATCCTGTTGTAGTTTTATTGTGTTTTACCTGCTCCACATTTTGGTCTTTTGGTGGGGTGTTGCAGGTAGCTCTGTTTCCTCCTTGGGGATGAAGCTACCAGGGGAAGGGATTGTGTTGGAGGTGCGGGTAGAGGGGTAGCCCTTCCGGTGCTCCCCCTTGGACCTCCCTAGTCTAGGACCCTGGGTCTTCGCGAGGTGGCCATTGTGGCGTAATCCCTCCGGACTAGCATAACGTTTCCCTATCCCAAGACCGACCGTGCGTGGTCTATGACCACATCCTCTACGAGGTGACCCTATCAACTAGGCAGCGCAAGCCCCTAGGCGAAACACGGCGGATCTAGAGGAGAGAACCTCGATAAAAAAACCTGAGCTGCCATGAAGACGGAGCATGTTGGCTGAGGACAGCGGGCAGACCTCCTGTGCCGACACCCATCTACAGGAGAAAACCAGGCATGCACGCATCAAACCCAACATGGCCATACAAACGGAAAACGGTCTTTTGGTAATTTTAAAAAAATCGAAAAGACTGTTTTGTCAGTTCCTGTTGGGGTAATGCCCCAAACTACCTGTGACAAAATATGAAGCTCGTCCATTATCTCTAGCTGTTGGGTTTTATTACCCTAAGTCCTGTGTTGGTCTCCTTTTGATCGAGATTGAAACGTACTTAAAGCGAGTCTGCTACAGGCTCAAAAAGCGGGTCTATTGCTTTAACCGCCACAGACGCAGCGTTTCTGTATTTCAATGGAGGCGTCAGATATCGCTCTGAGGAATGGGGGTGTAACTGGAAATCACCGCAAAACGCATGAGTTAGCAATCACAACCTTTACCTCAGACATCAATACAGACAAGCAAGAATCGCACTCGACGGAATAGAATGAGCCTTTCATACAGTTTGACAGTTACGGAGAAAAAAGAAAATGTCCCCTCTCCGGCCACTGAGGCACGTGTAAAATGTTGGCGGAAATTTAAAGTTTGAAAGGAGAGAAAAGAGAAATTGGACCTTGAAAAGTTGTGCTTTGACTGAAGAATGGTGAAAGATAGACAGATACAAAGACAGAGGCTGGGGAAAAGAAGCACCGACTTTCTCTATTATGTGCAAAATTTGCTTAAAGGCACAGTAAGCCTCCCGTAAACCATCACAGATACGGTCAGGCTTTTACACACAGCACAAACACCCTTTCATTTAAACACTCACCGTCCGCCCTGATATAGCCCTTCGTGGTCGGCTGGGCGTTAAGCAAACAAACAAACAAACAAAAAAACACTCACCGATTGAGAACATCCTAGGTGCCCTCCGTAAAGAGCGAGCAATTTTCAAAGAATTTATTTTTGCGTGGTTTATCTTACCCCTGAGCCATCGTGAACCCGTGTGATCCAGTTTCCCTTTTTCACAATGTAGTCGTCAGTTAGTCATTTGAATGCGACTCGATGTGAGCTTATTACAATAGCACGTTTTTATGCACGAAACAAACGGCTGTGGTTCACAAGAACTCTAGCGATGGCTTTTGACTGTTGAGAGGAACGGCGATAATTATGCATAAACCGTCGTCTGCTACGACCCTTGCGTGACCCTGCTTCCGGGCTTTTCTTTTTTCAAACTTTCACAACTTCGAATTGTACTGATCTTGTCTTGATGAAAAAGGAATTCTTTTATGATTGAAGAATGTTTGTGTAACAAGCTGTCAATTTATTATTTTGATTTTAAAAGTTAGGTCTAGCGCAAAAACGCACCACGGTCCAAAAACATTCTGATAATCATCGATCCACGGCTATGGCCAGTTTACATCGATAGAATGAGACCCGAAGGGAAGTAACTCATTTTTGACCTGAGTTCAGGATGGGTCCAAAAAGTGTTCGAGACAATCTGCAAAATTAATTCTTTAAAAATTGCTCGCTCTTTACGTAGGGCACCTAGGATGTTCCCGTTTGGTGAGCGTTCAAATGAAAGGGTGTTTGTACTGTGTGTAAAAGCCTGACAGTATCTGTGATGGTTTACGGGAGGCTTACTGTCCGGGCGTGATTTCCGGTATTGAATATTCATAACAGCCGTCCAGCACCAAAACGAGGCGCCATTGTTGTAAAGGACCAAGTCTACGAAAATATATTCTTTGAAAATTTCTCACGCTCGACAGAAAGCAGCCAGGATGTTCCCGTTCGGTGAGCGTTCAAATGGAAGTATGCTTGTACTGTACAGTATGTAGACGCTCGGGGAGCTCTGTGATGGTTACGGGAGGCTTACTGTGCCTTTAATTTTGCATATTTGACTGTTTTGAATTCGAGACTTGGGCGGCTTTTGTGGGGGGGGGGGGGGGTACTCGCGCGCGTGTGTGTGTGTGTGTGTGTGTGTGTGTGTGTGTGTGTGTGTGTGCACGCGTGCGTGCATGCGTGCGTGCGTGCGTTCGTGTGTGTGTGTGTGTGTGTTTTCGTTTTTGTGTTGTTGTTTGGTTGGTTGGGTGTTTCTTCTGGAGGAGGAGGGGGGGGGGATGTTCGGTCCACATTTGAGAGTACCCTGCATTTCAGTGGCTGTCACTTTAAACCCCTTTAAGAAAAATCCTCCAGGTCTGTCAAGATCGCCCAGCTAAAAGCTTTTGAGAGCACAAAAATAGTGGATACAATGACACGGGTGTCAAAGTTTTTAAGAGAGTTACAAAAAGCAGTGCAATATGGTTTTAGCCAAGTAAGCTTACAAGTGTCCAGTGTGCCCAACGCGAGCGTTGCTGCTGTTTAGAACCGTACGTTCTCAAAATGCAAGGAGTCGTGAACACTATTTTCAGAGCGAATTTTACTTTCAATTAAACTATTTGTTCAAATAAATAAATAAATACTTTTTTTCTAACATAAAACCATGCGTTTGTATGAATCATGAAGTCCCGTGAATTACAATGGATGGAAATGTCCTTCGTCGTAAATCTAACCCCCCCCCCCCCCCCCTTCCTTTTTCACATGTCGGTTCCGATGATCAGCTAACAGTGCAATTTCAAGGTCAAACACAAATAGCCTTTAAAAAAAAAAAAAGCACTTTTATACCAACATCCTCGCCACACGCACACCTTTAAACCCAGTTCCCTTCCACCCCTACTCCTCAAAATCGACAAAAATCTAAACCTGACACCATCACACAAAAAAGACGACACGATAGCTCAGCGGGTACGAGGTTTCGCTCTCAGCAGGCATGCAAACAGCTTTCGGAGTTGCCTCCAAACCCTTGTTTCATTGTCCACCCGGAACGTGCCCCGGGTGGGAGGGAGGGAGATTTCGGGGTGGCACCGTACCCGCATCTACCAGCAGCAGAAAGGGGTGGATGGGAGACAGGAACTGTGTGTCTGCATCACACGCTCGAATGGAGGGACGCGCACAACTCATTAAGACTGGCACAGTGGAACCCGCCTTTTAAGACCTTCAGAAATCTGAGAAAATCAGGTCTTAAAAAGGAGGGGGGGGGGGGTCTTAAAAAGGAGGTACATTTACAGAGGTTGTGAACAAAGAATATAAGAAAACAGGGTCCTTAAAAAAAAAAAGGAGGGAGTCTTAAATTGGGCGGGGGTGGAGGGGGGGGGTCTTCTAAGGGATGTTCCGTGGTACCCTCACACTACGGTGCTTGTTTTTTTTTTTTTTTAGTACCCCGTACAACAATGGGCTCTTGACTGTTCTTCGTTGACGGGTGGCTTTTTGTATTTCTTCCGTCTTTTGTTCTAGCCAAGACATTTTGTTCCTGCAACTGCGAGGAAGAAGGGGTTCCCGTCGTTTGTCATTAAACCCATCCCCTCGCCCTGTGTGAAATATGAAGCTGCACGAGACTAGTTTTAAATAGCGCATTATTTTGAGGAGAACATAAACACACTCAACACAGCGGGGTCTAGGACACAGTTTAGATGATGAACCAAGAAGACATGGTATCCAAAGACTAAACAGCAACAGCTATAGTCGTTTTTGCGTAAGAATTCACTGGTTCTCCTTCTTTCTTCATGGGCTGAAACTCCCACGATCTTGTACGTGTATAACCGTTCTTACCCCGCCATTCAGGCTGCCATACGCCGCTTTCGGGGAAAATGCACTGGTCTGGTAAAGGTCATAATCATAGGCAAAGAACTGGTGTGTGAAAAGAAACAAGTGGCGTAAGGCGAAATTACTACATTTAGTCAAGCTGTGGAACTCACAGAATGAAACTGAACGCACTGAATTTTTTCACAATGACCGTACGTAGTCCGCCGCTAGTGCAAAAGGCAGTGAAAGTGACGAGCCTGTTCAGCGCGGTAGCGGTTGCGCTGTGCTGCATAGCACGCTTTACGCTTGTACATCTCTTCGTTTTAACTTTCTGAGCGTGTTTTTAATCCAAACATATCATATCTATATGTTTTTTGGAATCAGGAGCCGACAAGGAATAAGATGAAATTGTTTTTAAAAACGATTTCGGAAATTTAATTTTAATCATAATTTATTTTCAGAGCTTGTTTTTAATCCGAATATAACACATTTATATGTTTTTGGAATCAGAACATGATGAAGATTAAAATAAAAGTAATTTTGGATCGTTTTATAAAAAAAATAACTTTTTTAATTTTTAATGACCAAAGTCATTAATTAATTTGTAAGCCTCCATGCTGAAATGCAATACCGAAGTCCGGCCTTCGTCGAAGATTGCTTGGCCAAAATTTCAATCAATTTGATTGAAAAAAGAAGGTGTGAAAGTGCCGCTTCAACTTTTACAAAAAGCCGGATATGACGTCATAAAAGACATTTATCGAAAAAATGAAAAAAAGTCTCGGGATTTCATACACAGGAACTCTCATGTAAAATGTCATAAAGATCGGTCCAGAATCGCTCTACACACACACACACGCACAGACACACAGACACACACACACACACACACACACACTCACACACACACACACATACACCACGACCCTCGTCTCGATTCCCCCTCTATGTTAAAACATTTAGTCAAAACTTGACTAAATGTAAAAAGAGAAGAAGAAAAGAAAGGATATAAGCCTGTAGCACTCCAGGAGATTAGAAAACATTCGACTGGCATCCTTTTGTACACTTCACAACATCAGGTTGTCGGAATTTGTGATCGGGGACTTGCAAAATGGAGACAGAAATAGACCGGGGTGTGTGTGTGGGGGGGGGGGGGGGGATCATCCTTTAGAAAGGTCAAAAACCACAGGAAGGTTCCTTCAAAGGGCACGCGACTCACACGTGCGAGCGATTAGTTATCTCAACAGTTGTCACCCCTGACGCTTAATCAGCCTTTAATTTTTCCAGTTTGAACAAAAAAAAGGGACCAACAAGGAAACAGAGAGAGAGACAGACAGAATCACAAGAAAGAAAGAAAGAGATGTGCGGTCTGTAAAATAAAGAAAGACAGTAACTTCGAACGCAAACGTTTTCAGGAAAGGTGTGCGATTTGATCAAATTGCAATTACATGTCATGGGTCGGGAACTGGTGTCGAGTTACCTCCCGTGAGAACGATGTTCCCCGCTGATTGTTCCCCATTGAAACCCCCGTTTCTGTTTTAAGCTTGGTGAACACACTGAACACAGACCACCTAGTGGCTCAGGGGTATAAAGACTGAGAAATGAAAGAAAATTACAATCGAACGGTTCAAGAAACACGTCCGATGGAATTGATCTATTCCTATGGAACTAGTATTGTATTTATGGCGGTGTTGCGGTCGAAACGGGTGCAGTAATACAGGTAGGGAGGGCAAAGAGAATTCGACTAATTGAACACGAACAAGTAATGTGAAAAATGAGTTGGAAAAAGATAGTAAACAATATAAACGTATGAAACTAAGACGAATATGATAAATGCATGAGTAGAGAAGACAATTCTTAAGTAAAGCAGTGACAGATATAACCTAAAAACAAGAGTAGACAGAAAATAAAGGAAGGAAGAGAACTAAATGTCTCAAAATTCAACACTGCCGGCTAGTTTCATCTTGATAGTATTATCCTGTTGCAATCTGCACACACAAAAAACACAACAACACAAACCAACAACAAGAGGGGAAAAACAGAAGAAAAAAAAAAGAAAAAAAAACTTACTAATTTCTTTTTCAAAACATGCAACTGGGGACAATGAACAATGGCAAGGGCGACAACAATGACAACAAAACAAACAAAACAAAACACACACAAAACATTCTTTTACCAATCGCCGTCTTCAGTCCGAAAAACGCCTGCTCAAAACAAGCTCTTTTATTTATTTTTCTCATAATCATTTGTATACGTCTCATCACTTCAAAGCCCATTTGGTCAACCTAGGCCTACTCGTGAATGGTTCGTTTTGTCAAAAGTTATAAGATCAACATTCTTTATTCGAGTTCAACGTTTTACCAATTTGCATGGCATCAAAACAGATTAAATCAACATTCCAAACTTAAATCCACCATTTTCAACCAAGATCTGACTTCACCACAAACAACATCCCACACTGACAAGACAATCCTCGTCCCCATGCGACTAGCATTCAGAGGTGATAGTGTGTTTGCCAATTGCCCTAATCCTTCACTTCCCCCAATTCAATGCGTTCTGTTGGATGTCCAATGGATTTGGATTTCAGCAGAAGCAGATTTTCTTGCCCTGTCACATCGTCCTCAAGCTGAGCTATCGCGAATCCAGGAGTGGCGTGCAAGAGAGGGTCGCCCAACAGGGTGGAACCCAACTACTGGTTCGGATTGGTTGAAATCTTCAACAAATCTCAATTTCAACAGCCCGACCCTGCACTTGGTTCACAGTCAGTTGGGCACTTTCTCTTGCATACCACCCCAGGAAGGAGTTGTCTTGACCACAGAGGGCGCTGTTTGCCCACGTGATTTCCCATCAACTCTCGGTAAACATGGCGGCGGAGAGAGATGAACACACTCACGTGGGCAAACAAGACAACCTGAGATTCTGCCTGGCTTTACATAATTTTCTCACCTTTTTGTCAGTCCTTGCCGTACATACTTGGTCGAAATGGTAAACTGCCGGAAAAAAACCAGGGAGGAACTCACTGCAAATAAAACCGCGTTAAACTGTTTCTGAATAGCAATCTGGTTTCAAGTTTGAGATTTTAAATTGTTGACGGAACCGGCTCAACTGAACAGTCCCTGGCGCATGCAGGAAAAATCTAGCGTCTTATGACGACGGTCGTTGAAGAAAACAACGCAACTTTGTTTCTGAGTAGAGATCGAACATACATTTTTTATCCGCAAAATTTGGTGTGAATATTATAATGGTTTAAAAACACACACAAGTGTTTAATTTAAAACACATTATTTTGATTGGAAAGATGTGCGTTAGAATATATATACAGTACTAGGTGGATACCCGCTTCGCCGGGTATCCGGCTTCGCCGGGAAGAAGTAGAGCCGGGGACCCGGCGGCCAAAAGACAACTCTGCTTGAATCTCCATTGAATATCGAGATGGGTGAATATATTTTTCATATTTTTCTAGTATACATGTACATAGAACAGAATGTTCTGATTTCTTTTCACTCCAAACAGATGACTATTCATTTCCTAGCTCAATTTGAGTCGATGGAGGAGGGGTGAGTGGGGCGGGGATGAGAGAGACAGACAGACAGATAGATAGACAGAGATAGTCTTACTTATAGGAGACTACCCAAACCACAAATTATGAAAGACACTCAAAATATGTCCGCTGGCTCAAATATGGAGAAAAACCCTCTGGGCTTTCAACAATTTCAAAAGTCTGACGAGGAACATCACAAATGGTGATTATACTTCGAACCCAATTTGCACGAGATGTAGCAAATTGTCAAACATATGACATTCTCTCTTTATTTGAATCAATGCCTGTTATTCGTCCGTAAGCTGGATTACCATCATTATTTGTTTTACTGCTTTTGGAAATAAAAGCTTTGAAGATAAAATTTCCTTGGGTTTTGTTGTTCTCTCTCTCTCTCTCTCTCTCTCTTTCTCTCTATCTCTCTCTCTCTCCCTCTCTCTCTCTCTCCCTCTCTCTCTGTCTCTGTCTCTCTCTTTCTCTCTCTCTCTCTCTCTCTCTCTCTCTCTCTCTCTCTCTCTCTCTCTCTCTCTATGATGGTAACACTTTGCATACTTTTATGTACGACTGTGCTACTGCACGAACATTTAGTAATTTACCCTTGTGAGGGTGTGAGCATGGTTTCGTGGCCTTTATCCTCCTGATTGAACTTTATATTACCTTCGTTTTTACTGTGCTGTGGTTCAGGCTGTCACAGCAACTCTTTCACAAAGAGACGAGAATCACATTCTTTGTCTTGCGTGAGACAGAGACTCGATGTGTGCGTGCTCCTTTATTGTGCGCCTTTAATCGGACAAGCTTTAGTGACAGCAGTGTGTTCGGACGGTCAAGCGATTCGCCCTTTTCTATCGGATTGAAAGTGACTTCTGTTTCTAAGCGACAAGTGTGTCAACATTGACTCTTGTGTCAACTGCTTTGTGTCAGACTTGTTAAGAGTCTATTACACTAGTTCTGTAGTTTTAGTTTGGTTCTTTATCATTATAAACGGTAACTGTACCGTTTTATTTTTATTTTCCTGTTTCCTAATTGTGCTTGTCTGCTTTTCGATTTTCTACTTGCTTATTGTTTGTTTTCGCTGTTTACCTAGTTTGTCGTCGGAAACAGTTCCTTGTCTCTTTACTAGTTAATTTACGCTTGACGTTGTGTTTCGTAAAGTGTCATATATCATTTTGGTTCCATCACTGTTTTGTATCTCTTCATTATTTTGTTGTCTTGCTTACTGGATAATTAGCTGATTCAGTATCAATAAGTATATTGTTTAATTAAACAAACAAACAAACAAAAAACGCCCCAAAACGCTACTTGAGCTTAAATATGAGTAGCTCTCCTACTACATGGCCAACAAAACAGGGTCTCCGTGTTGGGCACCTGAACATTAACCATGCTATAAATAAAATCAATGATATTTCTACAATGCTGTTAAATACTGGAACAAGTTTTCACATTTTTGGGATCACAGAATCAAGATTAACACCTCAGATTTCGGATTCTGACGTTGTTATTCCTGGTTACAGTACGTTACGCAGAGACCCTCAGCAAAGTAGAGAAACTGGTATACTTTTGTACATAAGTGAATCAATTAGTTATACACGAATAATACACCTTGAGAACTTCGTGGAATCTGTGTGGATTGAAGTTAAGTTGAGAGGAGCACCTCCACTCCTCATAGGATTTTGTTATAGAAATCCCGCAGAGCGAGCAAACTGGTCAGATAACTTTACACAGATGTTAGATGCAGTTCTGCTCGAGTCAAAGGAAACAATTCTGTTGGGAGACTTTAATGTTGATTTGCTTAAACAAAACAAGCAGTGGGTTGATATGATTAACCTCTATAATCTTAAACAAATAGTCAACACTCCCACTAGAGTCACATCATCCAGCAGTACTCTGATAGATCATATCTATGTTACTGATCACCATAATATTGTCGAATGTTGTGTTCCAGCCAATGGTTGCAGCGATCATTTTCCTGTCTGTTTAACATGGTCAAGAAAGGGTGTCAAAATTCCTAAAGTTGGTCACAAGACAATAAAATACCGCTCTTTTTCTCAATTTAACGAAGACACCTTTCTACATGAACTTTGGAATTCCCCACTATCTGATACTTACAATTTTACGGATCCGGACGAAGCCCTAACACATTGGCTTAGTGCCTTCAATGACATATACGATAAACATGCTCCGTGGAGAATAAAGAGAGTTAGGCACATTGTAAAACCTAAATGGTTTGATAATGATTTACAACATGCCATTGACCATCGCGATTTTTTAAAGTCGGTTGGCAAGGAAGAGGAATACAGAGAACAGAGAAATAAGGTAAATTCACTTAAACGAACAAAAAAGATAAAATATTTTCGTGACCTAGCATCAAGTTCAAAGCAAAACTCAAAGAATATATGGAAGGCAATAAATGAACTTACGAATAAAAAGGCTGCCAGTCATCCGAGTTGTATCAAGGACATATCTCCCGATGCTTTAAACACACATTTTTCCAAAATTGCTGAAAATGTGATTAAAAATGACAAGTCCAAATTAAATGATTTGAAAGTTTTAGAAGAATTTTGCAAATCAAAACAAATTTCATGTCAAGCAAAAATTCCCCTTCTTACAGTACCTGAAGTTTTTCACGCACTTACACACCTCAAGCAAACAGGCACCCGGGGGCTCGATGGGCTTGATGGTAGGATTCTTAAATTGTCAGCCCCCGTAATTTCTGAAACACTTACCTACATTTACAATCTCTGTTTAGACAAAAAATATTTTCCAGCCGCCCTGAAACAGGCTAAAGTCATTCCTCTGTTTAAATCAGGTGACAAAAGAGACCCCTCAAATTATAGGCCAATTTCCATTTTGTCTGTGTTATCAAAACCACTGGAAAAGCATATCAACAAACACATCCTAACACATTTCAACCAAAACAACTTATTCCATCCTAAACAATCAGGATTTAGAGCTAAGCATTCCTGCCACACTGCCTTAATCTCTCTTGTTGATCAGTGGTTGGACAAAATAAACGATAATGAATTCTGTGGTGCCATTTTCGTAGACTTTGCAAAAGCCTTTGACGTAATTGATCACACATTATTGCTTAGAAAATTCGGTTTGTATGGCGTCGGATATGATACTATCAATCTTGTTAGTTCATTCCTCTCTGACAGACAACAGACAGTTCTTACAAACACTAGAGCATCGAGCATGCAAGCTGTAGATTACGGTGTACCACAAGGATCGGTATTAGGACCTCTGCTCTTCTCAATATATGTTAATGACCTCCCCCTTTATATTCAACATTTATGTGAACTTTTTGCAGATGATACCACAATTCACTCCAGTAACAAAAATTTAACTCGCTTATCAGAATCCCTCCAAGGAAGTCTAAACCAGCTGACAGAATGGACTGACCTAAATCACATGTCTCTTAACCCAAAGAAAACCAAATATATGATAATTACAACTAGACAAAAACGACAGAATTTTACCTCAACTGGTCCCGATTTAATGATTGACGGCAATATAGTGGAAAAAGTCGACCATCACAAAGTTCTAGGTGTCCACATCGATAACAACCTGTCTTGGTCAACTCACATTGAACAACTTAGTAAATTAGTGTCAAAGAAAGTGTACCTCTTATCTAGAATTAAACACTTCCTTAATTGTCAAGCCAGGAAGTTATTTTTCACTGCTCATATTCAGTCTCTTATTGATTACGCATCCACTCTATGGGACTCTGCAAGTGATAATTCCCTAAAGCTACTCAGCAGATTACACAAAAGAGCGCTAAAAGTAGTATTACTCAAACAGACTACTCTCACCGACTCAGACTACATCAACATAGGGGTCCTACCTCTGAAGTCAAGAATGAATTACAACAAAGGAATAATGATGCATAAAATTATGACAGAAAATGCACCCGAAACCATTTGCTCAAAGTTCTCTTTGAAGAATTCGCACCACTTTATAAAACTAAACACTCCTCTTCCTAGGATAGACCTATTTAAATCAAGTCTTGTTTATTCAGGAAGCAGCCTCTGGAACGCTCTTCCGGACGCCCTGCGGCAATCCACCAACACAGATTCTTTTAGAACCAAATATTCTTTCCATTTAATGAACTCTATGAACAAATAAACTTGATTGGTATGTTTTCTTTGTATACAGTTGTTCATTATCGGAATTATGGTTTATTGTGACAAAATCACGAAGATTTGGCTCTGTAATACATTGTTTTGCTGAGCTAATGTATTGTTGGGTTACTTTCCGTTTATCTTCATTGCTTTACACCCAATTTTGAACACTACCTTATGATCTACAATGCTTCTACATAATGCGCTTCATGTACATAAACTTATATGTTCTACCATTAATGTTTTTATGTAACCTTTTTTTCCCTAGTCATAGTTATAGTAAAATAGTTTAGTCCCTCTTTAGGGCGAGGGCCAGATGCAAAAAAGCATATCTATGCTTATTCTTGTCACCCTCGAAAAATAAAGATTTGTCATTGTCATTGTCATTGTCATTGTCTCTCTCTCTCTCTCTCTCTCTCTCTCTCTCTCTCTCTCTCTCTCTCTCTCTCTCTCTCTCTCTCTCTCTTTCAAAAACAAGTATATATCCCATTTAATGAAAATAGTATATTCTTGATTGTTATGTCCTTTGGGACACAGTCACTCACTTTTGATTTATAGTTTTGTTCACGAAATTATGATGTTATGCATACTATCCATTGTCTTGCAGAGTTGAAGTACTACTGCATAGTATTCTGACTCTAATTGACTTGCAAATTTTTGCTTTGCACCTTGTCATGAACATTTATAAACTACAATGTTTCATATAATGCACTTATGTACATAAACTTATACTGTTTTACTAATTATGTAAGTATGTAGTAGTAGTTATCATACCCCCCGCGGGTTAGGGGGAGTCCCATATTGGTTGGGACTAGAAAGAATTTACCCGATGCTACCCAGCATGTCGTAAGAGGCGACTAACGGTTCTGTTTCTTCTCTTCTTTTGTCTTATTTCTGCCTTACCAGTCCTTTCACCTATATTTCCTTCCAAGAAAACTCTCCCTACTATTCCCTGCAGTTTTCCAATTCTTTTCTTGTTGTCTTATTTCTACCTGACTGGATCCATCACCTTTATTTCACTTACCAAAAGTCTTCTTTTCCACATCCTTATTTCTCTGCACCCCGCATGTCGTATGAGGCGACTAACGGATTCTGTTTCTCCTTTACCCTTGTTAAGTGGTTCTTGTATAGAATATAGTCAATGTTTGTAAAGATTTTAGTCAAGCAGTATGTAAGAAATGTTTAGTCCTTTGTACTGGAAACTTGCATTCTCCCAGTAAGGTCATATATTGTACTACGTTGCAAGCCCCTGGAGCAATTTTTTGATTAGTGCTTTTGTGAACAAGAAACACTTAACAAGTGGCTCTATCCCATCTCCCCCCTTTCCCCTATCCCATCTCCCCCTTTCCCTCGTCGCGATATAACCTTCGTGGTTGAAAACGACGTTAAACACCAAATAAAGAAAGAAAGTAGTTATTATAGTAGATTTAGTCCCTCTTTAAGGCGAGGGCCAGATGCAAAAAAGTATACCAATGCTTATTCTGTTACCCTCGTAAAATAAAGAATTGTCATTGTCATTGTCATTGTCATTCTCTCTCTCTCTCTCTCTCTCTCTCTGTCTCTCTGTCTCTCTGTCTCTCTCTGTCTCTCTGTCTCTCTCTGTCTCTCTGTCTCTCTCTGTCTCTCTGTCTCTCTGTCTCTCTCTCTCTCTCTCTCTCAGTCTCTCTCTCTCTCTCTGTCTCTCTGTCTCTCTCTCTCTCTGTCTCTCTCTCTCTCTCAGTCTCTCTCTCTCTCTGTCTCTCTCTCTGTCTCTCTCTCTCTCTCTGTCTCTCTCTCTCTCTCTCTGTCTCTCTCTCTCTCTGTCTGTCTCTCTCTCTCTCTCTCTCTCTCTCTGTCTCTCTCTGTTTGTGTGTAATACAATTTAAACATACAAAAACAAGTAAAGGCGAACATAGTGTGAACACATCAATTTTACATAGAAAAAAACGATTGACTGGTTATAAGAAAGTCGACTTGCAATATTTTCTTATATCCGGTCAGACCGGTTACAGAAAACACTGGATATATAAGAAACCTAAAGTTTGGGTCCCCACGGGTTTCTTACAACCGGTCAATACTGTATTTTAAAAAACCATTCGTTCATACCGCTGGAGAGTATTCTTAACAGGCAGTTAAGGTCCGCGGTACAAGCCATCAAAAATTGTACGATGAGTCAGGCTTTATTTCATTACTAGAGAGGCGAAAACGTCATAAATTGATATTATTTCACAAGATCGTTCACCGCAAGGTGCCAAACTACTTATTAGCGATATTGCCACCATTGATATCAACTAATAACCCATATCACCGGCGCAGACCTCTAGACAGGAAAGTTCCATCGTTTAAAACTGAATTATATAGAAACTCATTTCTCCCATCTACTACACAACTCTGGAATTCTTTACCAGACTATATAAAACTTAGTGATTCCCTGAGTGAATTTAAGCACTTTTTGTCAAAAAACGATTTAAGTCCGCCGTGTTATTTTTATTCTGGAGATCGCATGTCACAAATAATTCACTGTAAGCTCAGGTTATATATAAGTGATCTCAATAACGATCTAGTGAGACGTCACGTTGCTACAGATGCATCTTGTGACTGTGGATTCCCGTCCGAATCCGTACAACACTTCATATTCGATTGTCCAAATTATCGCGAAGCACGTCAAGAAACTATACATACCCTCCCTAATCACACAATTCACCTCCCCCACCTTTTAAAC
>NC_090246.1:13372320-13382320 GCF_037325665.1 Littorina saxatilis
TTTTGACGCTGTAGCTAATTGTGGTGATACTGTATCGTTCTGTTGTTGGTGTTGGCGTCAGTGTGTTGTTCAAAGTCAATGCACTCATCTAAAAATAATCAACACTTGACTGAATGTAAAAAGAATTGTTATTCCTCCGGTGTTTTTGTTTTGTTTTTTTAACCAAAAACCAAAATTGCTGTATTCTTCTTCTTCCTTCATGGGCTGAAACTCCCACGTTCACTCGTGTTTTTGCATGAGTGGGTTTTTACGTGTATGACCGTTTTTACCCGCCATTCAGGCAGCATACGCCGATTTCGGGGGAAGCATGCTGGGTATTTTCGTGTTTCAAAAACCCACCGAACTCTGACATGGATTACAGGATTTTTTCCGTGCGCACTTGGTCTTGTGGTTGCGTGTACACACGAAGGGCGATAAGTTGACCTGGGAGATCGAAAAAATCTCCACCCTTAACCCACCAGGCGGCCGCGGCCGGGATTCGAACTCACGACCTTCCGATTAAGAGACCGACGTCTTACCACCCCGCCACTGCGCCCGTCAATTGCTATATGAAAGTAGATATTCAAACACTGTCTTGCCTGATTTTTATTTTATTTATAACCTATTTTATTTATTTGGTGCTGTTTTCGTCATCTGTGTTCAAAATTCAGTTGTGCTGATCGGTGATAAATTCCGAACGGACTCACTCGCCTTCAGTAAAAAGGAGCAATTAAAAGTGTGGTTAGTCTAGTAGAAATACAAGGTTTGCGTCGTATACGTAAAAAATCGTAGAACTATGTAAACTCTAGTACCATTGAAAAAAACGACCCCACAGTTTGTTTAAAACAAATGTTTGGCAAAGTGCGAAGAATGGACAAAATCCGGATATAACTCTGCCAGGTTTGTATCGGCTGTGAAAGCGTGAATACTCTTGCATTTAGCTTTATTTAGACACATTTTTCAAACGTGCTTCTTATCCGCGTGTATAAGCTTCTGCTTGAGTTCGTATCCGAATCGCTTTTTGATCATTGTTTCATGATAGGTATTTCAATACAATTCTGTTTAAAAGTAATTTTCCCACGTTGCATTAATTTATAGGCCAGTTACTAGCAATGGATGTGTCTGAAACACGCGGATAAGAACATGAAGAAGCACGTTTGAAAAAACTTTCCCACGTTAGTTTGCATTGTTTGGGTCCCGTAACAAACAATGCAAACTAACGTGAGAAAGTTTGCCTCAATAAAAGCGAGAGTATTCACTCTTTCACAATC
Source organism: Littorina saxatilis (assembly GCF_037325665.1). Classification (NCBI taxonomy): domain Eukaryota; kingdom Metazoa; phylum Mollusca; class Gastropoda; order Littorinimorpha; family Littorinidae; genus Littorina; species Littorina saxatilis. Next base: position 13,373,571 of record NC_090246.1, read on the forward strand.
CGTATCAACTCGACAAGAGTTATTTTCTATCATTGTCTATTTATTTACAGTGTTGCTGACGAAGCACAGAGTCAGTTACTCAGATCTAGCAGCATTCTGCATCGGAACTACAGTGCATGACGATCACCGCGTAATTATTCTGCAAAGGACCTACACATCATGTGTTTACATATATAGATCGTATGACGGCTTACTAGTGCCAAAACCTCATAATTGCAATTATCAAGGGAAAATTAGTAATTATCAAGGGAAAATTAGGTTTTGGCACTAGTAAGTCGTCATAAGATCGCTCACTGAGCTGTGGCTTCTGTTCATAAGACATAAGATATAAGACATAAGATGTTATTACAACCACGTGTAATACACAGGAATGTTGCCTGGCTTGCGTACATTCACACATTCACATTTTATTACACCCCGGTATAGGGGTGTGTATAGGATTCGGTCGATGTGTTTGTTTGTTTGTGTGTTTGTGTTCGCATATAGATCTCAAGAATGAACGGACCGATCGTCACCAAACTTGGTGAACAGGTTCTATACATTCCTGAGACGGTCCTTACAAAAATTGGGACCAGTCAAACACACGGTTAGGGAGTTATTGGTGGATTAAGATTCTACAAGGACTTATAGAGGGACATATTAATGGTCAAAGGGAAATAACCTTCTCAGTTGGTGGCAGTGAGAATGGTAAGGACGGGGGTGTTTTTCCTACCTCGGAGGAATTTCTTGTTTCTTATGTCTTATCACTGATGTGCTCACCTATAGATAGCTCACTGAGCTGTGATGACTTCTGTTCAATAAGATAACATCATTCATGATCGTTGTGATCGCGGCAAATCATTGCACTGACAAAATCCGACAAATGCCGACTTCCGTAGAATGTGAATAGCTGCAATCATCATCAAAACCGCTACATCCCCGTCAAAAGCTCTTCACACGAACAACATTTTGCACGTGTCCATCATTTCTTCGATTGATAGATCTTGCCCTCCCCCCAACCACCTACTTGAAGGGGGGTCTTTCAACGGGGTGAGAGAAGGGAGACAAAAACCTGTCAGTTGCACGCGCACGGCTCGCGCTGTGAGGTGCGGCTGGGGCACGCGAGGGGGCGTGGCCAGGTTGAATGCGACGAGGCGAAATCGACAAGGCGGCGTCTTTGATCAGTTTCACTCTCCAACAAACGCTCATTCGGGGAATTTGACGACCCGTGTGTCGTAGAGCGGCGCGCGCGAGGTCCTGCAGTGATGACGTCATAAAGGAGTGATGACGTCATACAAACTCTTCCGCTGCCCGTCCTTTACAGCTGTAGCGGACCGGATCAAAGAGACAGAGGACCAAGTGGTCAGTTTGTCTAAGCCACTGAGGCGTGTTGAGTGTGGTCATTGCTCAGAATTGGCTTGATTTCTGATAGTTGTGTGGAAGTCAAGAGCTCTAGCACTGGTTTGATGAAGTGAAAGTTGTAAAAGCAAGGTTATGAATGGATGTTGGATGACTAAGGCGTTGTGAGTACTTGGGCCGCTGATAGTGCGTTGTTATCACTTAGGCTACCTATGTGAAACTGATCAGAGGCCGCTATTGCTGATTTACAAGAGATTTACAATCAGCCGAAATAAATAAATGATCAGTTTGTGAAAGTGAAACTAGAGGATAACGAAAACTTGATAAGCAAACTCTCAATAGCTTCCATAGACGCTATCTTCCTCTCTTCTCTCTGGGTGCGAGAAAGAAAAACAAAACAAGAAATTCCTCCGAGGTAGGAAAAACACCCCCGTCAAAGGGAAATAACCTTCTCAGTTGGTGGCAGTGAGAATGGTAAAGAAGGTTATTTCCCTTTGACCATTAATATGTCCCTCTATAAGTCCTTGTAGAATCTTAATCCACCAATAACTCCCAAACCGTGTGTTTGACTGGTCCCAATTTTTGTAAGGACCGTCTCAGGAATGTATAGAACCTGTTCACCAAGTTTGGTGACGATCGGTCCGTTCATTCTTGAGATCTGTATGCGAACACAAACAAACAAACACATCGACCGAATCCTATACACACCCCAATACCGGGGGTGTAACAATGTGAAAAGTTGGTCAGTGTTGGACGCTGAATTTCTCTATAACCCGCCGCCCAACTCTGTCATGAATTACATGATCTTTTCTATGCATACTTGGTCTTGTGCTTGCGCGTTCACTAGAAAGGGGATAAGGCATTACAGTAGGTCTGCACATAAGTTGACCTGGGAGATCGAACAAAATCTCCACCACTGAGGCTTAATGATCTGCCGTCAACTGTCAGTGAAACCGAAATGTGCCCCAAGCCAGTCTTCACCACATAATTTATGGCATTCCTGACGTGATGTCTGACAATGGTACCCCGTCTATGAGTGTGATAAGCTTGCTCTGGAGTATGGTCTGAGTGAGCATCACACTTAGAGTCCATGGTTTCCAAAAGCCAACGGAACAGCTGAGGAAAGCATGGAGATATAAAATCACCCACGCTCAAACTGACGCCGACGCTGCGTAGGTGAACTACAATGCAACCCCGCACCCAGCGACAGGCATCACTCCCTCAGTCGCCTGTAACCCAACACGAATTGTTCTTGTACTGAGGAAACTTGAAGCAATGGCCGTCCAGGTGGCTCAAGTTACCGTCACAAAAGCAAAACTGCCGGTTTCTTGAACATGCCTTGAAGCCATTGCTTTAAAACGTCACCAAGGTTCTAGGATATCCAGATAGGATAAAAGTCTGCTGAACACACGCCAATTTTGAAGATCACAGCGAGGTCAAGTACGCACGTTTGTTATTCTTTAAGCCTAATTTGTAAAACTGTATACACACTTCTAAATAACCTCTAGAAATCATAAAAGTGTGGTCATTCCTCGACAGTGACATGTATACGCGGGAAGCTGCTAAATGCCAAAAGGAAGGGGTTTGGGGAGAATTTCACGCATTGTTCGCAAGAAAAACTTTTAAAATTGAAAAAAGAAACACAGCGTACAGTAAAAACAAGCTTTCAAAAGACAGTTTACATACCCAGCCAGTGCAGGATAACCTGCCTTTCGAGTGAATTTTTTAAGGAGGTTGCATGCACTTTTAACTTTTTGGCGAAGAGTTCCAAAGCGATACTCTCGAAAAAAAACTAAACTTGCAAAACTGTACATAAATCTATACGAGGAAACGGTGGGTGTTCATTTTGAGACCCATACCTGTTCATAACATGTTTAAGCCTTATTGTATGCAAGAAGCGACGGGCGCAGTGGCCTAGTGAATCAACCTCCTATGCGGAAGGTCGCGGGTTCGAATTCCGGCCGCTCCTGGTTGGTTAAGGGTCAAGATTTTTCCAATCTCTCATGTCATTTTTATGTGCCGACCTACTAGTGCCTTATCTTCACTTCGTGTGTACACGCAAGCATAAGTCACGGAAAGATCCTGTAATCCACGTCAGAGGTCGGTGCATGGGTTATAGAAACACGTAAATACTCCCCCGACACACACTTAAAAACCCACTAGTGCAAAAACATGAGTTAACGTGGGAGTTTCAGCACATGGACGAAGAAGAAGAAGACGAAGAAGTGTGTAAGCTGAGCTTTAAAGCGAAGGGTGTTGAACTCAGAGTCTATTTCTGTAGACAGTTGCGACTCCTGGAAGATAAGCTGTGCTGTACGACAGTTGCGAAGAACTGAGTTTTAATGAGTGAACGTCGCTGCAGCTATCTAACATCGTGGAGTCAATATGAGCTGAAGTATTATATCAACATAAAACACACACTATTATTTATCATTTCAGACTTTACATGATGTTTGAGATCAGCCAACAAATATAAACTCCTGGATAACATATTGCACAGGTAGTTTTACACGTGTTAGCCACTTCATGTCCGCATTGACAGTCACCCTAATTGTGCAATGTTCGTGAAATTGATTTATTGGAAATGTCCCTATGTACAGTTGTAATTTCAGAGGATTTATTTGATGCTTTTGTCTTGTGATAATTACCATGTCTTCAGTCTTGTCTTAGTGTCATGGCGTTAGAAGTGAACCGTTTTACAACATCATCCAAAGTGGTCTTTATGAAAAGATTCATGGAGTTCCAGAAAGAGACAAATGATCCGCATTCTAAAAAAACAAACTGAACAACAACAATCCAACTCTGCACAGAAAAATCCGATACGTAGCCATGCAAAAAAACAAAAAAAAATGATACAGAAAAGGCTATTGGGAAAGGACATGTTTCGCCGATGCAGTGAACGAAATTCTGTAATATATAATTATATATCCCATGACCTCCCTTCTTTGTCTCTGTTACTTCAGTATGGGTATATATGTTGTATTTTTATAGCTCAATAAATACATCATGGACTCCAAAAAAATATGATAGTGCAGATTCCGATTTGGGCAAAGGACTACTTTCCTCCCGACCTTTGACCTCGCGCCGAACAATGTGACACATTTGTATGTAGTTCTAAAATCGTATTGCACGGCTCAGAAAACCATATCAGTTGCACGCAAAAATGAATCTCAGAACTGATCTGATGTATGAGATGCAATAAGCAAAAGTTTCTTTCATTATGAAAGCAATGCAGGTCGAAAAAAACGAACATTCAACTTACAAGATAACCAGATGCTAGCGAACCAAAAAAAAACCACGAGTACCCTCCCCTTGCATCGTTAGCAGACGACTTTTGAGAATCTGTCGGTAGTGTGTTTTGGTGTGCGCCTTCAGCTATCAAACATCGGCTGTTTCACGTGTTTTGCGAGCAAGTCTACTCTTTTGCCTGGCTCTGCAGTAAGTCCACATATTTTTCCGTAATCCAGTCATATTCCTTCAAAATGCAATCAATCGGCGGTGACAGACGTGTCGGTCGCGTTTTCCAGTCACACCCATACCAGTTTAAGTTCATCCATGCAAACACACTCGCAAAACAGTTTATCACGTAGATACATTTCAAATAGGGAGCAAATGGTTAAATCTAAACCTACATATTTGTTCCCTAAAATTTGCTTCTCTGTCAATAAGCCTAATTACACACGTTCGAGAAAAACAACGTGGAATCGATTCTGAATCGAGTAAGCCAAATGGGTCCCAAACCCGTTTCGCCCGTTCTGCCGACCTGTAACGCAAAACAAAAGAATTGTGCGCTTCAACTAAATTAATTTCTATTCGACTTCATTACTTTCTTGCAACTTATGAACCTTTACTTAAAGCTTTTAAATGGTCTGAAAGTAGTGTTACCGCGTACTTATCGATGCACTCATTCGTTTTATTTTTTCAGCGACGGTCACTTAGTTTAAGGTTGCAAAAGGGCTAAGTCTCGCTGGCAACAGTTTTACCCTGCACAGATCGCAACAGTGCCGCTAGTAGTCTACACTTTGTGTTTGATGGTAGAATGGGATATACAGATTACAACACTCGTGGTTTTTTATATGGCTTGTATTTCAGTCAAGACCCAGCGGGAATATCAATCGAGAGCCACTCGCCAGAGGCTCGTGTCTCCCGATGATATTCATCCGCTGGGTCTTGACTGAAATACAAGCCATATAAAAAACCACTCGTGTTGTAACCTATACGTATACAGGAATAGACACCCTCATTAATACCCTTGTGTACTATTAGCAGCATGCATTCAGTTAAACCACTTCATTGATTAGATTTCCATCGTAGGTTTTACCTTTCAGTTAACATGCGAGTCCTGAAATAAACACACACACACACACACACACACACACACACACACACACACACACACACACACACACACACACACACACACACACACACAGACACAGACACACACACACACACACACACACACACACGTGAGTACACGCGCATTGCCACCGACAGACACACATATAAACGGACAAGCCACGATTAAGATATATACACACACACACAGGTTCACGGGAAGACAGACAGACGGAAAGACAAACACACGCGCGCACACTCATACACATACACAAACAGACAGACGTCTGCACGGAAACACCAGCAAAAAAGACACACGGGCACCGACACACACATACACACATACACACACACACACAAACACACACACACACACACACACACACACTAACACACACACTAACACACACACACACAAACACACACACACACTAACACACATACAAACACACACACACACACACAAACACACACCGGCACACACACACACACACACAAGTTCACTCGCACAGAATAATTGTTAACCGATCTTATTTACAAGTGCCCTATTCCCAAGGCCTTTCAGCTTCCGTAGTTAAAGTGGTATAATGGAGCAAAATCCAAAAAGAAATTACACCAAAAGCTATCCAGTTCGCGCTATATGTGGTAATCACTGTCAGCACGTATCAGAAGCGGTTTCTTAAAATAAGCAGTTAGTTGCTCTCTTAGTCAGATTTCAAACGGTCGTGTATGAAGAGCGTTTTCAGACTGTAATTTCACTTCCTTCTCTGTCTTTTTCTTCTTCTACTATGTTCTTGGACTTCTCTAGAATGCATGTTTGGCTTCCTGAATCTAACAGATTTTCATCTACTTCGACAAAAGAACTTAGTTACGAAACATGTTCGAGGAAATCATTATAGAGGTATCTAAATTACAGCACAGCAAATGTCTCTTGATTTATTATATATACATATTATATGTCAGAAAATCAAAATTTCCCCTTAGATTTAACATCTTTGAGTAATGTTGACCAGACAGACGGACCTCCAGATCTCTGACTGCTGTAGAATAGACGAACTCCAGAAATAACTCTGTTGGGCTTGTATGTGCTGTGAACAAGTGAATACTCTTACTTTCATTACTTTTATCAGACGTTCATCTCGTGCACATGTTTCGCTGGTGACTCGCCTATGCTTCGTCGCGATATAACCTTCGTGGTTGAAAACGACGTTAAACACCAAATAAAGTAAAAGAAAGTAAAGAAAGACTCGCCTATGCTGCCAGGCGGACACATTTGTTTGAATAAAACCGTGAGTATTCCCTCTTGCACAACTCTTACAAACCCGCCAGAGTTAAATCATCGTCTATTTCAAACGGTGTACGGAGAAAAGGAGGACCTGGAGAAGTCAGTATCATTTGTCTCGCTGTTCGGTCTAACAGTATAGACGTGTGATCAACAAGAAGAAGGAGAAACGGTGCACCAGAGACGTTGTGTTGTGACTGGCGGAGGAAGGACCTGACCAATATCTGTGTAGCTGTAATAGCTATAACTGGCGATGGCGTGGTACAACCCACAGTGGATCTGCTTGGTCATAGCTTTGAATGGATTTTGCACTTATAATGCAAGTACTTCTTCTACTACACGAAAGCCTGTTCGCACTGATTCCCAATCCACCTCCAATGATGTGTCGAATGTTACCACCATACCCGCTTCAAACGAGGACAAAAGACAGCTAGAGTTTGAAGCCACCACTGCTGGAACGAGCCACTGGATCAGAGAGGGTACGAGCTTAGTGACTCCCAGATTCCCCGGGAACACAGAAACTGAGAAGCATCCAACTCAGATTCTCTTGACGCATCACGGGAACTCAGAAAACACAAGTGCAGGGAACCCGACAGAACATTCCGGATCTTTCCATCGTAGCGAAGAAAACACGAGGGATACGTTTACTACTCACTACAGTTGGAACAAAGAAACGACGAGTGCCAAAGACTTTCTATTGGGCTACAATCCAGGGGTGTGCAGGGACGGTAGATACATCTCTGAATTCAAAGACACCAACCCCTATGTTTTTCCGTGTGAATGCACCCCAGGGTGTGAGATGTACGGCACGTGCTGCCCTGACAACGCCACCGATCTGATGTCAGCTAGCTTCACAGGCTGCGCACGGTCAGGATGGTACGTCCTCACTAAGTGCCCGGCGGGATGGAACGACGACAGCATCAGGGAGAACTGTGAGGAAGGGAGATCGATGTACCCGAACGAGGACCTGGTCAGTGACCCCACCACCAACGTCACCTACAGAAACGCGTTCTGCGCGCTGTGTCACGGGGTCTCTTCCTTCACGCGCTGGCCATTAAACATCAGTTGCAACAACTTCCAGAAAGTGTACTCTGCTGTCACCCAACGAGAGTTTTTGCAACTGGCCCTGGCCAGTTACTGCCATGTGGCCAGTTCCCCGCCTGACGGAACCTATCCACGCAAATGCGAAGACACCGAGTTTTCCAATATCGAAATTGTGGGCAGCTGCGACACTACTAGGTTGTCGAAAGGTGAAAACTACGAAAAAGACGCAGCTGCGAACTGTCTCCTGTACAATGCTCACATCCTCCTTGTGCGCTACCGTTTTAAGGTCTACCAAAACCTGTTTTGTGCCATCTGCATGGGTGCAGACCCCATAAGGTATGATCGTCCACCGGATCCAATAGGAAAGCCACAAGGAGAACCACCTTTCTTTTTTCTGCTAGGCTTAAGTGACCGTGACGATTCTTTAGGGGAGCGAGCTGACCGGGGCTGTCTGCCAGGGCTGTGGCGAAATCTTGAGGTTTGCTACGCATGGTGACCTTGTACACAACACTTTTTTTTCACTTCAATTTAACATGCACTAATTATTTCAAACAAAGACAACTAGAGTTGGAATTTATACCAGGGACAAGCGCACGCACACTGACACGCACGTGTGTTCGTGTGTTCGTATGTTCGTGTGTGTGTGTGTGTGTGTGTGTGTGTGTGTGTGTGTGTGTGTGTGTGTGTGTACGTGTGTGTGTATGTGTGTGTGTGTGTGTGTGTATGTGTGTGTGTGCGTGTGTGTGTG
>NC_090246.1:13387320-13422320 GCF_037325665.1 Littorina saxatilis
TCGTGTGGTTATCAGCACGGAACCCGTGTTTCAAAGCATGGCTCCCTGGGTTGATTGTGCACTTATTTTCTCACTACCCAAATGATGACAAAAACGATGTTTGATGGTTTGTTGACAGACCAGCTTTTTTGTCGGTCCTCGGGGGGCATATCGACTTTTGTTTCATATTTATTGACCGCGGCCGACAAAAAAGCTGGTCTGTCAACAACCCATCAAACATCTTATAATGTTGCAGAGTCCAGTGTTATTTATTTGCTTGATGCCCCATGCTGTTGTGTTGCCCTGATTAAGTTCACAGTTATCGACGGATACGCGTTGCAGTGAAACACACACACACACACACACACACACACACACACACACACACACACACACACACACACACACATGCAAACACACACCCACACACTAACGCGCGCACACGCTCACACTAACACACACAAAGAGCACATATATACACACACACACACACACACACACACACACACACACACACACACACACACACACACACACACATGCATGCAAACACACACATATATTCAAAACCATCAGATTGTGTGTTTTTAATCTGTACTGATTGTAAATGCAGATTGATCTACATTTGAAACCGTTGCATCATTTATTTTATGTCACAGTATGCAAAGCATAAACCACAGTTGTATGGTGTGTTTCTCAAGTTGTGAAAATGTTATTTATCCTACATACGTGAGAGAGACACCCGTGAGATAATAATCGTTCAAATCACACGTGTGTATATCATGTAAATGAGGTCATGTCAAGCAAGTCTGGCAGGGACCTGTTTTTCCACTGCTTATGATGCCAAAGTCACCGAGACAAACGTCATTATAGAAACACAAATTGCGCTCGCTAATTACCCTCGATGAATCTTTAGAACTAACACGTCACGCCACACTTTCAGAGTGACGTTTCTTTGCTTTGACGTAATAGATTGCACGAGGCTTTAGAAGAGATCGAGGTTCTAAAACAAGCGTCTTCAATTTAGCTCCCTCGAATGCAGGACATTTTCAGTAAAATACACGTAAGTACAGTATGTAGGATAAACAGAATACTACATGGCTTGCTGTTCCGTACCAGATTTACACTCGTTGCTTTTTCAAATAGTGAACAGCTCGCTTTCGCTCGCAGTTCAATATTTAAAAAAACAACTCGTGTAAATCTGGTACGACACAGCAAGCCATGTAGTATTCTCTATTTCTTTTATTGACGACACGTGTAGAAAGTCTGTAATTAACGTTCTGTACAGGGGCTCACATCCATGAGAGGTGGCATAGGACAAATGTCCTGGACAATGCAAAAGTAATAGGACATTTGTCCTGAACAAAAATAAATCAATAGGACTTCTTTTTTCGAAACAAAACGTAAATTTAATTAAACTTGACTAGTTTCTTGTCACAAAGGTAACAGAACAAATAAAATAATTTTCTTGGCAAAAAGGTTGAACAGATCTAAGTAATAACAAGTCGCGTAAGGCGAAAATACAACATTTAGTCAAGTAGCTGTCGAACTCACAGAATGAAACTAAACGCAATGCAACGCAGCAAGACCGTATACTCGTAACATCGTCAGTCCACCGCTCACGGCAAAGGCAGTGAAATTGACAAGAAGAGCGGGGTAGTAGTTGCGCTGAGAACGATAGCACGCTTTTCTGTACCTCTCTTCGTTTTAACTTTCTGAGCGTGTTTTTAATCCAAACATATCATATCTATATGTTTTTAGAATCAGGAACCGACAAGGAATAAGATGAAAGTGTTTTTAAATTGATTTGGACAATTTAATTTTGATAATAATTTTTATATATTTAATTTTGAGAGCTTGTTTGTAATTCAAATATAACATATTTATATGTTTGTGGAATCAGCAAATGATGGAGAATAAGATGAACGTAAATTTGGATCGTTTTATAAAAGAAATATTTTTTTTACAATTTTCAGATTTTTAATGACCAAAGTCATCAATTAATTTTTAAGCCACCAAGCTGAAATGCAATACCGAAGTCCGGGCTTCGTCGAACAATACTTGACCAAAATTTCAACCAATTTGGTTGAAAAATGAGGGCGTGACAGTGCCGCCTCAACTTTCACGAAAAGCCGGATATGACGTCATCAAAGACATTTATCAAAAAAATGAAAAACACGTATGGGGATATCAATCCCAGGAACTCTCATGTCAAATTTCATAAAGATCGGTCCAGTAGTTTGGTCTGAATCGCTCTACACGCGCGCTCACACACACATACACACACACATACACCACGACCCTCGTCTCGATTCCCCCCTCGATGTTAAAACATTTAGTCATAACTTGACTAAATGTAAAAACGTGTTGTTCCGTCTCTGAGCTAATGACGACAATTCACTGTGACTGTTCCTTTCTCTTTCTGGTGGATGCCCACATTTCCACAACCTTCACCACCCACTGTTTCTTTTGAATGTCATCATTTGGCCCCTCCAGGTAGCAAATCAAACTACTGTAAGTTGCATGAAAGGTACTGACAATGTCCGGATCAAATGAAAGCATAATCGGACAATGACCACTTTGTGACAAAAACATATGTCCTCTTGCATGAAAAATGTATAGGACATTTGGAAAAAATATCCGTGCATGTCCGATGTCCGATGTGGATGTGAGCCCCTGTCTGTACCGCTATACATTATCGGCACTGTTTTGTTTCTGACCCCAAAAGCAGTTTTCCCAACTGTCACGATTTCAGTGACACGTTTGAGAAAGAAACTCTTTGTTGGGCGCCTTTCTCAAATTGCAACGTAATGCGCCTGTTGCTGGCATACCGCATTACGGAAAAGTTTTGGCTGAGAGCACGAAATTCACGTGGAAACCGTGCGGGTATCGGGTGATTTCGCTCACCGTTTAGAACACGTGTTCCAAGCATGCTATATGTGTGTTTGGTAGGCGACCAGTGATTGGTCAGGAAGATCGCTTGGTTTGAGGAAGCGATTGCTGATTGGTCAGGGAGATCACATGGTCTTTCTTCCCAGTCCTTCTGTCTTTCTTTTTCTACATGCTTTTGCAGACGGAGGTCTGGTTTGTTTCCGTGACTAAGATTTGGAGGATTCCAACGCGTTGCAAGACTGGTTTAGGTCTACCAACGGGCTTCTAGTGTTAGTGCAATACACAGAAGGCTTAGCACAGGAGGAATTTGGCTACATACTTTCGCTGACGAGCGGGAGCCAAATATTCAAGCGGTTTGCTTGGGAGAGCTACGTTTCCCGAGCTGTTGAGATATTTAGACGTTACTTTACGTTGGTGACCGGTCAATGTTTGTGAAATGTAAACTCTGTGTTTTGTTTCTCCATGATAGCGTATAACTTGCTCATTATAACGCTAAATTGTAATCTGTACTGTATATGGTTTTTGCAGATATGAAGAGGCGGAGAAAATGTCTTGAGTTGTTATTAAAAGTCTATCCTTGCAGGTACCACGAGCTCGCTGAAGGGGGAAGTTAGATATGTTTAAAGGTGGTAAAAGGGGGATTGTTGGCATGGTCACTGCACCATGGGTTGTTGCTGGAGGTGTCGCTGTACGTTTGCTGGACGTTTGCTACATGGCTGCTACCTGTTTGCTGTTGAAGACGGGCTACACTGTTGCTGTCCTTTGTTCTACGGCTGTTACTGGTGTTGCTCCAACTTTCACCCGTATGCTCCACTGCTCCACTGCGTTTCATCGAATGGACCCTGGCTACACTGAGAGTTGAGTGCACCCATGCGTAAACGCCCCCCACCTTGTCATCTTTCTAACCCTTTATGACGAACTTTGAGTTGTGACAACGTGGAGTGTTAACGCCTGTAATAATAATAATAATAATAATGGAAACTTATAGAGCGCTTACCTAGAAGCTCTAAGCGCTTTACAATGACATTGCTATACACATGTACAAAACCAAAATACAGCATTAAGACACAAAAAGAACAGGAGTACAAAAGCAAATTCATCGTTGAAGTCCATGCAGTCACAATAATACAAACCCACGCGTGCGCACGCACATACGCGTGCGCATACACACACACATGCTATCAACACACACATGCACAGATACACACGGACACACGTTCACACACACACACACACACACACACACACACACACGCACACACACACACACACACGCATACAGACAGGCGCACACACATACATACAACACACACACATACACATGCACTCACACATGGATACTAATATACCTACACAATCTGCATACATGGCGTACACACACAAAAAAGCCGCAGATATAATCACAAAACCAAGCTCGTGCTTATGCACATCCATTTATCTAACTAGATAAACCGATTTGCAGTTTGCACAAGGAAAAGAGAAAAAGTAGCAGCACACGATTTCCAGATCACTGGCTGCTGCAGGGGTCACCAGACAGTTTGGGAGTTACTGGTTAGTCTAGAAAATGCTGTGTGAACAGGTGCGTTTTCAGATTTGATCTAAAAGAAGAATAGGATGGACTATGTCTGACAGAATAAGGAAGGGAGTTCCATGTTTTAACAGCAGCAAATGAAAATGCGCGTTGTCCATGTACTTTTCTTTTTTTTGTTGGAATTCGGAACATTCGAGTGTCAGCGGCAGAGCGCAGCGATCTGGAAGGGACGTACAGGTTTACGAGTTCAGACAGATATGAAGGTGCAGAACCAGTGATGATTTTAAAACAGAGACACGAGCTTTTGTACTTAATTCTTTGATTGACCGGAAGCCAGTGCAGATATTTCAAAAGGGGAGTACAAGGTTGCTTCTTGGAGGATTTACAAATTAATCTTGCAGCTGAATGTTGAACCCTTTGCAGTGGTTGGATGATAGTCTGGGGGCTACCGATTAGTACTGAATTACAAAAGTCTATTCTAGATAGCACACACGAAGAAATTAGTGTTTTGGTGGCCTCTTCAGTCAGACAAGAGCGGACTGAACTAATCCTTTTCAACTCAATGTATGCGGCCTGGCAGGTTTTGGTGACATGCTGTTTCATAGTCAGATCGCGGTCAATAATGACGCCAAGATCGCGGACTTTATCTGCAAAATCAATGCTAACAGCACCGAGTGTTACTGCTTTTGGAAGAGAGTGAGTTTTTTTGGATTTTGAGAAACACATCGCCTCGGTCTTATCGTCATTCAGTTTGAGTTTATTTTCTGACATCCATGTTTTAACAGTTGAAGTACAGATGTTTAGAGAGTGAAGGAGGTTAGGAATGTTTTCAGGTGATTCTGATTTGTATAGTTGTGTGTCATCTGCGAACATTTCATGCTCGACGGAATGAGTCGAGATTACATTGGACAGAGGAGTTGTATAGAGAATAAAAAGGACAGGACCCAGCACAGAGCCTTGTGGGACGCCAAACTCAAGGGGAACTGTGGCTGACTGGTGGTCACCGACAAGAACAAACTGCTTTCTCTCAGTTAGATACGACCGAAACCACTGAAGTGCGGTATTGCGAATGCCAAAAGCCTGCTCCAACCGACGGAGAAGAATTTCGTGATCGATGGTATCGAATGCAGCCGAAAGGTCCAAAAGTAGAAGAACCGAAACTTTATCTTCATCAAGGGAGACTAAGAGATCATTTACTACGCGTAGAATAGCGGTCTCTGTACTGTGTCCTGGACGGTAAGCAGACTGGTGAGGGCTCAGGAGATTGTTACAAGAGAGATGGGAAGCAAGTTGGTGGAGAACGATTTTTTCAAGAAGCTTAGAAAGGAAGGGAAGATTTGAGATAGGTCTACAGGCTAAGACTTTTTACAGAGCAGCTAAGTGTTTTCAAACTTTACACGGTTCAGCGTGTTCTTATTATTTCATAAACTCTAACTGGCTTTTGTCAGTTATTATTGCTTTACGACTTGGTCGTAAAAACACTTTTGGCTTCACGAGAAGAGGGAGGTGGAGAGTTAGTGTATATAAACAGGCGTCTGAAACTTATACTTTTGTTGATTCTATCTATTTGTATGACTGCGAGAGTGAATCGTGGTGTGGTTAGTCAGTTAGCAGTAATTGACCGTTTTAGGTCATTCATTTACCCCCCATTGAAAGGGGCTGTAGGCCCATATTCAATTAAACTGTGTCAGTGTCAGTTTCTCTCTCTCTCTCTCTCTCTCTCTCTCTCTCTCTCTCTCTCTCTCTCTCTCTCTCTCTCTCTCTCTCTCTATTTTGCCTACTACTATTTGATTGCGGGAAAATTCCGTGACAATCAGAAGCCATGAGAAAGTCATCTCAAACAAGAGAAATAGAGAATTCCACATGGCTTGCTGTGTCGTACCAGATTTACACGAGTTGCTTTTTTAAATATTGAACTGCGAGCGAAATCGAGCTGTTCACTATTTGAAAAAGCAACGAGTGTAAATCTGGTACGACACAGCAAGCCATGTAGTATTCTGTTTATCCTACATACTATACTTACGTGTATTTTACTGAAAATGTCCTGCAGTCGAGGCAGCTAAATTAAATTGGAACCACGATCTCTTCTAAAGCCTCGTGCAATCTATTACGTCAAAGCAAAGAAACGTCACTCTAAAAGTGTGGCGTGACGTGTTCGTTAATTCTAAAAAATCCTCGAGGGTAATTAGCGAGCGCAATTATTTTTTTCTATAATGACGTTTGTCTCGGTGACCTTGGCATCCCTGCCAGACTAGCTTGACATGACCTCATTTACATGATATACACACGTGTGATTTGAACGATTATTATCTCACGAGTGTCTCTCTCACGTATGTAGGATAAAAGAAAGTATCTGGTCAGTATTTGTTTTACAAATGTGATTTCTTTCTCATCTACAAGTGTCAGTCAAGCGAACATGTTCACTTAGTGGGATGCAGCTAATGAAACAAGCTTGCATAAAATAAAATAAAATGCTGCCGCTGACAACTGGGCCGGGTGGTATCGAGGGCCAGTGACCACCTTTTGTAGTCTGGGAGTTTGTCAGGAGCTGGGTGGTATTAGGAAGTGTTAGTTATGGAAGACATGGCATGCGTGTCTTAATGACATCGTGTCCGACGATAAAATTGCAGTAGGGCCCTACTTCACATAGCATCATTTTTTGCAACACCCAGTACAGGTAGTTTCCAACAGAGTTTCATTGATAGCCTTTAACGTACTCGTTAGTTACTTAGCCGTTAAGGACTAGAATGAGGTGCATGACTAGCAGTTTCAGCAGGAAAGATGGTTCAGCTAAAGAAAACAAGACAAAGCACTGGGTGGTCGTCGAAGAAAGGTCAAACCGTTAGTTGGGAACACACACACACACACGCACTAGCGCACGCACCCGTAAAATACTAGGCCTACACATTAGTGACAAGATATGTTTAATTAATGGAGCTTTTTGGTATTCCAATGAACACTAATGGTTACCTTGTGCTACCTTTTGCTGGTACTACAGTCACTGTATATGACACTGTGTTCAAAACTAGTTTAGATTTATGGAATACTGGTGTTTTTGGACAACAGCAACAAAAATGGATATCACGACGATCTAGCTTTGCTATCGTTTGATGATAATGGACGTGAACAATATTGTAACATTGTGAGATTGTTGAGCGCGCACCAAGTATGTATGATATGCGGATGTTGCTAACAAATAAACTCTTTAATGCTCTGTGCGTTGGTGTCGTCGTTTAGATTGGTAATGTTAATAGTTGTATTGCTGACGTTGTCGGTACGTCTCTAATGAAACTGTACCACACTTTACTGTAATTAGATGCTCGAGTATTAAAAAAAAAAATCTACTTTAAAGTGAACAGTCTTGTAATTTTGTTAAACGGAACCAATGTTCTCAAGCAGAGTAACCTGTGCAAAAATACGTGTAATGTAGGTTCGACATATCAGCAGTTCAAATACGTGTAATGTAGGTTCGACATATCAGCAGTTCAAATACGTGTAATGTAGGTTCGGCATATCAGCAGTTCAAATACGTGTAATGTAGGTTCGACATATCAGCAGTTCAAATACGTGTAATGTAGGTTCGACATATCTGCAGTTCAAATACGTGTAATGTAGGTTCGACATATCGGCAGTTTCAAGTACAGTACGATAAAAAGAACAGTAAGAGCAAAACAAATCCTGCCTATACATGTATTTACATTTCATGAAAAAAAAATAATGTCACCCGGTGCGTGCCATACTACTTACTGACGTTTTTTGACTCTAGCAACCAAACCGTTTTTGTATTAATCAGTTACTAGATGACAAACTCTACGCACAGCGTCGATGGGAATACATGTTTCAACTGAAAGTTAAAAACTGTTTTTTTCCCGATCATGGAGCGATTATGTTTCATGTGCTGATGCATGCTGCCTTCATTCAGGCGGGCAGGTCGTCATAGTGCGAACTAGTACAAGCAAAAAGAAGCGAATGGTAAACACTAGTGTTCCCATCATCACTAGTGTTTGACATGGGCTACCTTTTGTTTGTAGACTGACCTTTCAGGCGCGGCTGGTATTCCAACACTGCTCAGACCCACGTCTTATCCCCCTGGCTATTGCGCCCGCCATTGCAGTCTACCTTTATATCTTTCCTTTTTTCCCTTCTTTTTTTCTTCTTTTGTTCTTTTCTTTTTCTTTCTGTCTTTTTCTCCCGTTCTTTTTGTTATTGTCTCAGGAAGAAAAGGTAGTGGTGGCTGCGGAAGCGGAACTGAGAGGTAGGATTTCATGTTGCAGGAAGGTTGTCGCCGACGACTGCAAATGAACACCAGAATTAACGATATTTAAGATGGCAGCAGTCTCAGCTCTCTGCCCCTATCACTGGGAATCCTGATGACGGTTTGTCAGGATAAACGGTCATAATCCATCATGATTATCACTTTAAACGACAGTGTCCATTCTTCTCTAAATGCACCCATACCCCAACCCTTACTTTTCAACCAAGGTTTCAAGGTTTTATTCGACTTTAGACCATAGGGCGTTTAAGCTAACCCGACCCCAACCGTACCCCTACCCTACCCGGCCCACCTGTCCCGGCAGTCACTCGGTTTTTATACACCGTTAAACCCTTACCTCATACACTCGTCCTAATAACCCCTGACCTCTCCCTCCATAACCTTTGACCTGGCCATTCGTCAATGTCGCCTACTGCGTCGAAAATAACACCAAACTTGAACAGACTGGCTGGGTCGAGTCAGTCGCTTCCGCCACACACGCGTTGTACTTGAGTGTCCAGTACTGGCCAGTAGTGACATAATTAACTTGATATACTGAACCAAAAGTGTATACAATTTTAACACGATACAACAATAAAAGAAAAATCAATAGGGATACAAAATCCAAAAACTGACAGATAAACTGCTAACGTTCCAAAATTCAGAACAAAAAACAAACAAGAATTTAGGTTATTGGAACGTCAAATTGGACACAACTCGAGGCATTATTAATTTGTTCTTTAACGATGTCTGCAAATTCAAACCAAACTCAAAATAAATTAATCAATAGTAAAACGAATTAAAAAAAACAAGAAAGGTAGGTTGTTGGCAGTCTCTTTGTTTTTGGATTTATTTTTGTAATCAATAGTAACTAATCCGTTAAAAATTACTTCTTCAAGCAAACGTGAAAGAAACAAAAGTGACATCGTACCGCGGTTGGCGACCGGAAAACGTTGTTAGCGGCGCAATATAGCCTACTACAATATAATAGAATGCAATTCAATTCAATACAATACAATACAATACAATACAATACAATACAATACCACGACATTTTTGGATCATAAGTTTTATTTTTTCCTAATTATGGGAATGAGTTTTTTGTCCTCTTCGAACACTCACGAGCTACATATCACGTGCATGCGACGTGTGGTGTGGGTATTTTTTCATCTTAAAAACGTTCTTTTTGGGGGGTTCTTTTTCTTCGTCAGTCTCACCCTCATCCCGGTTACATGCACTGTGTTGTGTCCCAACTAGCGTCCTGCGCCGAAACTCCAGCTCGCAAGACACATTTATTTCTGGTTGACAGTAAAAGGGACACAACTCTTCAACACGAGACTCCAAGTTTTGCTCAAGTTTGTGTCCCTTTTCAAAGGGGGGAGAAATAATTATAAGACAGTGAAACATAAATGTAAACTGAACTACTATCCACACTGTAAAGTTTATAAGGAACATTAAACCCTAACATGGATTTAATTATAGTAATTTTTGATTAGTTGTACCAGTGATATGCTCACATTTGGAGAATGTCACTGTGTAAGACAAAGAGCTGTTGTTTATATAATCGCTCCCTCTCAAGACATCAAAGATGGCGTCGATGCCGGTAGACATGGAACTGAAAAAGGTACGATATAACGTCGAATTATTCCCTTTTCTCAGTGAGTGAATGTTCTTTGTTCAAAATAATATGTCAAGGAGTGTTAAACATATCTATTCAAGTGATCAGCATCTAATTCTTGAAATAAAACATGTTAGTAGAAGGAAGTGAAAATAACTCATGGCAATTGGCATGTTCATGATGTTGCTAGGTTCTCCATGCACATGCCGTTGCTACAGCTATTTGTGTAAACCATGGCAGTATTTTTTTTCTCCCAAAGGTTATATGCATTTCCCTTATTTGAACACGGATTCGAGGAATACATAGATTTTATATGAAAGCAAGGGGTCTAACATTTGACGAAAACAATTCACTTTAATTCAGAATAAATGCATGTCGCCATGTGCGGCTGTGGGGATGTGTGTGTGAGAGACTGTGACTCACTTCAACTGTGACCGTGACTGTTAGTATGGGACTCAGTGAGTGTGAGTGTGTGTGTGTTTGTGTGTGTGTGTGTGTGTGTGCGTGTGTGTGTGTGTGCGGGCACGTGAAGTGACATATGTATGTTTTGTATGCATCTGAATCTACATATGTCTTCTGATATGGTTAAACCGGTCCTGCTAATTACCGTCAACAACAGTCAACTGCCGGCAACTACCGGCCGTCAACTACTGGCCGTCAACTACCTTCAACTGCCGTCAACTACCGTCAACTGCCGTCAACTACCGTCAACTTTTTTGTGTGTCTTGAACTTCTTTTTTTTCCCCTAAATGCAGGTGGCTGAGTTCGAAACTTGCGAAGGTAGCGGAATCGCCATTTGGGGCGATAAGCACGGGATTTTTGTAATTCACGAAGTAGAAGTGGATGATTAGGCGGGAGCGAGCACGTGATTTTTTCAGGCAAGCCGTGCGATTGGGTCCTGCTAATTACTAATTTGAAAATCCCAGCGTCGCTCACAGTCTTCTTCTTCTTGTCGCTCACACTAGTTGTCAGCCTGGACAGCAAGACAAATGATGCCGCTCCAGTATTCTTTCTTTCTTCGTTCATGGGCTTAGACTCCCACGTTCACTCATGTTTTTAGCACGAGTGGATTTTTACGTGTATGACCGTTTTTACCCCGCCATTTAGGCAGCATACGCCGATTTCGGGGGAAGCCGCTCCAGTATAAAATCCCAGCGTCGCTCACATTCGTAAGATCAAAATCAGCCTAGTCATCCACTTCTACTTCGTGAATCTCAAAAATCCTGTGCTTATCGCCCCAAATGGCGATTCCGCTACCTTCGCAAGTTTTGAACTCAGCCACCTGCATTTAGGGAAAAAAAAGAAGTTCAAGACACACACAAAGTTGACGGTAGTTGACGGTAGTTCCGTAACTATCCTTAGCGGATTATGACTTTATTCGGTTATTCTGCAGAAAAGACAAATGTAAAAGTAAAACTGTTTTACTGCAGAAAAAAACGTTGCTCTCGCGGAAGATGACATTATGCAGAAATGCTGCAGAAACAAACAGTTTTTCTCCAGCATTTCTGTTTTTCTGCAGAATAACTGAATAAAGTCATAATCCGCTAAGGATACGTAAGGGCAGTTGACGGTAGTTGACGGCAGTTGACGGTAATTAGCAGGACCCGGTTAAACTTCTTATTATCTCTTCATTTTTTCTGTTTTTACTTAATTAACTAAATTAGTTTTTATTTGCTGTGTGCAGGCGTTTCAGGAAATGCAGATGAAGATGGTGCAGACAACTCAGCAGCTGAAGGTAGCAGACTCCCAGGTTGAGACGTTGAAACGCAAGATGCAGCACTCACGTCTGGTGGACCGTGAACTGACAGAAATCCCTGAAGACACGAGAGTCTACCAAGGCATTGGAAGAATGTGAGTTCAAATAGAGACAAAAACAAGCATGTAAGTTTTAACCGAGACCGAGACGTTACTGGAGAGATTGCAGAGATATTTGGTGTTGTTATGAAGTAAACGTTCCAATAATCTTCCATTCTTGTTTTTTTTTTATTCTGAAGTTTGGACCGTTAGCAGTCCATCTGTTTTGGGATTTCTAATAGAGACATATATCGTCGCTGTCGTGCGCTAACCGTGCAACTGCAGAATCAGTGATTTTACAGGAGCCTCAAAAAACGCGTTGTTGACGGCTGCAACGTCATCCCACATTTGACATGAACTTGTTTCTTATGCTTTACCTATGTGTAAACATGTGATATAGTAAAAAAAAAATGCAAACTATCTAAAATGTTCGTATTATTTCAGTTACACGCTTGACGACAGAAAATCTGACTGAAGTTACACGGGTAGAGAGAGAGCTAACCGTGTAAGTGGCACATATATGTCAAACGAGAGAGAGCCTAACCGTGTAAGTGGCACTCCTAACGAACTCTCACTGCACATACACGGTTAGCGTGTCCGAGAAAACAGGATTTCCGGTAAATGCGTGTACAACATGTGACAAATTAGAGCATTTCCATTGGTCGCAGACACAAGATATTTATAGAAGACGTGTGAAGTCTGTGATTAGGGTTTGAGATGAAAAAACATTTTTGTCATATTTTGTCAGTTACACGGTTAGCGCACGACAGCAACGATATGTAACGGTTGGTGGAATTGTACAGATCTAACATGCCACAACACACACACACACACACACACACACACACACACACACACACACACATAGTTGTCACACATGTGCACACAGACACACACATATTTTATAAGGCTTTCACATACATTGTAGTACGAAATAGATTTTTGTTCTATATCTGAAGATTCCTTATTTCCTAGTGTTGTATGGGTATAGCTGGGTAAGCACTGATTAAAATTGAATAAAATTGCTGAACTCTGAATGTGTCCATGTGCACATGCAACCCTGCGGACTGCATTTTCTCACACAAGAATGACATGAAATTCTATAAAGTAAACGCTGGTGATGTTAACAGACTGCATCGCTTTTTTTTTATATTTATATTTTTGTTCTTTTTTTTATGTCGGGGCATTTATACAATTACAAGGAGTTTTTACATTTTATTTCCACAGGTTTTTGGAAATGACAGTTCCCGAGATCCGAGACGGTTTGACGGCAAAGAAGAAGGCTGCAGACGAGAAGATAAAGACAATAGAAGTGAGAGAATATATTTAAACAAATGACAGTTGACGCTTTTGGGAAACTTGTATGGATACTTTCCATCTGTGTAAAGTAGAAATAGAATGAACCATAAGTATTAAGAGATCAACGTAAGCTTGTTTGACAAGTATACAGGTATACAGACAATTCCATTGTCGTAAATATTATGTGTGGCAACGTGTATTTGTGTTCTTTATGTTTTGGGCATTTTAATGTAAAGAGCTTAGACCTGCGCTTTAGAAAATCTAGTTATTATCATTATTTTTATCATCATTATTATACAGCGAACAGTTTTCTGGTTGGATAGTGCTGATGTAACTTTAAATGGAAGGGTTCTTCTTCCTGCTACTGCTAGTGCGATTGACTATCCTAGATCCTGCCAACCAATTTTGAAAGGATTATGTTTGAGTTAACAAACAAGGATGTAATTTGAACTTCACAGTTCGTGTGATGCGAGTCGTGAGAGCTATAGAATTTAAGAAATAATTTTACAGTGTTAATCCCTAATTGGACAGTGTAGGTGTGTAGGCTGTGGTGCGACCCATACTCTGCAAAGAGGCAGTAAAATGTTTATACAGTGGTACCTGCCATGAAAGGACGCCCTTGGGACCAGCATAGTGTCCCTACATTGCAGGTGGCCTGTCATGACAGGTTTATTTTGGTAGAGATAATAGACAAAGGGACCTCAGAATGTGTACTTTTAAGGGAGGTGTTCTCTCATCAGAGGGGCCACACATCGCAGGTACCACTGTACATGTTTCGTTGGCATGGGTGGTATGTGCGACCCATACTTTTTATACATGTTAAATCTTTCAGAAAATGTGCATGGTATGTTACCCTTCCCGCAGTGGGGCACTGCGGTTATGAAATTAAAGGCCCCTCCTGTTTTTGGAACCGCAGGAGCTTTCTAGTTTGCTGTTAGGTAGATTTTTGGTTCCTCTTTCCTGTCATGCTCTCTTTTTCTTCATGAATTCTTTTCTTTTTTCTGCCTTCTTGCTCATTCACCTGTATTTTTTCCAAAAATCTCTTCTCTTGCCGCTTGTCTCGCGATTCATGTATAGTTTAATCTGTTGGTGTTCTGATGTAAGTCCAGCAGTAGATAGGTTAAGCCTATTTTAACATACTGGAAACTGGTAATCTTCCAGTAGGTATTAATTTAGTTTTACTAAAGCCTGCTGGGACACAAGTAATGGGTTAGTGCATTTGTAAACAGGAATCGCTTGACAAGTGGCCCCCTTCATCCCCCCCTTCCTCGTCCTGATATGGCTCTGCGTAGTCGGCTGGACGTTAAGCAACAAATAAACAAACAAATGTTACCCACATTATCTGGACTGTGTAGTCCAACTTTGTGATCTGGTGAAGGTTAATGATGAACTATGTCCACTTTGTGCAGGTAAGCAAGGAATACCTGGAGAAAAGCCTCAAGGAGAGTGAGAAGAGTCTCCGAGAACTGGTCTTATCCAAGCAGCAGCAACGATAGCAGCCATGTTTGTCACCATCCCCATTGTTAGATTTTATCACCAGTGTTTTTGACCTGCATTATTCAATTTATTGTTCATGTCAAAAGCTTGATGTGCTGCAGTCCTCATGCTGAGTGTGTGTCATGCCAGAATTGGCAGGGAATCGTTTGGTTCAGACCTTTTCTCAGTTCAACTTCAAGAAGCAAAGCCATACAGCTTATTGTGGCAAGTTCTTGAAGCAAAGCTATACAGCTTATTGTGGCAAGTTCTTGAAGCAAAGCCATACAGCTTATTGTGGAGTTCTTGCTGTGCTTCTCTCTGGACTTAACGAAAAGCGCTTTGTGGGTTCGAAAATCAACCAGGAAATGTTATTTTGCTTTTTGTTACTTTTGTCTTTTATGAGATATTACCCCAATAGCTTTCTGAAACGTCATCTTGTGACGAAGAAAACAAAAGGCATGCGTAAGTTTCACACCCATCAGTAGTTCCCAGTTTCTTGCATTGGCTTTTGCTTTCTTTGTGAATGTGCAAATGAGCTCATTCAAATAGTATCTATCAGTAAAAAGATTTTTGTGTAAGTGCTTGGTGTAAAAATCATCTGGCTCAGGCTGGTGTAAAATAACAACTTGGAAGAAGATCTCAAGAGAAATCAGGTATTTGGATTAGCAGTTATATGTGACTGTTGAAACCTGTGTTTAGTTGGGCTTTTGCATGTTCAAAAATTGCCCCATTTCTTTTTAGCGTTGGTGGAGTGACTGAATGTGTGTATTTGTCAAATGAGCATATGAATAAGTGTGCAGTTTTTTTTTCAGCTAAATTTGTTGGCTGGGTTTCTATTTTTTTTTAATTTTTATAAACATAACATATTGAATGCGAGTGTGCTTGGTGTACAAATTTGTACTGTTGGAACTTAATTCAACTGTGCATATTTTTCTTTCTTTCTCATATTTCATAAAGTGAGTGACTGTCCGAGAGTGTGTGGAATAAACTAGGTTGCAATCCAAATAACTCCCGAGTTTTATCGTTCATTTCTCGCTCTCATTTTCTCGCTCTCTCTCTCTCTCCCTTTCTCTCTCTCTCTCTCTCTCTCTCTCTCTCTCTCTCTCTCTCTCTCTCTCTCTCTCTCTCTCTCTCTCTCTCTCTCACACACAGAACATACACTGCAGAGATGTAAGAAAGATGAATTTATTCACTGGATATGTTACATACTCTTGGTGTATAAGCTTTCTTTTTCTTACAAAGTCATGGGTCAAGGATCATCAACACCAAAAGATAAAACATGACACAAAACCAAACAGCTTTTACTTAATCTGAAGAAGAAGAAGACTGAATCTGTTAAAAAATCAGTACAAGAAAAACTCATTGAACAAGGCAATGTACATTATTCTAAACTCTTGTCTATTTCCATGTTTGTGTCTGTGATTGTGAACACTTTTGTGTAAGAGTGAACATTTCTCTGTGTGTGAACACTTCTGTATGGTTGCATTTCACAGGTTTAAAGGTAATCTACACTCATCCTGTGGCCAAAGTTGGGAAACTTTCTAAAAACAGCATTGATGTACATGTAACACCATATCAATTAAACCTTCATCTTCTGCATGGGTTATTCAACAACCCACCACCTTGCAAATTTATATAAAAAAAAACTCGGGCGATTCTTGAACACAACAAAAGCTTACTGTTGACTACATTTCAAAAGGATATATTGTTGATGAACAAACAAATTATTGTACATGAACAATGACATAGTTTGCAACACATGATCTTCCTGGCAAAGGGTCAAGTGCGACAGAAAGTTTGTGCAGCAACTGTAGGTTGTTGAATCCCTATTAGGATGGTATGGGTCATGTAAAACTTACATTCTCCAGATAAGCAGTAAACCACTTATTTATACTGCAAGGTCTCGAAGAATGCACTGTCAGGTTGAACACCTCTTATTAAAAAAAAGTGTAGGTTAAAAAGTTGCGGGTCTTCAAATGGGGGTAACAGAAAATCTAAGTAAACGGTCTTCAATCAGGGGTTCTTACAAGAGGGTTCCACTGTTAATACATGTACAGATAAAATTACACTTCTAATCTACTCCAGCTGGAAAATATATGCATCCAACAGCTGTCGGAAAACAGCTGAACGTAACCATGCACACACTGACTGACTCTAGTGACAGTTGTCTATACAACTGTAAGAATAAAACAAATCAACCCACACAAAAAGGAATTTATTGCTTCAACTAAGCCATGTAAATCCCTGGAATTGGTGTCAGGGGAAATCCAGAAGGAGAATATTTCAAGACTTCAAAGCATAACATCAAAACGGTACACTGTATGTGAGTGAAACAATCTAACAAATACACCCTTCCCACAACCATTTTCTTCCATTGTTTGTTAATGTGTTCTTGGCCTTTCTCCCTCTTGTTTTTTTCGACAGACATAAACCTATCAAGGTTTCATTAGATTTAAAACCTGGGGTTGTAAGGCCAAAAAAAAAAAAAAGGTCTGTTTACGGTAACCCGACCGACCCTATTTTTTTCGCGCTACCCTAGACTTTTTTTTGGCATTTGGGGAAAAAAAAAAAATAACGTAAAAATATGGTTTTTTAGAGAAAAAAAAAAGAAGAAAAAAATCCCGACCTACCGACCCTATTTTTTGGGCCTATGTTACCGTAAACAGACCTATTTTTTGGGGGGGGCCTAATCAGTATTCTTCCATATATTGGGTCTTCCACATGGCAAGCAACACACACCCACACGCTATTGCATGTTACTTTTTCTCACAGTTCTTTTTACATTACGTTACATGCATGTGCTTGCAAGCTGTGTTGTGTAAAAACTTCAGGGTCGATGACTTCAGCATCAAAATGCAGTGGCAAAGCACAAAAAACTCATCACAACCATATGAAATCCTTCAAAACAGATTATATATAGACAGTTTTCAACATTGCTAAACAATTCATCTGTGTACAACTGCAAGTATGTTATTCTTCATCCATATTTCTCAATCAGCAAAGTCCACACTATGGTTAATGGCTTCAAATTGTTCCACCGAGTTTTCAATTTGTCACCTAACAACAAATGTCAAGCAATCTCTGAATTTGCGCTGTCTGGCTTTGGATTTTGTCTGTTTTCTGTGACACCCTCATTTTCTGGGAGTCCATTGTTTTGTGGATGTGTTTCATCTGACTGTTCACTTTCATCAGAGTCTGTATCACTCTCAGAACTGTCCTCATCACTGTCTTCTTCACTATCTTCATCGTCTTCGTTGCTGTCATCATCACTGTCCAACGCAGATTTTCTGACGCCCATCTGACCCAGTTTGCTTGTTATCTCCCCTACACAGCTTTCCTGTTCCTTCACCACTAATGCGGCAGCATTTTCAAGCTCCTCTAGCTCAAAACCGACATCACTTTTCGCTACCACTGTAGCCTTCAGAGCATCCGCAAGCGACTGGATTTTCTTGCTCTTCGCTGACTGAATCCAAACACAGTAGTCTGTGATGTAGAGGTCATTGAAGATGTAGTGTGGGTCACTGACAATCAAAGCAGCATGGACATCAAGCAGACACTTGAGAAGAGGCTTCTTCCCCCCGGCAAAAAGAGTTTGCACATCTTCCAAAACTTTCTCACACAGTTGCCAGTTGCGGTGCAATGGGTAGGCCAAAGCTCGGCGGACACAAGAGACCACAACGTCTTGGAGAGACGTGAAGGATTCAAACCAAGACAGAGTTGCGGCAAGTTTTGCGATTGTCCAACCCGACTCTGTGTTACTCTCACCATACAGTACTCTGTGGTTGTACGCATAAGCGAACACAATATCAACCAGGCCCAAGTACACTGTTGGCAACACGTCTGCATCAATGAGATGTTTCTTCTTTGGAAGCTTGAGCAACTTGTCTTTTTCTTCTTCCGACAGTTTGCAGTCTGCACATGCTTTTGACCACCACGGCTCAAATTTTAAGATTTCAGACATTTCATCATTGTCATACAGATCAGCAAGGTAATGTTCCTCGCAGAAATTGTCCGCCTCCTGTGCCAGTCTCTGTTGTCTCTTCTCTGCACTACTCATATTGTCAGGGTCCCTAATGCTCAAAACCTCACTGAATTCCTCAAGAAGTTTCTCTGACATTCCAGATTTTGTCAGAGCAAAGCCATACTTTGCACCACCAGAAAGCCCTTCCACCTCTGACGGAACAGACTGTTCAATGTACCAGTCAAAATCATCTTCATCATCTTCGTAACCCGTCTTCACGCCTTCTGATGAATTTCCAGCCTGTTCTGGAGAGACTGCTGATTGATCTAGATCAGACGAACCGATCTCTTCCACAAGGCCAGGCGAAAACAATTTCGGTTTCTCCCCACCATCTGGGGGTGTAAGCAGTTTAGTCAACATGTCGAGTCCCTCGAACTCCTCACCCTTGTTTTCCTTGCCAATTTTCGCAGTGAACGTCCCCTTGTCAACGTCGTAGGTCGCCTCATTACGATCATCTTCATCCAAGACTCTATTCGGAAGATGTAAGCGAAGATAGTACGGTTTGGAGTAGAAGCAGACGATCTCATCTTGAATGTGAAATTCCGTCTCCGCTACCTTCGCGTAAGGAGCGTGAATGACGAGGATGATGAAGTCATCGTCTTGAGAAAGTTCAAACCTTGGAGTTAACATGGTGGACTCTTTTTTGGCAGCGTTAACCACCTGGAAAGTGATGTTTACAACTGTGAGACAGGGACCGCATGGATCATTACAGGAAGTTTTGTAGAGTTGCCCCCCTTCCCATAAATCTCGGCTATCTCAAACAATCTTGTGGATCCCCTTGAGCACAGCGGTACCCTACAGCAGCTCTCTCTCTCTCTCTCTCTCTCTCTCTCTCTCTCTCTCTCTCTCTCTCTCTCTCTCTCTCTCTCTCTCTCTCTCTCTCTCTCTCTGTCCGTGCAGCAAAATGGAACCATGCAAGTCAATTACAGCTGGTGTCATTGATGCAAGCGATTTCAAGTCAAAGAACTGAGTAGATAAGATACAATAGGACTTTTAAGTTCTGTTCCCTCGGATGCCTGGGCCGACTTCTTTCTTCCTTCCTTGTTAATTCAAATATGTTTTTAGTTTCTTCCCTACCTTCTCAACTCTTTCTTGCTTTTCTGTTTTAGTCTGCCCAGCATACTAAGTAAAAACTGACGGTCAGCTGTAAAACTCTTCTTTTGGCTTTATAGTACTCCTTGGTTCAAAAAGAATAATTAGTCACACAAACCATGTCAGTGTTCTTTCACAGTAGCTTTCGTCATTATTGGCTGTCTGTGTGAAGTATATCTGGGGAGCGAGCCTCTAGTCGGCTCTGCATCTTCTCCAGTAGTAATGCTAAACGTAACTGCCATGATTCTTTTTTTTTCAAGTTTTCCTAATCATTAGTGATTTTGTGAGATACATGTATCTTTCGAGCGACTCAATTATTATTATTATAATTATATGCATACAAACATACCTCCATTTTTCACAATTTAACATCTAGTTTGCTTTACTGAACAGACTGGGAAGTCATGTTTGATCTCAATGTCAATGTTACAAATTGTAACTGAATATTTAGCCCCCAGCTTGTCAAAACACAGGAAATATTGCGGCGAAATATTCCTTGTGTACTCTAACATACATGAGTGAATGAATATTTCTTTATAATTATGAAAAGCACTGATTTACTCTGCCCTGTATAACGAACAAGGGCCCTTGTGCCCCCAAATCTTAAAGACACCTCACTAAAACAATCATATTACTAAAAAAAAAAAAATTATAATAATCTGCATAGAATAAATATGCAGATGCAGGTGCAGATGATGAAGAAAAAAAGCCGGATGAACAGAAACAAGATCATGACAATAATTAGTCGTCGTTCTTGTTATTATCATCGTTTTTCTTCTTCTACTTCTTCTTCTTTTCGGTGTGTCTGAGGCCTGCTGGTGTTATGAACTGGCAGTAAGTCAGTAGTGCCATGCAGTAGTGATGTCAACCTAAGCCTGTCCCTTTTTGAAAAAAATCCATATTATGAGATGTGACTGAAGTAAACGAAAAATCAAAACACACGAAAGGTTAGTTTATGAAACATTTGATTAATAATAATAATAATAATACGAGAATTTGTAACAACTCATGCACACTCATATACACTTACGCATAAAAATGAACAAAACGAAAGATTCATGAGTACGCAGACCTTATATCATATGGTCTTTGAAGTGAATATGCATGCAGTGTTGCGAAAGACAAAAAAAAACAGTTCTATTCTTTGCGCCGGTGTCACAAACTGAAACCTCTGCTGAACAATCCTTCTCGTTGCGGTCAATGCGCATGCGCCAATCTTGGACTTAAAAAATGCGACCCTTTGACCGAACGAACCATGGGTTAGGGTTAGGGTTAGGATTAGGGTAAGGGTTAGAGTAAGGGTTAGGGTTAGGTTGTTCACGACCTGATTAATCTCCCCATGTTAGCGCATGCGCATTGACCGCAATGAGAAGGATTGTTCAGGCAGACTGAGTTTTCAGTTCGTGACACCGGGTTTACTCAAACATATACTAAAAGCTCAGTCAGAGTTGATAACTTTTGTTTCTTTTGCTTTGGCTTTTTCCGTTTAAACGTTGTTTGGTTTAAACTCTCGCTCACTCACATGATTGTTTTTTGTGTGTTTTTTGTCATTATTTGTCGTGTATCCTTTTGTTTCTCTTTCTTTGTTTTTCTGTTTCTCTAAGTGTTTTGTTTTTTATTGGTTTGATTGTTTGTGTGTTTGTTATTCTGCATGTATTTGCTTTTTGTGGCCCGGGAACTGTAATCAGAGCACACGCGTAGGTCTCGGTGTGCCACAAACTAATTCTACAATTCTCTAGTTAAGACTGTTCCCACGTTGCAATGTCATCAGTTCCGCACGAAAACAAGTTGTCGTTTCCCCGCTGTTCGCCTCCACTTGACAACAGCAACGGTTCCCACCCCGACACTGTCCCTTGGGACATAGAGAACCCCCTTTTGCTTTTACTATCTAGACTCGGGTTTAAGTCTCTGACTGGGTTGTGTCCCTTGCGAAGGATTGTGCTTGCATCTGATTTGTGTTGGTTTGTCAGTTTCAGTGAGTTGAATTTGTTACATTGGTAGCTTTCATTCAAATAAACAAACTAACAAATAAACAAACAAACAAAAACACACACACACACAAACACACACACACACACACACACACACACACACACACACACACAAACACACAAACAAACAAACAGAAACAAACAAACAAACTGACGAACAAACGAACGAAGAATAAATTGAGAATAAAGAGGAGAGGCACACGGGGCGAAAAGGATACGGAATGTTTATCGACAAGAAAGAATAAAGTGTCAGCAGATCAATGACAATAAATTACAAAACACACAGAGAGATAGACATACAGACAGACTCTCTCTCTCTCTCTCTCTCTCTCTCTCTCTCTCTCTCTCTCTCTCTCTCTCTCTCTCTCTCTCTCTCTCTCTTCTCTCTCTCTCTCTCTCTCTCTCTCTCTCTCTCTCTCTCTCTCTCTCTCTCTCTCTCTCTTCTTCTTCTCTCACTCACCCACTTACTCACTCACTACTCACTCTCTCACCCATGTATATTTTACCAAAAAGTTCAGAGAAAACTCAAATGTTCCCCTTAAACACCAAGCCACCAAATCCATCCCCGACTTGAACCCACAAGAGAGCTAATTCCACCAGCAAGCCGCACATGCAATATGTACGTCAGGCTCCGTAATCATCAGTCCGTGAACACTAGCATCGTCACGGTCATTGCGTCAAGCAAACCTTGTCAACAAGCCGTCACTGATGTGCACGTTCAACAGGCTCCAAGCCAAAAACTTGCACTGTCAGAGGCGTGACGCTGTTTCATTGAACATGGTTGCCGCGCACGATTTGCTGACATCGTCGACTAGTCTCTGGAGATGTCTGTTTAAAACCGAATGATGGAGCTTTTGTAACTATACAGTAGAACCTGTCGTTAACTCCGAGAAACAAATTGAAGTAAGCAATCTGCATTTTTGTTGTTTTTTTGTTTTGTTTGTTTGCTTAACGCCCAGCCGACCACGAAGGGCCATATCAG
This sequence comes from Littorina saxatilis, assembly GCF_037325665.1. NCBI lineage: Eukaryota > Metazoa > Mollusca > Gastropoda > Littorinimorpha > Littorinidae > Littorina > Littorina saxatilis. Next base: position 13,410,248 of record NC_090246.1, read on the forward strand.
GGCGGTGCTGTTTTGACATATAACGTGCGCCACACACAAGACAGAAGTCGCAGCACAGGCTTCATGTCTCACCCAGTCACATTATTCTGACACCGGACCAACCAGTCCTAGCACTAACCCCATAATGCCAGACGCCAGGCGGAGCAGCCACTAGATTGCCAATTTTAAAGTCTTAGGTATGACCCGGCCGGGGTTCGAACCCACGACCTCCCGATCACGGGGCGGACGCCTTACCACTAGGCCAACCGTGCCGGTAGCAATCTGCATGCATACGACATGTTCAATAGAGTAAGTTAAGACTGAGTTATACGGAACCACTGATGCAATCTCAAGCATTGAAATGAACAAGATTAAGATTCTGACGTAAACTCTGGCCAACTTCTTTAGCTCAAAAAACAAATGACGATCGCAGAACGTTCCTGTATACAGGTAAATGAAAGTGGGAGGCAATTTAGGACAAGAGGATTATCGGTAGACAGGTCTGCACGCCAAAAAGGTTTGACCTTCAGCCGGTTTAAATGCCGTTTCACCAAACTGTGATTTTAAAAAAAATCCGGCATAGCTATGACCTGAAACATGACTGCAAACTGTAGATGGTTCCGAGTCCAGCACAAACGCCGGAAGTCCTACACCTAACCTGTAAACATCAAACGTTTGTCTGTTTTTGTTTGGTGTGTTTTCGTCTTCGTCGTCATGTCATGCCGCATATATTTTTATTTTAGCTCACCCACTTTGTGTAAACTGTCTTATATTTTTTTTAATTTAATTTCTTGTCGGTACTCAAGGACATGCCGCCCCCGTGCATCATCATTTGCTCAGTAATTAACCCGGTTCAAACGTTTCCAAGTAACACACAGACCTTGACCCAGTCAGTTTGACAGGTTCCTTAGTCAAACACTTGTTGCTCCAACGATTGATAGAATGCGTGTGGGATTTCTGCTGATGACGAGGGAAACAACTTGAACGTCATTCTCATACATACGCCAGCATTCTTTTTCGTTTTTCTCAGTCCCCGCCTCTTTCCTGCACAGCAGACAAGATTCCTTGGGCTTGCACGTGCATGTTTACGCAAGCAGTGCCACAGTGTTCGACCGCATTGCCACAACGGCTTTCTCACGCATTCGGCACTGTGAAATAAGTCATATGTGAGTTTTCTCACGCGGAGCGACCACACCTTATGCCCATTTTTTCAAGGTCCTGTGTTTGATTAGAAATCATTGTGTGAAGTCTTGAAAGTTTTCAGCTTCCCGGGTTTTTCCAAGAGAATGTGGTGTTATTAAGATTCATGTAGGTGCCGGCTCAGTCTTTCAAGTGGTGTGAGAAAATGTGTGTTTGGCATGGACACGATTGAAAATCTGTTACCAAATCATCAAAAGCTAAACAGATACACCATCAGTTACGGTATTAGATTTGTTTTAAAAAAAAAGCATTCATTATCAGGCGGAAAGAAGGTAGATTTCTAATTTTAAAGTGTTCAGACCAATCAAGGAATAGATGATAAAATGATGTGAATTATTGAATCGAATGAGAAACACGAAAGGATTATAAGTTTGCTGTGGTAGGTCTGCCGATGATTTTTACTGCCCATGTCCATACTCAGCCACATTACGTCACACACTCATAAGATAATTATTGCCTATGTCATTTTTACATTTAGTCAAGTTTTGACTAAATGTTTTAACATAGAGGGGGAATCGAGACGAGCGTCGTGGTGTGTGTGTGTGTGTGTGTGTGTGTGTGTGTGTGTGTGTATGTGTGTGTGTGTGTGTGTGTGTGTGTGTGTGTGTGTGTGTGTGTGTGTGTGTGTGTGTGTTTGTGTGTGTGTGTGTGTGTAAAGCGATTCAGAGTAAACTACTGGACCGATCTTTATGAAATTTTACATGAGAGTTCCTGGGAATAATATCCCCAGACTTTTTTTCATTTTTTTGATAAATGTCTTTGATGACGTCATATCCGGCTTTTTGTAAAAGTTGAGGCGGCACTGTCACACCCTCATTTTTCAATGAAATTGATTGACATTTTGGCTAAGCAATCTTCGACGAAGGCCGGACTTTGGTATTGCATTTCAGCTTGGAGGCTTAACAATTAATTAATGACTTTGGTCATTAAAAATCTGAAAATTGTAATTAACATTATTTTTTTATAAAACGATCCAAAAACCATTTCATCTTATTTTTCATCATTTTCTGATTCCAAAAACATATAAATATGTTATATTCAAATTAAAAACAAGCTCTGAAAATTAAAAATATGACAGTTATGATTAAATTTAAACTTCCGAAATCGATTTAAAAACAATTTCATCTTACTCCTTGTCGGTTCCTGATTCCAAAAACATATAGATGTGTTATGTTTGGATTAAAAACAAGCTCAGAAAGTTAAAAAGAATAGAGATACAGAAAAACGCGCTCTCCGCTGCTAAACACAACCTCTACCACGCTATACTGACTGGCTTGTCAATTTTACTGCGTTTTACACGTGCGGGGGATTGACGAAGCTGTATTGTCTTGGTGAAAAAGTGCAGTGCGTTCTGTTTCATTCCGTGAGTTCGACAACTTCAATCAATCAATATGAGGCTTATATCGCGCGTATTCCGTGGTAAGCGCAGTGATTTAAAAAAAAAAAAATTATGCAATTTATATCGCGCACATATTCAAGGCGCAGGGATTTATTTAACTTGACTAAATGTAGTAATTTCGCATTACGCGACTTGTTTTTAGTGTTTTGAGAAAAACGTTTTCGGTTTCTGAACAATCTGCCTATCTTATTTTAGTAATAAGTTGCAAACTGCCTATCTCGAGCTGTTTTTAGCGGGATAAGCGAGAGTTAAAGAGCTGTCAGCAACGTTTTCAATTAGCACAACTGCATAACAACCCACATAAGCTTTTGCACACCAAACAAGTCTTTCTGTATGAAAACAGCAGCCTCTGCTGATAAGTGCCTGACTCAGAAACGAGAACGGCAGTTTTGCTTACGTAACCGTGACAATGATTTCCGATGGTCTGAGAGTGTGTACTCTCTATCACATGACAGGTACCCTTCCAGTAGCTTCCCCTGTAGTCTCACTGCAGAAATACCTAACACTGAGTTAGGTATTGTTACACCCCCGGTATAGGGGTGTGTATAGGATTCGCTCGATGTGTTTGTTTGTTTGTTTGGGTGTGTGTTTGTGTTCGCATATAGATCTCAAGAATGAACGGACCGATCGTCACCAAACTTGGTGAACAGGTTCTATACATTCCTGAGACGGTCCTTACAAAAATTGGGACCAGTCAAACACACGGTTAGGGAGTTATTGGTGGATTAAGATTCTACAAGGACTTATAGAGGGACATGTTAATGGTCAAAGGGAAATAACCTTCTCAGTTGGTGGCAGTGAGAATGGTTATTTCCCTTTGACCAACGGGGGTGTTTTTCCTACCTCGGAGGAATTTCTTGTTCTTATGAGCGTGACGATTTGTTGTTTTTCGTTGACTCAAGCAACCATGCTTAAAAAGGGCAGGGTGACTTTGGAGGAGGAGGATGCGTTTTTACAGTGAGATCCCCTTTTAAAACTACCACAAATCTGAGAAAAAAAAATAACAACAGCCAGAATGAAAAAAGAAGAAAACGAGAAAACTAAAAACGGTAAGGGCGTGGGGTTAGGGTTAGTGGTGGTGGTGGTGGGGGGGGGGTCAAGGGGCGGGTGGGCTGGGGGGGGGGGGGGATGTTCCTAGACTAAAAGAAGACTGAACGAGCACTCATTAAAAGACTCACGCTCGGGAAAAAAAGTAACACTTTTCACACTTTCGCATCAACAACAACTAATCCACCACCCGCCAACATAGAGAAACACGTCCATCAGCAGAGCGCCGGACCTGCAAGCCGAAACAAAAGACAATTTCACTTACGGCCTCTTCACCCAATAGGTAAATAGCTTAGATTGCTGAGCCACGCGCTTTAATTTGCCTGAAGGGGTCGAATTCGACCCAATTTACCCGTTGTGGGAGACCCCCGCAATCGACGATCCCCGCAATCGACGATCCCCGCAATCGACGATCTCATTTTGGGCAATGCTAAACAAATCCCATACGCTAAAGACCGGCACGGTTGGCCTAGTGGTAAGGCGTCCGCCCCGTGATCGGGAGGTCGTGGGTTCGAACCCCGGTCGGGTCATACTTTATAATTGGCAATCTAGTGGCTGCTCCGCCTGGGGTCTGGCATTATGGGGTTAGTGCTAGGACTGGTTGGTCCGGTGTGTCAGAATAATGTGACTGGGTGAGACATGAAGCCTGTGCTGCGACTTCTGTCTTGTGTGAGGCGCACGTTATATGTCAAAGCAGCACCGCCCTGGGCTCGTATTCTTGAAACAGCTGCAACTCATATACCGGCCTGTAAAACCACTTCCGCTCGATAAGTCCGCTAAGTGTTATTCATGAATCTCCGGTAAAGACTTACCCGGGTGTCTCCGAGCTGTAAAGTTAGAGGACTCATCCCCCTCCTCTAAAACCGTCAATTTTGAATAAATCTTGTTAAAATATTGTTTGTAGATTTATGTCCCTCATGGACACACATTGGTGTCATTTAAGCACCAATGCATTGCGAACAAATACGAGATACCGCTCGCGAAAGATTTCAACCGATGCTCTATCATACCGGCTTGTGGTGAAAGCGTGCTAGCGTCTTCTTTAATGCATTACAGTGTCCGATTATTTTCAAAACTGATTCCGTGGTCGAACGGTTCTCTCGTTCGCCTGATGCGTGATTGAGTCGAGTTCAAATCTCCATCTGCCCGTAATCTTTTTTTTACTCTTTGACATTTGTTTATTTTTGTTTATTTTCTTCATGTGCAAAAAAGTACGTTATAATAGCAAAATTGATTTAAAAAAAAATTTAGGCTGGAATGTTTTTTTTTAAATCTTTGGTTAACATGATATTAGTTTATTGATAAAGTTTGTTAACTTAAACATGTAAACATTTGATTAAAAAAATTAAATAAATAACCATGAAGAAGGATGCTTCCCGCTTAAAAAAACAAAGGTGAGAGAGAAAAAAAAAACTAAAATGCGGTAGCAGCCACCTGCATGCAACTGAGATTAAAAACAAAAAAATAAAAAATAAATAAAAAGGGTCTCCCCGTGTTTTTATTTCATTCAGTTTGTTTGGGTAGTTGCTATTGACTTTGAAACTGACACGCTGGCTAAAATGCTGCAACATTGTATCCTTCAAAGTCAAACTGTCGTTTAACTACCGCCCAGTAATTATTTATTTTTCCCCGGTATTCACGTGTGTCTAGCGGAAGGTCGGCAGCTACCAGTTGGTTATTTTTAGAATTGAAGATTCCCGATGCTTGCTCTTACCGGCGTTTTCGCCGGCGTGTCAGTTTCAAAGTCAATAGCAACAACCCAAACAAACTGAATGAAATAAAAACACGGGGAGATTTCATTTGTATATTTTTTATAAACCTCAGTTGCATGCAGGTGAACATTGTATACTACCTAGTAAACGCCCACCCACCCCCCACCCCCCCCCCCCAGTTTCGACCAGTGGACTAGTAGACAAGGAAAATAAATAAAGATTATTCAGTCTGCTGTTATTGTTGTTTTTCAATTGTTTCCTTTCCTTAGACATGCTTCGAGGATTGGACAGAAAAAGGTTTCTGGAGTGGCTAGAGAATCGCAATACATTTTTGACTGGGAGGAAAAAGAAGAAACGAAAGCTTCATCTTTGGTTTAAACATAAGTTTATTTCAACAAATGTTACAATCATGACATGTATACAAAAGACACAGGTAACAGCAACAAGCTAGAAGCTTATAGTGGTGTTCATGCATAGATATTATAACGTAAGGCGGTAACGGCTGAACAATTTGTCTAAATAAACCAAATTGGACTTCCAAAGCATCATCATTATAATCATCCTCATCTCATTAATCATCCAAAATTATCATAACATAATAAACGTTGCATAATCATTATGAAGAAAGACAGTAAGAGGAAGGAAGGAGGGGAAGAAAAGGAATAACAAGTCGCGTAAGGCGAAAATACAATATTTAGTCAAGTTGCTGTCGAACTCACAGAATGAAACTGAACGCAATGCAACGCAGCAAGACCGTATACTCGTGGTCCACCGCTCACAGCATTGGCAGTGAAATTGACAAGAAGAGCGGGGTAGTGGTTACGCTATGCTGCATAGCACGCTTTTCTGTACCTCTGTTCGTTTTAACTTTCTGAGCGTGTTTTTAATCCAAACATATCATATCTATATATTTTTGGAATCAGGAACCGACAAGGAATAAGATGAAAGTGTTTTTAAATTGATTTGGACAATTTAATTTTGATAATAATTTTTATATATTTAATTTTCAGAGCTTGTTTTTAATCCAAATATAACATATTTATATGTTTTTGGAATCAGCAAATGATGGAGAATAAGATAAACGTAAATTTGGATCGTTTTATAAATTTTTATTTTTTTTTACAATTTTCAGATTTTTAATGACCAAAGTCATTAATTAATTTTTAAGCCACCAAGCTGAAATGCAATACCGAACCCCGGGCTTCGTCGAAGATTACTTGACCAAAATTTCAACCAATTTGGTTGAAAAATGAGGGCGTGACAGTGCCGCCTCAACTTTCACGAAAAGCCGGATATGACGTCATCAAAGACATTTATCAAAAAAAGGAAAAAAACGTTCGGGGATTTCATACCCAGGAACTCTCATGTCAAATTTCATAAAGATCGGTCCAGTAGTTTAGTCTGAATCGCTCTACACACACACACAGACACACACACAGACACACGCACATACACCACGACCCTCGTTTCGATTCCCCCTCGATGTTAAAATATTTAGTCAAAACTTGACTAAATATAAAAAGAAGAGGGATGGGTAGGAGTTGTGCAGAAATTAAAGTTGTTGTCCGGCTTGTGGAGCATTGATTCTGGTTTGCCCAAAGCGGCCTGAACGTTCAATGAACGAGTGTACTCTGGAAAAAATGTTCCTGTTCAAATCTAGAGAATACTGTCTGTCTCCATTTAGAAGGTGGGGGAGGTGAATACTGTGGTTAGGGAGGGTATGTATGGTTTCTTGACGTGCTTCGCGATAATTTGGACAATCTAATAGGAAGTGTTTTACGGTTTCGGACGGAAAATCCGCAGTCACAAGATGCATCTGTAGCAACGTGTCATCTCACTAGATCGTTATTAAGATCACTTATATATAGCCTGAGCTTACAGTGAATTGTTTGTGATATGCGATCTCCAGAATACCAATAACACGGCGGACTTAAATCGTTTTTTGACAAAAAGTGCTTGAGGGACTTACTAAGTTTTATGTAGTCTGGTAAAGAATTCCAGAGTTGTGTTGTAGATGGGAGAAATGAGTTTTTGTATAATTCAGTGTTAAACGATGGAACTTTCCTATCTAAAGGTCTGCGCTGGCGATATGGATTATTAGTTGATATTAATGGTGGCAATATCGCAAGTAAGTAGTTTGGCACCTTACGGTGTACAATCTTGTGAAATAATATCAATTTTTGACGTTTACGCCTCTCTTAAAGTGAAATAAAGCCTGACTCGTCGTACAGTTGTTGATGGCTTGTACCGCGGACTGCTCCAACAATGGTCTTTATCTTCAAAGCTTCATCTTTGGCGGGAAGTGATGTCTGAAGAGGTTGATTTTGTGTGTTAGTGTTAGTGTTAGTGTTAGTGTTAGTGTTAGTGTTAGTGTGTGTGTGTGTGTGTGTGTGTGTGTGTGTGTGTGTGTGTGTGTGTGTGTGTGTGTGTGTGTGTGTGTGTGAGAGAGAGAGAGAGGGGGGGGGGAGTTTTGTGCAATAACGCAGCCTTTGAACACTTCTTTGACAAATGACCAAACTATCGTTTTTCTAGCTAAGGACCCGCTCCTGCCAAGGGTATAGTACCTAGTAAACGCCCACCCCCCCACTTTTGGGCAAAACTGGTACATAGGGTGGGTGGGCGTATACAAGGTAGTTAACGGTAATATCATGTTAACCATCAATTTAAAAAAACCACTCATTCTCGCCTAAAATTAATTTTTTAAGTCAATTTTGATATTACAACGTACTCTTTTGCACACGAAGAAAATAAACAAAAACAAACAAAATTAATAACAATGAGTAAAAAAAACATAAAAAGTAAGGCCTGATGGCGATTCCAACTCGACTCAATCGCGCATCAGGCGAATTCGATAACCGTTTGGCTACGGAATCAGACACCAAATTCTCGCCACTGTAATGCATTAAACAAGACGCAAGCATGCTTTCGCAACACGCCGTTATGATCGAGCATCGGTTGAAATCTTCGCGAGCAGAAGCTCGTATTTGACCGCAATGCATCGGTGCTTAAATGACACCAATGTGTGTCCATGAGGGACATAAATCTACGAACAATATTTGAACAAGATTTATTCGAACTTTACGGTTTTAATGGACAGTGTTGGTGAAGTTACTGACAGGTAGCGACTTTACAGGAGGGGGATGGGTCCTCTAACTTTACAGCTTGGAGACAACCCGGTAAGGACTTACCGGTGTTTCATAAATAACACTTAGCAGTTGGCGGACTTATTGAGTTTTACAGGCCAGTATATGAGTTGCAGCTTTTTCAAGAATAAATCTTGTTCAAATATTGTTTGTAGAGAGGAGCAAGTATGAGGAATCTCCTATTCTAAAAATAACCAATTCTGGTAGCTGCCGACCTTCCGCCAGACACACATTAATACCGGGGGAAAATAAATAATTACTGGGCAGTAAAAATAAATACCGGGCGGTAGTTAAACGACAGTTTGACTTTAAAGGACACAATGTTACAGCTTTTTCAAGAATACGAGCCCTGATATGGCCCTTTGTGGTCGGCTGGGCGTTAAACAAACAAACAAATAACGCTAAAGGAGTCAATGTCGACGGCGTCCTCCCGTTAAGGCTGTCCTTAATTGAGCCAGAAGTCAACTTCGTGAAGTCTTTTTACATTTAGTCAAGTAATGACTAAATGTTTTAACGTAGAGGGGGGAATCGAGACGAGGGTGTGGTGTGTGTGTGTGTGTGTGTGTGTGTGTGTGTGTGTGTGTGTGTGTGTGTGTGTGTGTGCGTGTGTGTAGAGCGATTCAGACCAAACTACTGGACCGATCTTTATGAAATTTGACATGAGAGTTTCTGGGAATGATATCCCCGAACATGTTTTTCCTTTTTCTGATAAATAACTTTGATGACGTCATATCCGGCTTTTTGTAAAAGTTGAGGCGGCACTGTCACGCCCTCATTTTTCAATCAAATTGATTGAAATTTTGGCCAAGCAATCTTCGACGAAGCCCGGACTTCGGTATTGCATTTCAGCGTGGTGGCTTAAAAATTAATTAATGACTTTGATCATTAAAAATCTGAAAATTGTAATTTTTTTTATTATTTTCTAAAACGATCCAAATTTACGTTCATCTTATTCTGCATCATTTTCTAATTCCAAAAACATATAAATATGTTATATTTGGATTAAAAACAAGCTCTGAAAATTAAATATATAAAAATTATTTTCAAAATTAAATTGTCGAAATCAATTTAAAAACACTTTCATCTTATTCCTTGTTGGTTCCTGATTCCAAAAACATATAGATATGATATGTTTGGATTAAACACACGCTCAGAAAGTTAAAACGAAGAGAGGTACAGAAAAGCGTGCTATCCTTCTTAGCGCAACTACTACCCCGCTCTTCTTGTCAATTTCACTGCCTTTGCCATGAGCGGTGGACTGACGATGCTACGAGTATACGGTCTTGCTGCGTTGCATTGCGTTCTGTTTCATTCTGTGAGTTCGACAGCTACTTGACTAAATGTTGTATTTTCGCCTTACGCGACTTGTTTTTTTTTACTAAGAATGCAGTGCCAAAGCTTTGTGCAGCCAGCTTCGTGAAGTAGACTTCGGGAAGTCAATTTCGCCCAATTAATCTGAGGCTTTATGGGCCACTCCGCGATGGGAGAACCCACATGAGGCGACGCTCTTTAACGGATTCCATACATAACTGGTAATGCTTGCTTTAGCCGATGATCACTAGTCTACCACAATTTTCTGATGCCATCCACATTTACATCACAGACTTGGTTTGCCTGGCTGGCTTGACAATGGTGTCAGAGCGAGGCCGACTCAAGAACTGACTGACTCGATTTCAGTGCGATCGGAGCATATCATTCACTGTGACGCTGTCGGCTTGTCATCACTGGTTATTACCGATGAGCTATACATAGCTTTGCTTGCCTCACCTCCAAGCCAAATAACTCTTGCACAAAACCCATATGTGACAGGGGAGGCTACCGCTCCTTTCACAGCAGACTCTGCACCCGAGTTGTTGGCCTTTAAGTCAACACCTCTGGATTGTGGAATTCTGTTTGTGATGGGGTCTGGTGGTTTCCGATTGTCCGTATGTTCATGGAAACCTTGGGGTTTGCATAACAGTTTTTATAGGACTAAGAAATTAGCCCTAACATTTTCAATCCTGTTTGATTGCACTTCGCCTCCCGAGGTGATCGTAGTGTTTCGGCACTCGGTTTCACATACAACAACCCGACAGAGTCATTTTAGAAAAACATTCTCCCCCGAAAGCGGCGTATGGCTGCCTAAATAACGGGTTAAATACGGTCATCCACGTAAAACCCCTCTCGAGTGTACGTGGGAGTTTCAGCCCATGCCGAAAGTCAGACGAAGAAGAAGAACATTGTCTACTCGACCCCTTCAGCTTTAAATTGCCGGCGCGTGCACGCTCCACGTAGTATCCGAGGGGAGAAGGGGTCTTTGCGAGGGTTCCTCGGATAGGCTGGAGAATCCTTTTTGATCCTGGGTCACGAGCAGCGAATTTATTTTGCTACAACAAGGCGACGGAACGAGGGCCGCTGAGGCGTGAGGTGCACTTCTAGCTTGTTGATTCCTCGTCCCTGGTGCGCTCAGCTGGAAAGTTGACTCAGTGCAGAAGGAGAAGAAAAGATGATATTATAATGAAGCAAAGAATGAATGACTGAATGAGCATTTTTCACACTGTTGACGCGTGATGCACCAGTTTTTGTTCGTTGAATGGGCATTTTGTGGACTTTCACCTGTTGTGCCGGTTTTCTGAAGGAAAGCTCTTGTTGACCGAATGAGTGTTTTTTTTAAAGTGCTGATATCGTATACGCGCCGATTTTCTTCAGGATTTGTTTGGTTTGTTACATGTCGATGGTTTTTTTTAAGAGCCGTTGTGTGTGCATGCATTTTGATCCATGTATGTATGTGTGTGTGTGTGTGTGTGTGTGTGTGTGTGTGTGTGTGTGTGTGTGTGTGTGTGTGTGTGTGTGTGTGTGTGTGTGTGAATCTGTGTGACTGTGTCCGTGTGCCAGTATGCGTGAGCACCTTCTGACCCATAACGCATTGAAGTGCTCCTAACTAACATTGCTTATAGCTTACTTGGTTTGTGCACGTGCGCGCTCTGCAAAAACTGTCTCATAATTTTCCTTGTTTTATAGCACGGAGAAACCGTTGTTTCTGTGTTGTCAGTTCAAAGTAGTGCACACTATCAAAACGTTCTAATGTCCACATATCGTCCAAATTGTGCACAATAATTAGTGCAGCGATACACTTTTTAGTCGACCCTTGACCATCTTTATATATATATCCTGAGTGGCGATGGATTTTCAGCGTTTTGAAAAACAACCTAGTGATACTTTTAGCAACCTGCAAAAGTAAATTTTGACTTGATCAAAAAGGCATTTTGTTGATCTTTATTGTCTGTGCTGCACCTTCGAAAAATTTGATCGACCTCATGACCCCCCCCCCCCCCCTCCACACACTCACACTCCTTCATCTTTATACCTACACCCTGGAACCCCCCCTTTAAGACCTCTCCTCTTTTAACATCTTGCTTTTGAAGGTGTTCTGTTTATATCCTCTGTAAAAAAAAAATAAAAAAAAAAATAAAAAATAAAAATAAAAATAAAAAAATCCCTGCGCTTAGAACTGTACCAACGGAATACGCGCGATATAAGCCTTGATTGATTGATTGATTGATTGAAATGTACCCCCATTTTAAGACTCCCTCCGTTTTTAAGACCTGAGTTTC
>NC_090246.1:13427320-13432320 GCF_037325665.1 Littorina saxatilis
CTCTGCCGCTATGCACGAAACAAACGGCTGTGGTTCACAAGAACTCTAGCGATGGCTTTTGACTGTTCAGAGGAACTGGCGATAGACATAAACCGTCGTTTGCTACGAGAACCACGACCTTGCGTGACCCTGCTTCCGGGCTTTTCTTTTTTCAAACTTTCAAAATTTCGAATTGTACTGATCTTGTCTTGATGAAAAAAGAATTCTTTTATGATTTAAGAATGTTTGTGTAACAAGCTGTCAATTTATTATTTAGATTTTAAAAGTTAGGTCTAGCGCCAAAACGCACCACGGTCCGATTGTCTCTGACACAATCCGCAAAATTAATTCTTTGAAAATTGCTCGCTCTTTACGTAGGGCACCTAGGATGTTCCCGTTTGGTGAGCGTTCAAATGGAAGGGTGTTTGTACTGTGTGTAAAAGCCTGACAGTATCTGTGAAGGTTTACGGGAGGCTTACTGTGCCTTTAACAATTGATTTACTTATTTGTTAATCAAATTTATGCTTCAAATTAAAATGTCACCGTCGGTTCAAGATTTAAGCCTGATATCATTTGGGCGAAGTCGACTTCCCGAAGCTCGCTGCACGAAGCTTTTGCATTGAATTTTCGGTAAAAAGATTTCACGAAATCTTCAATTACTCCGTGTCATCGATAGGTTGGCTTCTCCTCTCTATACGAAACTGAAAGACCATACCTCTTCTTTTTCTTCTTCTTTAGCAGGATTTTCGTTTCTGATTTCCGTCGCGATATAACCTTCGTGGTTGAAAACGACGTTAAACACCAAATAAGGTAAAGTAAAGAAAGTTTCTGATTTAAAGTGGCATTTTGAACCGGGCCGACGCCGCGCGCGAAGCGTACCTATAATCAGTGTGCGTGTGCGTGTGTGTGAGTGTACGTGTTTGCGTGCGTGTGCCAGTGTGTGCGCGCGCGTGCGTGCGTGCGTGTGTTTGTGTATGTATGTGTGTGTATGTGACGTGCGTGCATGCGTGTGTGTGTGCGTGTGTTTGCGTGTGTGTATGTGTGCGTGCGTGCGTGCATGCGTGCGCGCACGTGTGTGTGTGTGTGTGTGTGTCACGTGTTTTTGCTCGTGACTCAGGGGTAACAGCTATCATGAATTCTTCAGTTTCCCAGTCACTAGCTTTCACGCTGCGACTCAGGCCGCATTTTCACTCCTACTGATCCAGTCCGCAGCCAAGAAAACAAAGCCCGCCGACACTAACACAGACAGAATAAATAGCAATACTAGCACAAGCAGCACTCACACAAGTAAGTAGCGTAATCGAAAGAGCCACCGAACGCGGCACGAAACTCTGAATGACGAAACACGAATGCTCCCCCCTGCGTAAATGGCTTTCTAGTAAAAACGGATGGGAATAAAAAGCCGGAGGAGGCTCCAGTGATGATTTGATACATTTTCCAACAGACATTACATCGCTCTGACACAGAAAATGTGTTATTCTTTGCAAAAAAGACGGCTCTCGGTTTGTCAAAATATTTGGCCGTGAAGGACTTTAAAAACGCATGTGCCGACTCCCCCCGCCCGGAAGAAAGGGCCCCGAAAACTGGATACCAGAAACACACAAACACGGAGCGTAACTCCAACAGATGCTGTTAGTGCATTAGTGAGAGGCACTTACGACAGAAAGCGTTGTGCCAAAAAATAAGCCGTGAATGCACACAAAAAAAATAAAAATAAAAAATTCGAAGAGAAAGACCTGAAAATGGCGGCGAACTGTTTACCACCTGCTTGCGTATCGGGTTTGTTTTAAAACAACATTTTCACAGCCATGTTTCGGTAACCGTTTAGTGTCAAGCGCTGTGTACAGCCAAAAGGGCCGACATCTTTCCGACTTGTGTCTTGCTAATTGACTTGTGTGACGCCGCGGGAAGCCGACAGGCGGCAGCACCGAGCTTACGATTCCAAGCTCCTGATTGGCTAGTTCAACGTCCCGCGCACGCGCATCTGATCGGAAGGGGGATCCGGGAGGGAGGGAAGCCTATACAGCTTATTGGGTGCAATCCTCGTGGGTCATCAGTTAAAACCAGTGATTAACTGAATACATAAACTAGCCGAATTGTGTCTAGGTGCTTTGGTCAGACTGACCTTTCTGACAAAATATCCGTCACGGGGGCTGATCAAAACTGGGCTATTGTAGGCTACGCACGGTGCTTAGCCGGTTCAGTCCAGACTGATAAAGCCTTTTGGCCTACAGCCGGTTTTGGTTCCGAGCTGTTCGGATTTTATTAGAGGTTAACCTTCGAAGACGCAGTTTTAACAGTTCAGCGTGGACTGTCTTCGATGTTGAAGACCCCCTCGAGCAAGAATGCACATGATGAGGTACCTAACTCACAGCCAAAATTTCAAGAATGAAAAACACAAACACACGCATACATAACCATCACCGTCGTCATTACCTATTATATCATCATCATCATCATCATCATCATCATCATCATCATCATCATCATCATCATCATCATCATCATCATCATCATCATCATCTCTCGACACACTTTAGTGAGACAAGCCGATCGACTGCCAATCATGCAGTTGAAAAGACAGTCATACGAGGCTTGTACGAGTCAAAAATAGCAGACCTCATCCTCTGTTATTACCAAAACTTGTCCCAGTATAAGCCAATTGCATGACCTGCAAAGGGAGCCGGTGTAACACGAGAAAATTACTCCCACGAGATTGTTACTCCGGAGTAAACATTTCGTTCGAAACAGTTACTCCCTTTACGAAAAAAGCACTCCCCCATTTCACGAGAAAATTACTCCCCAAGACAGGTGAGTTCCGAGTAAACATTTCGTACAAAAATGTTACTCCCCTGACGAATAAATAACGAATAAATTACTTCACCCCAACACGAGCAATTCAACTTCCCATGCCAGGTGTACGAAATGTTTACTCCCTTGTCCCCTGTTAGTCTTGGTGGTGGAAGGGGTGGAGGGAGGGTAGCGCGACATTCGTGTGCGCGAGATCACTTATTGGCATTATCCCTTCGCCCGCATCCCATTTTTGCGTACGAGATTTTTACTGGAAGTAAAAAAAATGGGGAGTAAAAATTTCGTGGAGGGAGTAATTTTTTCGTGCCTTGGGGAGTTCTTTTCTCGTACGAAAAGTGTACTCGGAGTAAGAATTTCGTACAAAATATTTACTCCGGAGTAAATTTTTCGTGGAGTAAAAATTTCGTGTTACACCGGCCGTTAAACTTGAAAATCCAAATCCAAAAACAAAGAGACTGCCAACGTTCCAAAATTCAGAATCAAAAACAAGAAAGGTAAGTTGTTGGCACGTTTTTATTGACAAAACAATACGTTACAGTCACAAATATATCGACCAAAACAACAACAAAAACTTAGCTTGATGGAATTTTCGGCCGCTTGCCAGGAAGGCACAAGCGAATGTTCATTACTTTGTCACATTAATGTGTCCATCAAGCTATGTACAATTGATGGTTAAACACGTTTTGTTAAGGAGGAGCATGCTTGCGCGTGTGTGCTGTTGTGGGTTTTGTGTGGGGAATGTATGGGGGCGTGCGTGAGCGTGTGTGTGACTGAGATTGCAAGCGATGTTTGGAAGGGCGTGTAGGGATTGATTGATTGTACTCTGGCCAAAACATGTCCCTAGTGTACTGCACATGGTTGAAATAAAGTCTTATGTCTTATGTCTTATGTCTTATGTCTTAAGTTTTTGTCACTAATTGTTTGTCTGTTCACTTAAAAGACCGTTGGGTCGATGTATTTGTGACTGTAACGAATTGTTTTGTCAATAACAAACGTTCCAACAACTTACCTTTCTTGGGGTTTTTATTCTTGAAAACCCAGCCTCGTTCAAATACTTGATGGCATTTTCTGAACCAGAACTGCGAGATATGCAAACAGAAAATCACCCAATAACCAACTTTCCATTTTTTGGTGTTATTTTTGTATTGGCAATGGAGGATAAAAAAGTAAATTTTAAGGGGCTTATTGTCCGTCAGGTCTTAATTGCCTATATTGGACATGAATTGGTTTATACGATTCGAGTTTATACGCCCTCACGGCTTTTGATGTATGCGTGTTTAGGTGGTATCAGCCATCTGCACTTATGGTAGAATGACCAAGATCTTTAACGTGCCATTGTGGTGACACGGGGGCGGGAGATGGATACCGTCTCTGGGTCTGCACATAAAGTTGACCCGTGTCCGTCCCGGCCCGGATTCGAACCAGCGACCTTTCGACCACAAGTCCAGTGCTCTACCACCTGAGCTACCCGGGCCCCCAATTTTAGGATGAAAGTCGCTTGTTCATTTCAATGCTTGTTCATCTCACAGGTGCCAGGAGACTGGTTCCGCCTAACTCTCACTTACTCTATGACAGATGTATGCATTTAGAGTGCTTACTGCCCTTGGTTTATCAGATCTTTCTATAATTCTATTTTACTTTTGTCCGAACCTTTCTGTTAATATAATACAGTCCACAAAAGTTCTTTTCCAAATGAATTTTCGGCGCCTTTCGTGAAATCTAGGCGAGCTTTGACGATTGAAAGCATTTTCCATGATTACGAAATCTGCAAAGTTAAAGGTTAATATTTATAACACAAGCGACTATAATTAGCAAAGAAAGCCTTGACGCCATGCACTGTGACGTTGGCATAATTCCAATCTCTTTGGCTAATGAGGTCAGACAAAATATTAATGACACAATGTCAAAGCAAGATTGGCGACAACGTCTCTGTGCTTGTGGCTTTCTGTACAAAGCCAGGTCCCGCTATCAGCAAGTGCAGGCGTACGTATCTGGATGTGGTGATGACAGATTTTGCCCTTGAGTTAAAGGCACAGTTAAGCCTCCACGCAAAAAGAAATTCTTTGAAAATTGCTCGCTCTTTACGGAGGGCACCTAGGATGTTCTCAAGCGGTGAGTGTTTAAATGAAAGGGTGTTTGTACTGTGTGTAAAAGCCTGACAGTGTCTGTGATGGTTTACGGGAGGCTGACGGTGCCTTTAAAGGCGCATG